>NC_066584.1:392886318-393486318 GCF_024323335.1 Lathyrus oleraceus
ATTAGAGCTTGAACTTCATCTTCTATTTGGAAGTTCAAACTCCATAAATTCACTTCCATTTTCATCTCAATTGGTTTCTGCAAGCAAGAGGAAGAGAAAGCAAGAAAATCCAGATCAAGATCAAGTGAATTTGAATCAACTCGAAGGTAATTTTTCAGAAACTTTATCTCTTCGATTCTCTCTCAATTCTTCACCATTCTTTGTGATTTTTGGTTGGCTGAAGTCCTACCAATGTAGGTAACAAGATTGAGTTGCTTTAAGGCTAAATCGAAGCAAATCAGTTCATGATCCTCAAAATTAAAATCCTTGTATCTTTTTATATTCTTGGAATTGGAGAAAATTGAGGCCAGATTCGAGCTCCTAAGCATTTTTTCTTTATATCCATGTCTTTCTTTTTCATTTTGGTGTTGGTTGAGGATGGACTAGTCCGGTGAGGTCCACCGGAGAAGATGATCGGAGCCCTAGCTCCGGTGGTATGGTGGCAAGGTCCTATCCATCAAATCATCTCTCAATGTTTTAATATCATTCTTTGATTTTGATTACCAATCCTGCAACGCATTTTGTAAGACCCTAAGATCCCTCATGGCATCATATCATTGCTCATTGCATTGCCTCAAGGATCATAGCATCTTGGCTCCTTTACCCTAGCGTTGGGACTTGCGTGAGTTGGTTTGAGACTACCAAGCATGCTTGAATTGTATATTATTGCTTTTATTATTTTTTTTACTAACTAAAGCACAAAAGTATGTCACTAACTTGTTTTGTTTTGAAGCTTAAGCAGTCATGAGATCCAAGGCTCCTATAAGGCTCCTATGATCATTGAAATGACCAGATGAAGATGAAAGCAAGCATGACAATGGTTCCCAAAGCTCTCAATCATCATATATGTCTCCCAAGTATCTCAATTTGCCAATTTGATCAAGATAAACCAAAAGGCTTGAGGATTGTTTCCCAAGGAAACCCTAATTCATATGTGCATTAACTGTGCCTTGCTCATGAAGCAACCTCAACCTATGATCAAATTCAACCAAGGGAAGTTATTTAATTCATTATTTTATGCATATATGAGCCTATGTGAGTATCCTCAATCATTCATTCATCAAGATTTGAAGTTTGGACTTGAGAAGTTGACCAGTCAAGTCATCTGACTAAATTGAAATCCACTGAGACCTAACTTTGGATGTGTTTGTCAAATGAAGATGACCCCAATAAAAAAAATGTTCTTAAGAACCATATGAATAAATTTCATGTTCATAAACAATTCATTTGAAACTTTTAAGGTCATAATTCATTTCAAAACATTATAGGTCATTTTGACTAAAACCCTAAATTTGGGTCAACTTCCCAAGGACCTAACTCCTTCATTTTTTATGATTTTGAGGCGAGACTAATTGAATTGGAATGTTTGAGATGTCTAATTCATTTTTTATGTTGGACAAAATTTCATAATCCTAAAATAAACACATGTGATAATACAAAACATTATAGGTCACTTTGGACCAAAGCCATTGAATCTTGAAAAAGTCCAACTTCAAGTGCCCATAACTGTCTCATTATAAATCCAAATGATTCAAACTTTAAATCCAAATTGAGTTTCTTGAAGAGAACTACAACTTTGATGTTGGAGGTTGTTCCATTTGAGGCTTGCACCATTGAAATAGAAGGGCTTGAAGTTAGTCACTTTTGGCAAATTTTTCAAAGACATGTTTTGTACATCAAACTTCATGGCCAGTTTTCATAAATTTCCAAACCCATAATGGATTTTTGTTCAACATAACTTTTGTTCCTTATGTCAAGACCTTTCCAACCATTACCTACATGCCTATGTTTGGATTTGTTATATATGACGTTCGAAGAGAGGAACATTTGTGACCATTTATGCATTTCACATGAAACCTTCATGCACAAGCAATTGCCATTTAATATGCACATCCAGACCTTCTCCAAATCACTTCAGCTTGCAATTCCAATTGGTTTTGGGCCTCACATGCGCCTGCACAGGCCCATGCATGGAGGACCCAATGATCATGCACACGAGTTCCATTCCCTTGCCTTGCACTTTCAGCTATAAATAGATGCATTGCTTCATTCAATTCTCAACCTAAAGGCGCCTAAAACTCTGCTGGAATTGAAACCCAACTTCACACCAAAGGAATTTTGCATTTTCATTTCACTTTTAAATTTTGATTTTCAACAACATCAGTTGATCTTCAATACTAATTCCTAAGCCTTGCACTCATACCATACCTCAAGATGAAGCTGCAAGCAAGAGATTCGTTGGATCGTGCTCATCAAAGCTGCACTTCAAAAGGTTTCCATCTCAACCGTTTTGCTTCAAATCTCATCATATATTGTGCTTTGCTTGAGTTTTCTTGGTTTTTTGAAGTCCTTGTGTGAGAGGCAAGCCAATGGTGGCTTTAATCTCATGAATTGATGAACTACAAATTGAACACCTGGATTTTCCATCTCAGATTTCTCCTTCCATATGGATTTTGAGTGAAATCCAAGGTTACAGGGGTGATGTACATCACCCCAGCTTTAATTTGGTATAAGGCACGTTTGGTTTGTCTAGCGGGGTATTCGTTACCATTAGAGATATTGACTAAATCCAAGGTAAATAATACAAGTCGAGTCGCCACCGCACTTCTATTTATCCAAACGAATGGTTAGAAAGCGAACAAAAACCTAATAGTTTTAACAAAAACTAGTAAAAGAAACAGAGATCTGAGTAAGGGGGTTGGTTATGCAATGGGAAGGTGTTAGGCACCCAAAACATCCTAGGTACTCCTAGGGAGCCCTTTTCACACTTGTGAAGGTTGTTGTCTTGTGAAAATTTTGTTTGTGCAAACATGATTGAAGAGATGAGAAGAGAATATACAGGTTATTTACATTTTGTGTTTGGATGGATAAACCCATTGCCTACGTACCATCTTATAAAAAGATTAGGATCAAAACCTCGTAGTTCGGGGTAAAAATTTCAAAATGAGTTGGTGAATTGATTGGTCCAAAAGCCTTAAGGTCTTTTGTTATCAAAGGGAGAAAACTCAACCAAACCACAAATCCACCATGTGAGGATATCTTCAACATGCTAGTGAGGGGTTAACCCTATAATAAGCATGGAAGACTCATTGTCCATCACTAAGGATATAGGTGAGTATTACATCTGCCACAAGGATAACTCAAACCTAATAGCTAAAGGTTATGAAAGATTTTGATTAAGAAAGTGGCCATTGGAACCACAAAAGGAAATTTGAATGGGTTATATTTACCAATTAGAAGTATATACAAAAATGGTCAAAGTTGACTTAAGGATTAAATTCAAAATAAGTGTTGTAAAAGGAAAGTTTGAAAATCAAAAGCATAAGGCTTAGGTTTCTACTGTTTGAAAACAAATGTTAAATGTTTGCACAAAAGTTTTGGCTTGGGTTAGAGTGGAGAGAAGAAAAAGAATGGCTAAATCCTAAGCAAAACAAAAAGAGAAGGGATAAAGGAATCAAAACCACAATGGAGTTCCTCTCTTGAGATCATATTGATGATCCAAGTAGCTCCCATCCTTTGGAATAAGCAACCACAAAGTATAAGCAATCAAACAAGTCTCATAAGAGATCCTTAATGTGTCTTGTTTCTTCCACTTAGACGAACATGGAAATGGTCCTCCAATTAAGCTCAAATGGAAACTCCTAGCACAAAAGCACACACATCAAAAGTTCCATGAAGTAAAACAAGAATGGACAAGAGTGAGTTTAGAGATTTGGTTCTTCTAATCCATCTTCACCATTAAGATCCTTTTGCTCCAATTTTGCATGAGGAAAGTCCTAGAAACTAAGTCCAATTCTCCATTTCTTTGCATAGGGAAAGTCTTAGAAACTAAGTCCATTTCTTTGCATAGGGAAAGTCCTAGAAACTAAGTCCATTTCCTTGCATAGGTCCACAACAATCAAATCAAAAAAACACAAGCACAATAATATATACACAATTATGTGCTCAAGTGAGCAAATGGCAAATGGCATTAACATAAACATGTGCTCAAGTGAGCAAAGAGAAAAGTAAATGAATAATATGTGCAAGAATAGTAAATTGCGTTAAAGTAAATTGCATAAAGTAAATGTTAGTTGTCAATAGTTAGTGTTAGTAGTTAGTGTGCCATAAGGCAAATTTAGCGCTATGTTAAGCAATCGTAATTGGACTTATGTAGAAGTCACAACTATCTGAGGCCGGTCAATAATAATGTAGGCAACAAACATAAGTTAGGAGTCTTGATTAGTGAACCAAGTCCCAACAACTTGTCATGCCAAAAAGAAAATGAGAATTGATCTTGTATTGGTTTAAGCCTTTTGCATGATTTAGAAGACAACTTATCCTTAATGCAAAGCCATTCACTTGATCAATTGATCAAGATGAATTAGATTTGAATCAAGGAAGGTTAAATCTCCCTAATCAATGCTAACTTATCAACCTTCAATTCATTGATCAAAAAGAAAAGAAGTAGAAGAAGAAGGAGATGAATAAGAGAGATGGAAAGGACAAAATGGTAAAAGAAATATAAATGCATTAAATGGAACATCATGTACCAATCCTCATATGTTGACCAATATCATTGAAGGTCAAGGTCAAACAATCAAAAACAGAAGTGAGATGAAGATTGGAAGTCAAGAAAAGAATAAAATATTTTTGGCATTTTTTGATATTAAAAATAAACTTGAATTAAAATATTAAAGAAAGGTCAAACTTCAAAATCACTTCAAATCAACCTTGAAAGGTCCAAGTAATTTATCCTAAGTTCAACAAGGTCAAACAAAGTTTGACAAAAAATTTCAGCATTTTTAAAAGTCAGAAACTATTTTTTATCAATTAAAAATGAATAAAAATAACCTAATTGAACTAAAATCTCAAATAAATCTCAAATCAAATCAAAAATTGATGAGAACATTTTCATAGATTCATCATCATTCAAATAGGTTAGGAAAATATTTTTGTATTTTTTGAATATCAAAAACTATTTAAAATGAATTAAAAATAACCAGAAAAGAGAAAATTCACAAAAAATATCAAATGACAAAATAAAAAAAATAAAAAAATCAGAAATAGAAACTAGAATTTATTTGGGAAATAATGCAATTGGTCCCATAATTTTTGGATAAAAAATGAAAGAGATATGATTTTTTGAAAGAAAAGGGAATTAAAGAAATTAAAAGGAAAATAAAACAGAAAATAGAAATTAGAAAAAAGCGTGGACCGTCTGATCTAAGCTCATTAATTTAGCTGGCAAATCAAGAGGCCACTGTAGCACCTCAAATTTGCACCTATCATTGTACATACATTCTCATATTAGGTCATAACATAACATGGTCCACTGCATAGCATTGCATTGTCCCATTTGCCTCAAGTGCAAGCCAATCAAGAAATTAGGTCAAACTGGTCAGGAGATCAGTCAGTCAAGCAAGCAAGCACAATTCTCAAGGAGCCAAGGCCCTAGGGTTGGTCCAACATGTTCACATGACTTGGGGATCCATTTGAAGTGTTTTGGTCAAGGATTGGATGTTCAGAAGTCATCAGTCAGTGCACAGTCAGTCAGAAACCCTAAAAGTCAACTGTTGGTCAACTGTCCATTTAATCAGTGATTTGATGATGGGATTTGGTTTGAGAGAGCTTGTTCATGTCCAAATAGGCCTCATATATCATGTCAAACACCATCATGGAAGAATTTGAAGCCAGATCAGAAATTTCCAAAAATGGAAACTGGACCTGTAATTGAAACCTGCCCAAAATGGAAAGTCTTGATCCTCAAACTTACATCATGATACAAGCTTCAAATGAATTTTTTCCCAACATGAAAGTTGAAGATCTTGTTCTCCCATTTCCAAAAAGTCCAAGAACACTCAATTCCCATGTATGGTTGGCAAGTTATGATCGAATCATTTTCAGAAATTCTTGAACTTCAAAAGGCCATATCTCTCAAACCATTTGGCCAATTTGGGTGGGGTTTTTTCCTACAAGTCACATTTGATCCCCTCTTTCCAAAAATGTAACCATCATGCATCAAAACATTACCAATCAAAATGGCATTTTTGAACTTGCCTTAATTAATTTCAAGTGAGTTGAATTTTGACTTTTCAAAATAATCATTTTTAAACCATTTGGCCAATTGAAATAGTTCAGAAATGTGGTTTTGGTCATGTTACAAAGTCAAATTCGTGCAAGTACATACACCCATGCCAACTTGCTTGAAAATTGGAAAAAAAGTACATTTCTCAACAACTCTATCCCATATTTTCATGAAGCTTTGATTTGTACTCTTAAACAGAGTATTTGGACATCATTTTTCTGTCATTGTGAACCCTAGTTGCAGCCTAAAAACACAGAAAAACTCACTCTCTAAAAATCTCATTTTTTTTGCCACTTTCAAAATCTGTCAACATTGGCCAAAGAACTGAACCTTGCCTTGCTTAATACAACATCCATACAACATTGTGGACCTGTTGCAACCATATTTTCCCAACTGGAAGCTCCTTTTCCACTGCTGTTTTAAAGAGGCATCAGCCATGGCAGATCTGAATGGAGGCTATTCCAAACACTCTTGAGCCAAAGTTCTTCAACTGTTCTTCATTTAGAAGCTTAAGGTGCATCTGTTTCAGGCCAAAGCTACCAAATAACGACTGTATCACAACTGTTCATCAACTTTGGTAAAATTTCGACCTCCTTGTTTCTTAAAATAGATACATGCTTTAGAAAGGTCTATCCATGCTGAGCTTCATGATGCTTTTGTTTTTGAAAATGGTTGTTTATTTCTGAAGTTATGTTGTTTTGAAGTTTGGTGATGAAACTTGTTTGTGCTCGATTCTTGAGTTTTATGATGTTTTAGTGAAAACCAATGATGGATTCATGTTGCTTGTTGTTTGCTGATCATTTTTGTGTATGCAATTGCATTTTCTGGAAAAAAATTGTTGAACACGATTTGAAGGTGATGAAGCTTTGCACTGTACATGAACCCTAGTTCCTCATTTTCCAGATTTTTTCCATTTTTCACGTGCATGAGCGTGTGTTACTATGTCATTAGCCAACAACCAATAGGAACATTTCGTTTGCTTGCCCAAAACGACCGCGTATCATTAAGTGGCATGGATAATTACAAAAATGCCATGGCCGTGCCCTTTGGTCCCATTAAGTCATGTTGTTTTTCCATTTTTATTTCATTTGTGATATTCATCTTGTAAAAATCATAACTCCACCAATTTTAATCCAAATTTCATGGGATTTTTTGTATCATCTTCATCATGATCTCTACTTTTTTATCATAATTTTTCCAGAATTTTTTGGTGGATGGTTTTTAATTGGTATAAGGGTTTGTGACATGTATGCATATTTTGTACACTTTGCCAAAACATTTGTGAAATGATGATGCTTTATCCAATGGCTCCCAAATTTTTTGTGCTTAAACTAGACACATTCATGGTGATTTTGGTGTAGAGTTTGTGAATTTATCTTATCTGGATTGTGAGTTATGATTTTTTGAATTAGGGTGTGACAATTTGTGTCACACCATTGATGTCCAACTTCATGATTTTCATTACCATGTTTCTTGACCTCCAGTTGATCTGATTTTTTGCATGAACCTACTCTTGTATGTCTAGTTTACATGTGAATTTTCTTGGAATTATTTGTGGCATTTCCTAATTGTTTGAGATTTTCTCCCCTGCTTAGTCAAATGTTGACTTTTTGTGACACATGTTCCCATTTCATTTGTGAAATTCTCATACTTTATTAGATGGACTTGAAATTTGATATGTGATTACTAGACATCTTAAGCTTTGCCATGGTTTTAGTCCCATTCATTTATCATATGCCATCTCTGATTTATGAAATTTTCAAGTTGATGCATGTTTGGTTGACTTCCTTAAGCATGTTCAAAATTGCTTTGACTTTCTGATTTTCATTGACTGCCTTCCACTTGTCCAAATGTGATGAAATTTGACATGCTTACCATGCTAGGTGTTAGGATTGATCATGATTTATTTGGTGATTTTTGGAAATGTTTGAGTTGACTTTTGATGCAAGTCTTTCTGTTGACTTCTATGAGCTTCTGTTTGCAACACTTTGACCTAAATTGTTCATGAAATGATGATGATGATTGATATGAATGTGAACCCAATTGGTTGTGTTTCTTAATTGTTTGAACATGATTTTGGATGCTTGCCCTTTGCTGTTTTGACTTTTTCATTCCTTTTGACCCTAGGCTTGTCCTAGTGGTCCTGTTACTCACTTTTGAGCTTGTGTTTTCAGGTTGACCAACAAATGACCAATGAGACCATTTCTTTTTGATTGAGCTTGCTTGAATATCATTGTCTAACCTTTGGTTTGTAGGTGGCTTGGCTCACATGCCTTAAGCCTTGTGCCTTGCACATTCATTTGCTTCTGATTAACTGTTAATGTCTGTTTCCTTTTGCTTTGTTTGAAGTTGCATACTAACATCTGCTTGACTATTTCAGGTGCTTTTAGTTGCTTAGTTCCTTGTGAACTTTTGCTTTGCTTTGCTTGTATAAGCAATTTGCATTGAGGTATATTTCTAATCTTCATGTAGTCTGGAAGACCTGGCCTGTTACTTGGCCAGGCAACTGTCTGAAGTCCTCCTTAAGAGGCAATGTTTGTGGCTGTTTACTTTTGTCCTTGCATAGAGTCAAAGACCTCCTAAGTGAAGAGGCAATTGGCAGAACCCAAGGGATAAGCAACCTATCCCCTGCTATTCTGTGTGTCATCTGTTTTGCTCACACCACTGTGTTGATGCATTGCAGATACAAACCCAAGATCTTGTACAATTGTACAGTTGAGTCAGTTTTAAATGTGTAGAAGGGTTCCCACTTTCTGAACCCACACATTCTTGTCTTAAGCTCTCCCAGGCCAGGGATAAGAGCTGTGAAGTCTTATCTTCACTCACCTTTCATCTGCTTCACCTTAGCCCCTCAATGGCAAGGTTAAGAGCACATTCACCCAGTTCCAGAGGTTTGTTTGTTGAGGTTGATATGACCCCTCGACTAAAACCTAACCCTTGTTTGAGCCACTTGCTTGTGTATAGTGTGTGCTATCTGTGCTTGTATGTTTGTTTGACTTGCTTCCTGTGCAAGTTGGGGTTAGTTTAGACTTGCTTCCTGTGCAAGTTAGGTTTTGCTTGGCTTGCTTCCTGTGCAAGTTAAGTATAGGTGTGGCTTGCTTCCTGTGCAATTCATGATTAGGATAGGCTGGCTCCCTGTGCCAGTTAGCTAGAAACCTTAACTTAGGGATGATTTTGCATGACAACATCTAGGCTCGAGTCGTAGTCTCCCTAGTGTTGTGTCTCCCTCTGTTATCTGGTTAGGCTAGTCCTTTTTCCCTCCGTAGGGGAACTACGTCGCCCTGATCCTCATACCAGATGAGGTACGTAGGCAGGAGATGAGCTGATCTCTCCGGGCGCCTGTGTCTTTGTTTTGTCTTGTTGTGTGCTTGGAAGCTGATGTAAGTCCATCGAGTGGCATTCGGGTTCCAGTGTGGTTCGGATGCTGATGTAAGTCCAGTGATTGGCGTTCAGGCTCCACGTTTGCCTCCTTGAGTGCGTTTTGGTTCGGATGCTGATGTAAGTCCAGTGATTGGCATTCGGGCTCCACGTTTGCCTTTGTTTGTGTTTGTTTGTGTGCGTGTTAGCCGAGCTACGAATGCTCTGATTCTTCTCTCGTCCGAGGAGATACGTATGCATAGGATGCGATATCCTAGCGAGCATGTGTCGTTTCCCCAGTCCGAACTACTTCGACTCTGATGTCTATGCCTGATAGACTAAGTAGGCCCAGGATGCGACATCCTGCCGAGTCATTTTCAGTCAGTTTCTTTTGTCTCTTTCAGCCAGTGTGTGTGAGTGTGAGCAGCATTTTAGCAACCATTTTCCTTCCTATTGTGCGTGGATCCCGTCGAGTACGACGGATGCGTAGGGGTGCTAATACCTTCCCTTCGCATAACCGACTCCCGATCCCATTCTCTTTGGTCGCGAGACCATGTTCTTTCCTAGGTTTACTCTGAGCGTTTCCTTTCCCTCTTTTGGGATAAATAACGCACGGTGGCGGCTCTGTTGTTCTTGTTTTCCCACCGGTTTTTCGCGTGATGCGACAGCTGGCGACTCTGCTGGGGATCATTAGAGAAGTTGACCTATGCTGGTCCATCTTCCCTAAGCGAGTCTCTCCTAGCGCTCTCTAGGTTAGGGTTTTGGTTATTTGCTGTTATTTATTGCATTCATTTATTTATTGTTTGCATTTATGTTTGCATTAATGTTTGCATTCATATTCATCTGTTCACCTGGCTGGTTGTCTGTTTCTCTCTGTTGGGGTGGGAGTTACATGAGGTAAAAGGCCCAATACCCAGGCCATGAGTGAAATCTAGGATACTTAGGAATAGAGTGATTCATGGGAAGCGGGTGGTATTGCGCCACTTAGCGGAACATTGATATCACGAGCAGTTCAGACCCTGGTGGGATATTATCGTTACATACTTCGGGTGTGTATATGATGATGTTCTGCGAAAGGTTATTTATGCTGCGTTTCTCTCGACCTTACCCTGGCCTAGATGACACCCGTGAGTGGGGAGGGAATGATCATTATTACAGGTACAGTTGGTGACTTGTTGGTGACTTGTTGGTGACTTGTGATCCTGTTGGTGACTATTGGTTCAGAATTTTGGGGTCTCAGATGACTTTGGGTTTCAGATGAATTTGTGGTTCCGAGTTCAAGCCGAAGTTTTGATCCTGTGTTCTGAGAGAGACACAGCCAACCAGTCGTGTCTGCATCATTTGCATCATAGCATATTTATTTTTCAAAAGAAACGCAATAAAAAAGATACAAAAAAAGAAAAGAAAAGAAAAAAGAAAAAAAAACTAATCCCTGCATGCATATCATTTCTCAGGTACATTCCAGAGCTTGTTCACTGATAGAGATGGCAACAGTCCCAGAGTTGAAGCGGAAGACTTGTTCCTACAGCTTTCACCGTGAACCTTTGACGTCTCTGATTGAGTTGAGCAACCTTATGACCAGTGGTAACCAGAAGGGGTTTGTTGACCAGTATGGAGATATTCTGACACTGTTGAAGATGGTAGTCGATCCGGTGCCGTTGCAGACTCTTCTACAGTTCTACGACCCAGAGCTTCATTGTTTCACCTTTCAAGATTATCAGTTGGCGCCTACTCTTGAGGAGTACTCCATTCTGCTGAGTGTCCCGGTCCGGTATCAGGTTCCTTTCTTGGATGTGCCCAAGGAGGTTGATTTCAGAGTTGTTGCCAGAGCTCTCCATTTGGGTATCAAGGAAGTCAGTGATAGTTGGAAGTCCAGTGGGGATGTTGTAGGATTGCCTTTGAAGTTTCTGTTGAGGGTAGCTAGAGAAGAAGCAGAGAAGGGAAGTTGGGAAGCCTTTCATGCTCAGTTGGCCGTCATGATCTATGGGATCGTCCTGTTTCCGAGTATGCCCAATTTTGTTGACTATGCTGCAGTCAGTATTTTCATTGGAGGAAATCCAGTTCCTACTCTGTTGCTGACACTTACTATGCTATTCACAGTAGGCATGGTAAGGGTGGGGCTATCAGGTGTTGTCTCCCGCTTTTGCTCAGATGGTTCTTGTCTCTTCTGCCAGTCAGTGGACCTTTTGTGGATGCTCAGAGCACGCATAAGTGGACTCAGAGGGTTATGTCTCTTACCTCCTATGATATCAGATGGCAATCTTACCGGATGGATGTGCGTAACGTCATTATGAGCTGTGGAGGATTCCGTAATGTGCCACTCGTAGGGACTAGGGGTTGCATCAATTACAACCCGGTTCTTTCTCTCGCCAGTTGGGGTTTGTGATGAAGGGAAGACCACTTGAGGCTGAGGTAGCTGAAAGTGTGTATTTTGAGAAGCAGAGTGACCCGGATAGATTGGAGCAGATAGGGAGAGCTTGGAAGTCTATTGGTGTGAAGGATGGATCTGTCTTAGGGAAGAAGTTTGCCGTTGCTATGCCCGATTACACTGATTGGGTCAAGGAGAGAGTAGAAACTTTGTTGTTACCCTACGATAGGATGGAGCCGTTGCAGGAGCAACCACCTTTGATCCTTGCTGAGAGTGTGCCTGCGGAGCACTACAAGCAAGCCCTGATGGAGAATCGCCGTTTGAGAGAGAAGGAGCAAGATACCCAGATGGAGCTGTACAAAGCCAAAGCTGATAGGTGAACTTGGCTCATCAACTCAGAGGAGTGCGAGAAGAAGATGCTAGCAGACTGAGAAGCAAGAAGAGATCCTACGAGGAGATGGAGAGCATGTTAGATGCAGAACACCGGGAGTGCTTGAGGTTGCAGAGAGTTGAGGCCAGCTATCAGAAGAAGATCAGAGACTTGGAGAAGCAACTCAGAGATAAAGACATCCAGTTGAAGAAGGAAGTAGACTTGAGACAGGCATCAGAGAACCACCTTGGAGGAGAAGTGGTAGAGCTTAGACGACAACTGAAGGAGAAGATCACTCTTTTGCCAGAATGTTCAGAATGTGACCTGTTGATAGACCAGTGTCAGTACTTGAAGACTCTCATTCCGGGAGGCCGTTTGTCTTAGCTTGTATCTTTGATGTGTATGTTGAGAATCACCTCCAGGCTTGTTGGATGGGATTCATTGTTGTACTCCGATTGTTTGGATTTTCTTTGTCGACTTTGTTGTATGATCCTGTTACTCATATAGATGAGGTTGTTGGTTTCACCTTGTACTCATCACTCTTGTGTATGTTGTTTCTGTGCTTCTATGTTGTTCTTGCTGCAGGTTGCCATCTTTTGAGGATGACTCAGGCTCTTTGAATGCCTGAGGAATGAACATATCATGTGCATCATACGCATCATTAGCACCATACTCATATCATTTTGCATAACAGGTGTTCTTGGTCGTGACTTCTCACTCTTGGTTCCTGTTCAGGCAGGATAGCTGATCAACGTCCGCACCGCTACTCAACAAGACTGAATCAACAGAGAGGTATGGATCAAGTTCAAGCTGAGTTGGCTGAGATGAAGGCTAACATGGCCCAGTTTATGAATATGATGCAAGGGGTTGCACAAGGTCAAGAAGAACTTCGAGCCATGGTTCAGAGACAAGAGGCTGCAATTCCACCGGTCAACCATGCTCCGCCAGAGGGAGGCCCGGTCAATGATAATAATGTTGCTGCTGCTGTACCCATCAACAACTATGCTGTAGGTGATGAGTTGGGGGGTATTCGAATCAACGGTCAACCTATTGCTCCAGATGCCGCTAATGCCAGAGCAGTCCGTGCCCCGGCCCGTAATCCTGTTCCGATTGTTGACAGACAAGAGGATATGTTCACTCTGCTCAGTGAAGACGAAGACGTTCTGGGAAGGGTTGATGAGAGGGATCGTAAAGTTGATGCCCTTGCTGAGAAAATTAGAGCTATGGAATGTCAGAATTCTCTCGGTTTTGATGTTACCAATATGGGGTTGGTGGAAGGTTTGAGAATCCCTTACAAGTTCAAAGCACCGTCCTTCGATAAATACAACGGTACTTCTTGCCCTCGCACCCATGTGCAGGCTTATTATCGAAAAATCTCTGCGTATACCGATGATGAAAAGATGTGGATGTATTTTTTCCAAGATAGTCTATCTGGGGCTTCTTTGGACTGGTACATGGAATTGAAGAGAGATTCTATCCGCTGTTGGAGGGATCTGGGTGAGGCCTTCTTGAGGCAATATAAACACAACATGGACATGGCACCGAGCCGGACTCAGCTGCAGAGTCTATGTCAGAAATCCAAGAGAGAGCTTCAAGGAGTACGCCCAGAGGTGGCGTGAACTGGCTGCTAGAGTTCAACCCCCTATGCTGGAGAGGGAGTTGACAGATATGTTTATCGGTACTCTTCAGGGTGTGTTTATGGACCGGATGGGGAGCTGCCCATTCGGTAGTTTTTCTGATGTTGTCATTTGTGGAGAGAGGACTGAGAGCTTGATTAAAACTGGGAAGATCCAAGATGCTGGTTCCTCTTCTTCTAAGAAGCCGTTTGCTGGGGCACCTCGTCGAAGAGAGGGTGAAACTAATGCTGTTCAACACCGCAGAGATCAGAACAGAAGTCACGCTGTCAGGTTGCTGCAGTAACCATTCCGGCACCTCAACCTCGTCAACAACAACAACAAAGAGTTCAACAACCGCAACAACAACAACAACAGCAACGTCCGTATCAGCCCAGACAAAGGATGCCTGATCGACGTTTTGATTCGCTACCCATGTCGTACGCCGAACTGCTGCCCGAACTACTCAGGTTGGGGATGGTTGAGTTGCGTACAATGGCTCCGCCTACAGTATTGCCTCCTGGGTACGACGCCAACGTCCGTTGTGACTTTCACTCTGGGGCACCAGGGCATCATACTGAGAAGTGTCGGGCTCTCCAGCACAAGGTCCAAGATTTGATCGATGCCAAGGCGATCAACTTCGCTCCAGTGCCTAACGTCGTAAACAACCCTATGCCTCAGCATGGTGGGCATAGAGTGAACAATATTGAGGGGAAAGAAGCTGAAGATCTGGTTGTTAATGTTGATGATGTTCAGACTTCTCTGCTAGTTGTGAAGGGCCGTCTGCTGAATGGGGGTGTCTACTCGGGCTGTGATGAGGATTGTTTGGGCTGTGCAGAATCTGAGAATGGTTGCGACCAGTTAAGGGCCGGTATCCAGGGTATGATGGATGAGGGTTGTTTGCAATTCAGTAGGGCTGTAAAAGATCGTGGAACAGTGTCAACTATCACCATTTACTTTAAACCGTCTGAAGAAGAACGTGGACAAAGGGTCGTTAGTGCACCTGCAACAAATGGTACCCCAGTTACCATTTCCGTGCCTGTAACCATCAGTGCTCCAACTACTATCGCCGCGTCTGGAAGAAGGGCTGTTGAGAATAGTAGAGCCGTGCCGTGGAAGTATGATAATGCTCACCGCAGTTACAGAAGGGCTGAAAGTCAGACGAGACCAGTGAATCAAACTCCAGTGACAATTGGTTTACCGAATAGAGTTCCTGCAACTGTTGGTCCGGCTGTGGATAATGTAGGGGGTCCAGGAGGTTTTACCAGAAGCGGTCGTCTGTTCGCACCGCAGCCTTTGAGGGACAATAATGCTGAGGCTCTCGCCAAAGCAAAGGGTAAGCAAGCTGTGGTTGAGGAAGAACCTGTCCAGAAGGAAGCGCCCGAGGGGCATTTGAGAAGGACGTGGAGGAGTTTATGAAGATAATCAAGAAGAGTGACTACAAGATTGTAGATCAGTTGAATCAAACTCCGTCCAAGATTTCTATACTTTCACTGTTGTTGTGCTCTGAGGCACACCGTAATGCCTTGCTGAAGATGTTGAATCTGGCTTACGTGCCTCAGGAGATTTCTGTCAATCAACTGGAGGGTGTGATGGCCAATGTGAGCACCAGGCATGGTGTAGGATTCACCAACCTGGACTTACCGCCTGAAGGGCGGAACCATAACAAAGCCTTGCACATCACCATGGAGTGCAAGGGGGCAGTGTTGTCTCACGTATTGGTAGACACCGGGTCGTCGCTGAATGTGCTGCCTAAGCAGATTCTGAAGAAGATTGATGTGGAAGGGTTTGTGCTTACTCCCAGTGACCTGATCGTTCGTGCTTTCGACGGATCCAAACGTTCTGTGTGTGGGGAAGTTACCTTGCCTGTGAAGATAGGTCCTGAGGTATTCGATATCATCTTCTATGTTATGGACATCCAGCCCGCCTATAGTTGTTTATTGGGGCGTCCATGGATTCATGCAGCAGGGGCAGTCTCGTCGACTCTCCATCAAAAGCTCAAGTATGTCTGGAACGGTCAGATTGTGACCGTGTGCGGTGAAGAAGAGATTCTGGTGAGTCATCTATCCTCGTTCAAATATGTTGAGGTGGATGGCGAGATCCACGAAACCTTATGCCAGGCGTTTGAGACTGTGGCTCTTGAGAAAGTGGCGTACGCTGAGCAGAGGAAGCCAGGTGCTTCAATTACTTCTTACAAGCAGGCTAAGGAGGTTGTTGATTCTGGCAAAGCTGAAGGCTGGGGCAAGATGGTGGATTTGCCTGTCAAAGAAGACAAATTTGGCGTTGGTTATGAGCCTCTCCAAGCAGAGCAGAATGGTCAAGCGGGTCCGAGTACCTTTACCAGCGCTGGGCTGATGAATCATGGCGACGTCTCTGCAACCGGTAGTGAAGACTGTGACAGTGATTGTGATCTGGACAACTGGGTTCGCCCGTGTGCACCAGGGGGGTCTATCAACAACTGGACGGCTGAAGAAGTGGTTCAAGTTACTCTTCTGACAGAGTAATTTTCTGTTGTTTTGTCATTTTGCATGAAAATCCTACGATCTGCCCAAGGCGTAGTGATTCATTGTAGGGCCTCATCATGTTTTAATGATTATCATTAATGAAGGACATTTTTTGAAATCAAACTTTGTGATCCCTGTCTTTCTATTTTTTGTTTTCATCTTTTTTCAAAAACAATAAAAATGGCAATGTTTTTGTTTTTTGTGACTTTATTGAACTCTTTTTCTAAAACAAAGCATTAAACATGCAGAAGCGATCTTATGGCATTCACTATGAACAGTTCTGTTATGGCTCAGTATGATTTCGACAATCCCATCTACCAAGCTGAAGAGGAGAGTGAGGAAGACTGTGAACTTCCTGCAGAATTGGTCAGATTGCTGAAGCAGGAGGAAAGGGTCATCCAACCTCATCAGGAGGAGTTGGAGGTTGTTAATTTGGGTACTGAGGACGCCAAAAGAGAAATCAAGATTGGGGCTGCTTTAGAGGACTCTGTCAAGAGGAGGCTGATTGAGATGCTGAGAGAATATGTGGAGATATTCGCCTGGTCATATCAAGATATGCCTGGGTTAGATACAGACATTGTGGTGCATCGATTACCTCTTAGAGAAGGATGTCCTTCGGTCAAGCAGAAGCTTCGTAGAACGAGTCCTGACATGGCAACTAAGATCAAGGAAGAGGTTCAGAAGCAGTGGGATGCAGGTTTTTTGGCTGTTACAAGTTATCCCCCATGGGTGGCCAACATCGTTCCTGTGCCGAAGAAGGATGGCAAAGTCAGAATGTGTGTCGATTACCGGGATTTGAATAGAGCGAGTCCGAAAGATGATTTCCCATTACCTCACATTGATGTATTGGTTGATAATACGGCTCAATCCTCGGTATTCTCTTTCATGGATGGTTTCTCTGGATATAATCAGATCAAGATGGCGCCAGAGGACATGGAAAAGACGACATTCATTACACCTTGGGGCACGTTCTGCTATAAGGTGATGCCATTTGGGCTAAAGAATGCTGGTGCTACCTATCAGAGGGCAATGACGACTCTTTTTCATGACATGATGCACAAAGAAATTGAAGTGTACGTAGATGATATGATTGCGAAGTCGCAGACAGAAGAGGAGCACCTGGTTAATTTGCAGAAGCTGTTTGACCGGTTGAGAAAGTTCAAGCTGAGGTTGAATCCGAACAAGTGTACGTTTGGGGTGAGATCAGGGAAGCTTTTAGGCTTCATTGTCAGTGAGAAAGGGATTGAGGTTGATCCAGCGAAAGTCAAAGCTATTCAAGAGATGCCTGAACCGAAAACGGAGAAGCAAGTCCGTGGGTTTTTAGGGAGGTTGAACTACATTGCAAGGTTCATATCTCACCTAACTGCCACGTGCGAACCAATTTTCAAACTGCTTAGAAAGAATCAAGCGATCAAGTGGAATGATGACTGTCAGAAAGCTTTTGACAAGATAAAGGAGTATTTACAGAAACCTCCAATCCTTATACCTCCAGTTCCAGGGAGACCTCTGATAATGTACCTGTCAGTGACTGAGAACTCGATGGGGTGTGTATTGGGACAGCATGACGAGTCTGGTCGAAAAGAGCATGCCATATACTACCTTAGCAAAAAGTTTACCGACTGTGAAACAAGATATTCACTGCTCGAGAAAACTTGCTGTGCTTTGGCCTGGGCTGCTCGCCGACTGAGGCAGTATATGTTGAACCATACTACCTTATTGATTTCTAAGATGGATCCAGTGAAGTACATCTTTGAGAAACCGGCTCTCACCGGGCGCGTTGCTCGTTGGCAGATGATTCTAACAGAATATGATATTCAGTACACGTCACAAAAGGCCATCAAAGGTAGTATTCTGTCAGACTACCTCGCCGAGCAACCGATTGAAGATTATCAGCCTATGATGTTTGAATTCCCTGATGAAGACATCATGTATCTTAAGATGAAAGATTGCGAAGAGCCTCTTGTCGAGGAAGGACCGGATCCGGATGACAAATGGACACTGATGTTTGATGGGGCTGTGAATATGAACGGTAACGGTGTTGGGGCAGTATTGATCAATCCTAAAGGTGCTCATATACCTTTTTCTGCCAGATTGACGTTTGACGTCACCAACAACGAAGCTGAGTATGAGGCTTGTATCATGGGGATAGAAGAAGCCATTGATCTGAGGATCAAAACGCTTGACATTTATGGAGATTCCGCTCTAGTGGTCAATCAAGTCAATGGAGATTGGAATACGAATCAGCCGCATTTGATTCCGTATAGAGATTACACCAGAAGAATACTGACGTTCTTCAAGAAGGTGAAGTTGTATCATGTCCCCCGGGATGAGAATCAAATGGCTGATGCCTTGGCTACTTTGTCGTCTATGATCAAAGTTCATTGGTGGAATCATGTGCCACATGTTGCGGTGAATCGACTCGAGAGGCCTGCGTATGTGTTTGCAGCCGAGTCTGTTGTGATTGATGAGAAGCCGTGGTATTATGACATCAAGAACTTCCTCAAGACTCAGGAGTATCCTGAAGGTGCGTCGAAGAATGACAAGAAAACCCTGAGGAGGCTAGCTGGAAGCTTCTATTTGAATCAGGATGATGTGCTGTATAAGAGAAACTTTGACATGGTCTTGCTCAGATGCGTGGACAGACCCGAGGCGGACATGTTAATGCAGGAAGTTCATGAAGGTTCCTTCGGTACTCATGCCGGCGGACATGCAATGGCTAAGAAATTGTTGAGAGCGGGTTATTACTGGATGACTATGGAATCCGATTGTTTCAAGTATGCTCGGAAGTGCCATAAGTGTCAAATCTATGCTGATAAGGTGCATGTACCACCAAGCCCTCTGAATGTCATGAATTCGCCTTGGCCGTTTGCCATGTGGGGCATTGATATGATTGGGAAGATTGAGCCTACTGCTTCGAATGGACATCGCTTCATCTTGGTTGCGATTGACTATTTCACCAAATGGGTGGAAGCAGCTTCCTATGCTAACGTTACCAAACAAGTGGTTACCCGGTTCATCAAGAAAGAAATCATATGTCGTTATGGAGTTCCTGAGAGAATCATCACTGACAATGGTTCGAATCTCAATAACAAGATGATGAAAGAGCTTTGTAAAGATTTCAAGATTGAACATCACAATTCTTCTCCTTACAGACCGAAGATGAATGGTGCTGTAGAAGCGGCGAACAAGAATATCAAGAAGATTGTGCAGAAGATGGTCGTTACGTACAAGGATTGGCATGAGATGCTGCCTTTCGCTTTGCATGGGTACCGTACCTCAGTACGTACGTCGACCGGGGCAACCCCTTACTCCCTTGTGTATGGTATGGAAGCTGTCCTACCTGTTGAAGTGGAGATTCCTTCTCTGAGAGTTTTATTGGATGTCAAGCTGGACGAAGCCGAGTGGATTCGAACAAGGTTTAACGAGTTGAGCCTTATCGAAGAGAGACGGCTAGCAGCTGTATGCCATGGACAGTTGTATCAGCGAAGGATGAAGCGAGCCTTTGATCAGAAAGTGCGTCCTCGAAGCTATCAGATCGGTGATCTAGTTTTGAAGAGGATCCTCCCTCCCGGTGCAGATAACAGGGGCAAGTGGACTCCTAATTATGAAGGTCCGTATGTTGTGAAGAAGGTCTTCTCCGGTGGAGCCTTGATGCTTACAACTATGGATGGTGAAGATTTTCCGTCTCCTGTTAACTCAGATGTAGTCAAAAAATACTTCGCATAAATTGACCCGCTGGACAAAAAAAAAAAGAGTCCAGGCAAAAATGGGCATCCCGGCGAACCAAAAAACAGAAAGAAAAGGTTCGGGCAAAAATTAGGGATAAAATGAAAAGAATTTGTACACCCGGTAAGTCGAAAACCCGCAAGGGCGGCTTAGGCAAAAATGGGTATCCCGGTGGATTGAAAACCCGAAAGGGCGATCCAGCCAAAAGAGGGATTAAAGCGAAGACTACAGTCTGAGTTGTCTGTACTTCATCAAGCTTTGTCGTCTGCCATCTCGAAAGATGTGATCCGTCCAGTCATTCTTCTCAGAAAGCAAGGAGTTGGGAGGAAAACTGATGATCTGTGAGTTATAACAGAATTGGGAAATAGTGGATGCCGTGTTCACGTTGCCATTAGGATAGATTTTTCCTTTTGCGCGCAATTACCTCTTTCTAGGAATTGCCTCCCAATGTATTTGCCTTTTCAGGCACATTTTCAATCAAAAAGTCGTTATTCAGATAAATAGCTCTTTCGTTTTTATTTTTACTGTTTTGTTTGCAAAAATGTCCGAATTTTTGATAAGCATTGCATATAAAAACATGAAGGCTAAACAATAGCTTGCAGGATGACAAAACATTTGAAAATCATTTTGAATGTTGAGGACACTTGAGCGTATCTTGTCCATGTATCCCCTGGGGGCATTTTGTTGTGCTGTTTTTCAGATTGGCATCTGTGAGGACGTTTCCTCAGCAGATATTTTCCCCAAGCAAGTTTGGAAGCTATCAGAGCTATGTTCCCCTGCGGAGACGTCTGTGGATAGTGCCTTCTATTCCCCAACAGATCTAAGGATTGCCTATCCCCAGCAGGCCTGTATTTGCCGATTTCCTCCCCGAGTGAGGCAGGTTCATTGAAATTTATCTCCAGCATTTATCCTATCTGTGGACTGAAGGATATCCCCAGCGGAGTTTACCTTTCCCCAGCAGCAGTGCTATTCTCCAACATGAGTGAGAAGTCGTTGCTCTCCCTGCAGAGTCTCCCCGCAGAGTTGGAGTACCCGATCAGTTTTGGCTCCCCAGCCGGAGTTTTTCATCATTTTGCATTTTGCATGTAGTAATCATTGCATCCTCAAACTGCGTAGCATTCCCATTCAATATGGAGCATTACGCCATAGAAAAATTCAAACATATGCATTCATGTGTTAACCTCACCAGACCGTATCCCCGGCAGAGGCGGATCATTTTATTCAGCATCAGCACAGCAAGTCTGCTACAGTTGCTCTTGACAGCATTCAGGATTGATATCCCCCAGAGGTTTATTACCTCACCCGTTGGTGACAGAAAGTTTGTTTCTCCCCAGTGAGACCCCCAGCAAGTGGTCAACCTTGCCTTGACATATCTAAGATGTCGTTCTTGTGATACCGGTAAGTGTCATACTAGCACCCGCGTGTGTTTCTTTGTTTGGTGTCGGTAAACACCATCGTTTCGGTGTCTGTAAACATCGGGTATTCTCCCCAGTCATCGGTAAATGTCTGGTCATCATTTTTGGTGTCGGTAAACACATTGTTTCGGTGTCTGTAAACATCGGGTTTTCTCCCCAGTCATCAGTAAATGTCTGGTCATCATTTTTGGTGTCGGTAAACACCATTGTTTCGGTGTCTGTAATCATCGGGTTTTCTCCCCAGTCATCAGTAAATGTCTGGTCATCATTTTTGGTGTCGGTAAACACCATTGTTTCGGTGTCTGTAAACATCGGGTTTTCTCCCCAGTCATCAGTAAATGTCTGGTCATTTTTTGATGTCGGTAAACATCATCTTTCGATGTCGGTAAACATCGAGTCTTCTATGCAGTCATCGGTAAATGTCTGATAATCCCCAGATAGAGGTCCCCAGTAGAGTCATCGGTAAATGTCCTATCTGTTTTCCAGTTGCAAATATTTGTTTTTTCCCTTAGTGAAGTGTTCCCAGTCATCGGTAAATGTCTGGTCGTTTTTTGATGTCGGTAAACATCATCTTTCGATGTCGGTAAACGTCGAGTCTCATCCCAGTCATCGGTAAATGTCTGGTCATGCTTTGTTTCCTTGTTGATAAAATCAAGATCCCCAGAAGTCGTCGGTAAACGTCTTGTCTGATTACACCACAAAGATTTTGTTCCTCCCCAAGTGGAGACGCCATCGGTAAATGGCCCTGTATGCTTCGATATCGGTAAATATTGAATGCCCAGTTTTATCCGCCATCGGTAAATGGCCCCGTTTTCTTCGATATCGGTAAATATCAGATCCCCAGTTGCAGTAGCCATCGGTAAATGGTCGAGTTGAAGTTGATATCGGTAAATGTCAAATTTCTTTGAAACCACCATCGGTAAATGGTTTTGCTTCCTCTTACATCAGAAGTTGTTTCCCAGCAGCCATCGGTAAATGGTTTTGCTGAAGTTGATATCGGTAAATATCAAGTTTCCAGTTTCTAACCATCGGTAAATGGTTTCGCCTTTCTGAAGTTGTCAATTGCAGGCGTCATCAGTAAATGACGTGGTTCTTCTTGTATCATATCCGGCAGAGTGCAAATTTCTACGGTTCTTGGTATTCAATCCCTGTTTACCCTGAAAGTCTGACAGCCGTTGCTATCATCCATTCGGGTTCCCAGCTGATTGAATAGGGGCAGCTGTAGCACCTCAAATTTGCACCTATCATTGTACATACATTCTCATATTAGGTCATAACATAACATGGTCCACTGCATAGCATTGCATTGTCCCATTTGCCTCAAGTGCAAGCCAATCAAGAAATTAGGTCAAACTGGTCAGGAGATCAGTCAGTCAAGCAAGCAAGCACAATTCTCAAGGAGCCAAGGCCCTAGGGTTGGTCCAACATGTTCACATGACTTGGGGATCCATTTGAAGTGTTTTGGTCAAGGATTGGATGTTCAGAAGTCATCAGTCAGTGCACAGTCAGTTAGAAACCCTAAAAGTCAACTGTTGGTCAACTGTCCATTTAATCAGTGATTTGATGATGGGATTTGGTTTGAGAGAGCTTGTTCATGTCCAAATAGGCCTCATATATCATGTCAAACACCATCATGGAAGAATTTGAAGCCAGATCAGAAATTTCCAAAATGGAAACTGGACCTGTAATTGAAACCTGCCCAAATGGAAAGTCTTGATCCTCAAACTTACATCATGATACAAGCTTCAAATGAATTTTTCCCAACATGAAAGTTGAAGATCTTGTTCTCCCATTTCCAAAAAGTCCAAGAACACTCAATTCCCATGTATGGTTGGCAAGTTATGATCGAATCATTTTCAGAAATTCTTGAACTTCAAAAGGCCATATCTCTCAAACCATTTGGCCAATTTGGGTGGGGTTTTTTCCTACAAGTCACATTTGATCCCCTCTTTCCAAAAATGTAACCATCATGCATCAAAACATTACCAATCAAAATGGCATTTTTGAACTTGCCTTAATTAATTTCAAGTGAGTTGAATTTTGACTTTTCAAAATAATCATTTTTAAACCATTTGGCCAATTGAAATAGTTCAGAAATGTGGTTTTGGTCATGTTACAAAGTCAAATTCGTGCAAGTACATACACCCATGCCAACTTGCTTGAAAATTGGAAAAAAAGTACATTTCTCAACAACTCTATCCCATATTTTCATGAAGCTTTGATTTGTACTCTTAAACAGAGTATTTGGACATCATTTTTCTGTCATTGTGAACCCTAGTTGCAGCCTAAAAACACAGAAAAACTCACTCTCTAAAAATCTCATTTTTTTTGCCACTTTCAAAATCTGTCAACATTGGCCAAAGAACTGAACCTTGCCTTGCTTATACAACATCCATACAACATTGTGGACCTGTTGCAACCATTTTTCCCAACTGGAAGCTCCTTTTCCACTGCTGTTTTAAAGAGGCATCAGCCATGGCAGATCTGAATGGAGGCTATTCCAAACACTCTTGAGCCAAAGTTCTTCAACTGTTCTTCATTTAGAAGCTTAAGGTGCATCTGTTTCAGGCCAAAGCTACCAAATAACGACTGTATCACAACTGTTCATCAACTTTGGTAAAATTTCGACCTCCTTGTTTCTTAAAATAGAGACATGCTTTAGAAAGGTCTATCCATGCTGAGCTTCATGATGCTTGGTTTTGAAAATGGTTGTTTATTTCTGAAGTTATGTTGTTTTGAAGTTTGGTGATGAAACTTGTTTGTGCTCGATTCTTGAGTTTTGTGATGTTTTAGTGAAAACCAATGATGGATTCATGTTGCTTGTTGTTTGCTGATCATTTTTGTGTATGCAATTGCATTTTCTGGAAAAAAATTGTTGAACACGATTTGAAGGTGATGAAGCTTTGCACTGTACATGAACCCTAGTTCCTCATTTTCCAGATTTTTTCCATTTTTCACGTGCATGAGCGTGTGTTACTGTGTCATTAGCCAACAACCAATAGGAACATTTCGTTTGCTTGCCCAAAACGACCGCGTATCATTAAGTGGCACGGATAATTACAAAAATGCCATGGCCGTGCCCTTTGGTCCCATTAAGTCATGTTGTTTTTCCATTTTTATTTCATTTGTGATATTCATCTTGTAAAAATCATAACTCCACCAATTTTAATCCAAATTTCATGGGATTTTTTGTATCATCTTCATCATGATCTCTACTTTTTTATCATAATTTTTCCAGAATTTTTTGGTGGATGGTTTTTAATTGGTATAAGGGTTTGTGACATGTATGCATATTTTGTACACTTTGCCAAAACATTTGTGAAATGATGATGCTTTATCCAATGGCTCCCAAATTTTTTGTGCTTAAACTAGACACATTCATGGTGATTTTGGTGTAGAGTTTGTGAATTTATCTTATCTGGATTGTGAGTTATGATTTTTTGAATTAGGGTGTGACAATTTGTGTCACACCATTGATGTCCAACTTCATGATTTTCATTACCATGTTTCTTGACCTCCAGTTGATCTGATTTTTTGCATGAACCTACTCTTGTATGTCTAGTTTACATGTGAATTTTCTTGGAATTATTTGTGGCATTTCCTAATTGTTTGAGATTTTCTCCCCTGCTTAGTCAAATGTTGACTTTTTGTGACACATGTTCCCATTTCATTTGTGAAATTCTCATACTTTATTAGATGGACTTGAAATTTGATATGTGATTACTAGACATCTTAAGCTTTGCCATGGTTTTAGTCCCATTCATTTATCATATGCCATCTCTGATTTATGAAATTTTCAAGTTGATGCATGTTTGGTTGACTTCCTTAAGCATGTTCAAAATTGCTTTGACTTTCTGATTTTCATTGACTGCCTTCCACTTGTCCAAATGTGATGAAATTTGACATGCTTACCATGCTAGGTGTTAGGATTGATCATGATTTATTTGGTGATTTTTGGAAATGTTTGAGTTGACTTTTGATGCAAGTCTTTCTGTTGACTTCTATGAGCTTCTGTTTGCAACACTTTGACCTAAATTGTTCATGAAATGATGATGATGATTGATATGAATGTGAACCCAATTGGTTGTGTTTCTTAATTGTTTGAACATGATTTTGGATGCTTGCCCTTTGCTGTTTTGACTTTTTCATTCCTTTTGACCCTAGGCTTGTCCTAGTGGTCCTGTTACTCACTTTTGAGCTTGTGTTTTCAGGTTGACCAACAAATGACCAATGAGACCATTTCTTTTTGATTGAGCTTGCTTGAATATCATTGTCTAACCTCTTGGTTTTGTAGGTGGCTTGGCTCACATGCCTTAAGCCTTGTGCCTTGCACATTCATTTGCTTCTGATTAACTGTTAATGTCTGTTTCCTTTTGCTTTGTTTGAAGTTGCATACTAACATCTGCTTGACTATTTCAGGTGCTTTTAGTTGCTTAGTTCCTTGTGAACTTTTGCTTTGCTTTGCTTGTATAAGCAATTTGCATTGAGGTATATTTCTAATCTTCATGTAGTCTGGAAGACCTGGCCTGTTACTTGGCCAGGCACCTGTCTGAAGTCCTCCTTAAGAGGCAATGTTTGTGGCTGTTTACTTTTGTCCTTGCATAGAGTCAAAGACCTCCTAAGTGAAGAGGCAATTGGCAGAACCCAAGGGATAAGCAACCTATCCCCTGCTATTCTGTGTGTCATCTGTTTTGCTCACACCACTGTGTTGATGCATTGCAGATACAAACCCAAGATCTTGTACAATTGTACAGTTGAGTCAGTTTTAAATGTGTAGAAGGGTTCCCACTTTCTGAACCCACACATTCTTGTCTTAAGCTCTCCCAGGCCAGGGATAAGAGCTGTGAAGTCTTATCTTCACTCACCTTTCATCTGCTTCACCTTAGCCCCTTCAATGGCAAGGTTAAGAGCACATTCACCCAGTTCCAGAGGTTTGTTTGTTGAGGTTGATATGACCCCTCGACTAAAACCTAACCCTTGTTTGAGCCACTTGCTTGTGTATAGTGTGTGCTATCTGTGCTTATATGTTTGTTTGACTTGCTTCCTGTGCAAGTTGGGGTTAGTTTAGACTTGCTTCCTGTGCAAGTTAGGTTTTGCTTGGCTTGCTTCCTGTGCAAGTTAAGTATAGGTGTGGCTTGCTTCCTGTGCAAGTCATGATTAGGATAGGCTAGCTCCCTGTGCCAGTTAGCTAGAAACCTTAACTTAGGGATGATTTTGCATGACAACATCTAGGCTCGAGTCGTAGTCTCCCTAGTGTTGTGTCTCCCTCTGTTATCTGGTTAGGCTAGTCCTTTTTCCCTCCGTAGGGGAACTACGTCGCCCTGATCCTCATACCAGATGAGGTACGTAGGCAGGAGATGAGCTGATCTCTCCGGGCGCCTGTGTCTTTGTTTTGTCTTGTTGTGTGCTTGGAAGCTGATGTAAGTCCATCGAGTGGCATTCGGGTTCCAGTGTGGTTCGGATGCTGATGTAAGTCCAGTGATTGGCGTTCAGGCTCCACGTTTGCCTCCTTGAGTGCGTTTTGGTTCGGATGCTGATGTAAGTCCAGTGATTGGCATTCGGGCTCCACGTTTGCCTTTGTTTGTGTTTGTTTGTGTGCGTGTTAGCCGAGCTACGAATGCTCTGATTCTTCTCTCGTCCGAGGAGATACGTATGCATAAGGTGCGATACCTTAGCGAGCATGTGTCGTTTCCCCAGTCCGAACTACTTCGACTCTGATGTCTATGCCTGATAGACTAAGTAGGCCCAGGATGCGACATCCTGCCGAGTCATTTTCAGTCAGTTTCTTTTGTCTCTTTCAGCCAGTGTGTGTGAGTGTGAGCAGCGTTTTAGCAACCATTTTCCTTCCTATTGTGCGTGGATCCCGTCGAGTACGACGGATGCGTAGGGGTGCTAATACCTTCCCTTCGCATAACCGACTCCCGATCCCATTCTCTTTGGTCGCGAGACCATGTTCTTTCCTAGGTTTACTCTGAGCGTTTCCTTTCCCTCTTTTGGGATAAATAACGCACGGTGGCGGCTCTGTTGTTCTTGTTTTCCCGCCGGTTTTTCGCGTGATGCGACAGCCACGAAGCGCGCGCCTACCATGGATCCAAGTCAATGCGTGCACATGAGAAAGAATTAAAAGTCATAACAAGCAAGGGACGAGATTAAATCTGGAGATTAGATCACACGGTCCAGATTTAAACTGGAGATGATGAAGCCACCGGAGCCACCGTCTTCTCCGGTGAGCTTGCAGTTTCCGGTGAGATTTGCAGAAATTAAAAAGGCAACCAAAACGTGCGATCTATACATCAATAGAAAGCTGGGATGATGTACATCATCCCTGTACCATCCATTTTCATTCTAGATCTCTAGGATTTGAGAAATCAGAAGTTGAAAAATCTGGTGTTCATCATGAACTCAATGAATTGCAAAAATCAAAAGCATAAACATGATGCCTCTATTGAGAGGACTTCAACCAACACAAAATCTAAGCCAATAGGTCAATGGATTAGGAGAATCGAAGGGAATACCAGTTGGAATGTAAGCTTGAGTTCTGGTGATTTGAGCTTGAAACCTTGCTTGCTTTATCAAAACAGAAGTTCAATGGAGTGTATGATGAAGGTCTAGAAGCATTAGATCTAAGAATACAACCAAATGAAGTTGAATTCTAGATCTAAATTTTTTTGAAGAAAATGCAATTGCTTCTTTAGTGATGGTTAGGGAATGATTTCAGCAGCATTTCAGGTTGAAAATTAGGGTGTAATGGAAGCTCTCATGCCATGTATTTATAGCCAATGCCATGTTGAAAGTGTGATTTCAAACTTGCATGAATGAAGGGGCCCTCCATGCATGGGCCTGTACAGGCGTATGGAGGGCCCAATTCCACATGGATTGGCAAGCTGAGATCAAGAATGAATGAAATGGACGTGCAATTTTGATGCAATCAGCTCATGCATGGTAATTGAACCAAGTTTCCCAAAAATGCACTTAAAGTTCTCCTCTTCGAAAATGATATTTTCCAAATCCAAATGTAGCCATGTGAGTAATGGTTGGAAAGGTCTTGATGTAAGGAACAATTGTTATGTTGGTCAAAAATCCATTTGGAATGTGGAAATTTAGGAAATTTGAGTTTAAAGTGTGATGTGCAAAACATGTCAAGGCAAGGTTTCTAAAATTGGCCAACTTTCAAGCCCTTCTGTTTTGATGATGCAAGCTTCAAATGGAAAAACCTCCAACATAAAAGTTGTAGATATTTTCAAGAAAATCAAAATGGACTTAAAGTTTTCATCATTTGGAATTTTGATGAAAGAGTTATGGGCCCTTGAAGTTGGACATTTTTGACTTTTAATGCATTTGTCCCAAAAGGACCTATAATGTCTTGCATTATCACATGTATTTCCTTTGATATTTTGAAATTTTGTTCAACATAACATTTGAATTCGACATCTTAAGCTTTCCAATGCATTTGATCCCACCTCAAAATAATACAAGATGAGTGAGTTATGTTCTTGGGAAGTTGACCCAAAATTAGGGTTTCAGTCAAAATGACCTATAATGTATTGGAATGGCAGATAGTTTTCCAAGCTTCAAATAAAATTTTGATGAACATGAAAGTTGTTCATATTTTCCTTAAGAACATTTTTGCTTTCGGAACCATATCCATTTGACCAACACATAAAAAGTTAGGTCTCAGTGTATTTCAAAATAGTCAGATGAATTAACTGATCAACTTCTCAAATCCATGACTCATATTTTGATGAATTGATGATTGAGGACACTCAAATAAGTTAAAATATGCATAAAATGAAGAGTTAAAGAACTTCCTTGATTATTTTTGACCCTGGGTTGAGGTTGCTTCAATGAGCAAGGCATTGTGGTACCCAGATGAATTAGGGTTTCCTTGAGAAACAAAACTCCACCCCTTTGACTTGCTTTGATCAAAATGATGAATTAAGATGCTAGGGAGGCATATTTGATGGATGAGAGCTTTGGGAACCATTACCATGCTTGCTTTCATCTTCTCTTGGTAATATCTTTGCACCAAGGACCTCCTAGAAGCTTTTGACCTTGTCATTGCTCAAGCTACAAACAAAAGATGTTAGTGACATATTTTTGTGCTTTTGGTTAGTAGACAAAAATGAGAAAAGCAATGATATATGATTCAAACATGCTTGGTGATCTCAAACCACTCACAAGGAGTCCTACCCAAAGGCAAAGGGAACCAAGATGCTCAATGATCCTTGAGGCTATGTAATGCAATGTTATGATGCCATGAGGGATCTTAGGGAAAAAATTGGGGTCTTACAGTTTGGTTGAGGTTGCAAAACCTGCAACTGGTGGATGGAATTCGTTTTCTCACTGGAGAAGACAGTGGTTTCCACCACCGTCCCCACGTGGATGGCTTGTATCCCTTGGATCTCACTTCTCCGTTCTAATCGTGGCCACGCGTTATGTTTACTATTTTTAATCCAATATGTGATGTTGTTGACTAGTGAACACAATGAGCATGCGTATCTGAGCCACATGATGGTACACGTCAATTAATGAGGTTGGATCATGCGCTCCAGATTTTTTCTCTTTTTTTAATTTCTGTTTTATTTTCTTTAAATCCATTTATTTTCAAAAATTCATAACTCCTTTATTTGGAATCACAAAAATATGGGACCAATTGCAAAATTTTTCTCTTAAATTCTAGTTTCATAATCTGATTTTTAATTATTTTTGTGATTCCATTTAATATTTTTTGTGAATTATTTTGTTTTTAATTGTTTTTTAATTTATTTTAAAAACTTTTAGATATTCAAAAATTCCAAAAATATTTTCTTAACACATTTGGATCATGATAAGTCTATGAAAAATATTCTCATCAATTTCTTAATTTATTTGAGATTTATTTGAGATTTTAATTCATTTGTGTTATATTTTAATGCTTTTAATTGATTTTAAAATAGTTTTTGTTTTCAAAAAATGCTGAGAAAATTTGTCAAACCTAGTTTGACTATGTTAGACTTATGATGTTCCAATTGGATTTATCCAAGTTGATTTGAATTGGATTTGAAGTTTGACCTCACTTTGTTCATATTATTTTATGTATTATTTTAATTCCAAAAAATACCAAAAATATGTTTGACCTTTCTTGACTTCTAATCTTCATTTCACTTCTATTTACCATTGATTGATGTTGATTCCATTCACATTTGATCATTTTGTTTTGGTTATGTCATTTGAATTTTCATTTTGTACATTCCATTTTCATCTCTCATATTCTTCTTTTGACCAATGAGTTAATGATTTGTGGTTAGTCTTGACATATGAGAGACTTAACCTTCTTTGATCCAAATCAAATTCAACTTGATCAAAGATCAAGTGAATTGCTTTGTGTCCAAGATAGGTTGCTTCTTGGTCAAGCAAAGAACCTGAAATCCATACAAGGTCATTCTTATTTTCTTTTGGCATGGCAAGTTGTAGGAGTTTGGCTTACTAGTCATGGTCTCTAACTTGTGTTTATTTGCCTATAGTTTTATTTACCGGACTCAGATAGGTGTGACTACTACATTAGTCCACTTACGATTGCTTAACATAGCGCTAAATTGCCTTATGGCACACTAACACTAACTACTAATCACTAACTTTTAATTCAAGCATTTAATTCTTGCAATTTACTTTAATGCAATTTAATTTCTTGCTCATTTATTCATATTGCCTTTTCCCTTTGCTCATTTGAGCTCATGTTTATGTTTATGCCATTTGCCTTTTGCTCACTTGAGCACATTATTGTGTAAATATACTATTGCCTTGTGTTTGTTTTGTCTTTGTTTGTCTGAACCCAATGCAAAAAGGAGAAAGGACTTAGAATTAGGACCTCACCTATGCTTAATGGAGTTCAAGAGCAACTAGGCCTCATGCCTTTAGAATGCTAAAATTGTTGAAGAGCAACTAAGCCTCATGCCTTTAGAATGCTTACATCTTGATGTTGACTTGAAAGGACCCCTAATCTAAACTCTCTCTTTGTCCATTTCTATTATTGCAATGTGAACTTTTTGATTGTTTGTTCTTGTGTGATAGGGATTCCAAACTTGAGATAGTTAGAAGGACCATTGTTATGAGCATCCAAGTTAAGAGACAAGCCAAATGAAGATCCTAGGAGCTTGATTGAATATTTGTTTGATTGCTTGAATTAATTGCTAAGTCCAAAGGTAAAGAGCATCTTGAATCATCTTTATGATCTCAAGAAAGGAACTCCAAGGGTTTTATCTCTTCTCTCATCTTTGCATATTTAGGACTAGCCCTTCTCTTCTTCTCTCCACTCTAACCCAAGCCAAACTTATTTTGTGCAAACATTGACATTGTCTTCAAATTAGAAACCTAGGCCATATGCCTTTGACTTTTCAAACTCTTTTCATTTAATACTTATTTTGAATTGAATCTTAAGTTAACTTTGACTTCATTTTTTAGAATATTTCTAATGTGTAAATATAACTCACTTCAAATTATTCTTGTGGTTCCAATAGCCACCTTTGTTAAAACCTTTTTCATAAACATTAGCCATAGGTTTGAGTTATCATAGTGGTTGATGTAAACCACACCTTATCCTTAGTGATTGGACTATAAGTCTTCCATACTTATTATATAGTGGATCCCTCACTAGTATGTTGAAGCTCTCCTCACATGGTGGATTGTTGGTTTAGGTTGAGTTTTCTCCCTTTGATAACAAAAGATCTTAAGGCTTTTGACAAATCAATTCACCAACTTATTTTGAGATTTTTACCCCGAACTACGAGGTTTTGATCCTACCTTTGTGATGGTACGTAGGCAATGGGTTTATCCATTCAAACAACAAAATTGTAAATAATTTGTATATTATTTTCTCATCTCCCCAATCATGTTTGCACAAATATTTTCACAAATACCAACCTACCATACAACTTTGCAAAAAGGACTCCCTTAGAGTACTAAGGATGTTTTGGGTGCTTAAAACCTTCCCATTGCATAACCAACCCCCTTACCCAGATCTCTGACATTTTTATTAGTTTTTGATTTGATAAAACTTTTTACTTGGTTTTTGTTCGCTTTCTAACCTTTCCTTTGGATAAATAGAAGCGCGGTGGCGACTCGAATTGTATGATTTACTTTTGATTTAGTCAATAAATCTAAAGGTAAGTAATACCCCGCTACACGTTTGACTTGGTCTTTGGTGGACTGCACACACGTGGCCATCAGATCTGCCACCTCAATTAATGAGTGAGATCTGATGACCCTTGTTTTTTCTCATTTAATTTAATTTCTGATTTTATATTTTAATTAGCTTATTTTGTTTAATTCATAATAATTTCATTTTTAATCCAAAAAATATGGAAATTTCACAAAAATCTTTAAATATTTTCCTCTTTCATTTTCCGAATTAATTTTTTTTTGGATTAATTTTGATATTTTTCATGAATTAATTGTTTTTGTGCATATTTTTAATTGTTTAAAAATACTTCTGACTTTTCAAAAATTATGATTTTTTCTGTTTAAGGCCCTTTGACCTTGTTTGATCTAGGATAAATCTCTTGGACATTTACTTGATGTTTTGAAGAGGTTTTAGGTTTTGGCCAAACTAAATTTAATTTAAATGCATTTTTAATTTGATTTTAATTGATTAATTGTATAGAAATTGTGTTGAGCCATTTTTATTGACTTGTGATGTTTGACTATGTGTTTTGGCCTTCGTCAAGGTTGCTTTGACTTTTGTTGAGTTAAAATCATTGGATTTAGGGGATTGATGAAATGTACATTTCATCTCCCAAAATGAATGAATGATTTTAATTTGATAAAATTCCTCCCATGACCAATTTGTATTTCTCTCATCTCCCCCCCTCTTCATCTTCAATCCCATTCTTTCCCATCCCTTTCATTGTCCAATGAAATCTCAACATCCTAAGGCTAATTGGTTCATCAATAACCTTGTGTTAGATGAACCAATACAAGTATGAATGAATAGGTCCATCCTTTGATCCTTTTTCTTTTAGTGTGTGGTATGTTTAGGAGTTTGGTTCATTATACCAAAGCTCTAACATGTATTAACACCTAAATTTTTATTGCCTGGTCTCAGATAGTTGTGACTTCTACATAAGTCCAATTACGATTGCTTAACATAGATCTAAATTTGACCCTAAAGACATATCATTCTAGTAAGTCTCTCATCTTTCATGGAATTGTGTGGAAACTTGGCCTTTTTTCCTTGCTTTGGAAGATGTCTTGGTTCAAGGATCCATGCTTGTGAATAGATGGTTGTGTGTTCTCCAAAGAATGACTTAATTAATTGAAAAGCAAAACATCACTAACATCTAATTAACTAACATTTGACTAACTTTTATTAATATTGCTTTTACTTTCAAGTCATTTATTTTTATGCAATTTAATTTCTAGCCATTTACCATTCATTTACATATCATTTAACTTGTTTATGTTTATGCCATTTTAACTTTGCTCATTTGAGCCATATATTGTGATTGTATATATTTTCTTGTGTATTTTTTTTGTGTTTATGGTGTTAGGACCTTAAAATACTTAATAAACAACAAAAAAACCCTAAAAACTGTTTTGTGTGGACTGTTGGGTTTGATCTGAACTTTTGGACTTAGGATTAAGCAGCATTCCATATGCAAAAGGACTTGGCCAATGCCAACATTTCTTAGACCAAGTTATTGTGATTTGAGCTTTCATCTGATACAAGTATTAGGATCCACTTGAATTCATCTGCTACATGGTCTTGATGCAATTGTTATTTTGATCTCATGCCTAATGCTTTATTCTGAGTTAATGAAGGAGTATTTCATATGACACATGGGAAGACAAAGAAGACTGTTAGCTTGGATGTGGTCATCTTTATTTTATGCCTCGCTCTTCATATTGCTAATTGCTTGTTGATTATTGCTTGATTCAAAAGTCCAAAGGGAAAGTGGGATTTCTATATGACGTTCTTGTTTGTTGGATTGCATCCCATTAGTCAGATCTTTTCAACTCTTAACTTTTAATTTTATGCTTAGGATTAGCCTCTTCATCTTCTCCCACTTCTTAAATTTCAAAATCTCTCCCCCCTTTCAAAAAAATTCTTTGCTTGTGATTTCAAAACTTAGACTTTATTTCAAAAATAGAAACTTTGGCCTTATGCCAATGAATTTTTAAACTCTTTTCTTAATCAAACTTGTAAATGAACTTAACCATATTGACTTAAAATTTCAAAAGACAAATCTGATCCTGGTGATGCTCGTTGAGTAGCTGTCAAGAATATCCTTAAGTATTTGAGAAGGACTAAGGACTCATTCTTGATATATGGAGGTCAGGAAGAGCTGGCTATAATTGAATACACCGATGCTAGCTTCCAAACAGATAAGGATGACTTTAGATCGCAATCTGGTTATGTGTTTTGCTTAAACTGTGGCACTGTGAGCTGGAAAAGTTCAAAGCAAGATACAGTTGCTGATTCTACAACCGAGGCCGAGTATATTGCTGCCTCAAGTGAAACAAAGGAAGCTGTTTGGATCAAAATGTTCATTAGTGAACTTGGCATAGTTCCTAGCATTATGGATCCAATTGGTCTCTATTGTGATAACAATGGTGCTATCGCACAAGCTAAGGAACCTAGATCTCACCAACGATCCAAACACATACTTAGGCGTTATCACCTCATTCGAGAGATAATAGATAGAGGAGATGTGAAAATATGCAGAGTACTTACACTTGACAATATTGCTAACCCACTAACAAAGCCTCTTGCGCAGCAGAAGCATGATGGCCATACTAGATCTATGGGCATTAGGGGTATGCCTGATTGGCTCTAGTGCTAGTGGGATATTGTTGGTGTAAGCCCTAGAGGCCAATACTTTTGGTACTTGTATCGAATTTTTTATTAATAATAAAATGCTTTTTCTTTATTATGTTTGTCTAATAAAGTCCCTAGAATAGATAGTCTGTTTAATGTATCAAGTGTGACTTAATCATGAGATCACATTAAACATAAGGACACTATTCTTAAAGTATCCATAGTCGAGCTTTATTATGAAGTGGGATAACATTAAAGCATTAAGACTATTATGTATATAGACTGATGATCACATCTCATGGATCATGGATAAGGAGTTATCAAGTCTTAAACATAGGTATGAATATTAAGAGTAATATTTATACTAGATTGACCCGCTATGAGAATACTATTTAGAATGTTATGCAAAGTGTCATAAGTTATTCTCATGGTGATAATGGTGTATACCACCCTTCGACCTGAAACCACTATGGACCCTAGATGTAGAGTCGAGTGCCTTATTACTGATCAAACATTGTCCGTAACTGGATGACCATAAAGACAGTTGATGGGTACTCCACGAAGCACGCTAAGGGACATAAGTGACCTATATGGAATTTGCCCATCCTGCGTAATAGGATAAATGTCTATGGGCCCAATATTGAACCGGACAAGGATGACACGGTCTATGCCTTGTGTTCAATATAGACATAAGGGCAAAAGGGTAATTATACACATAAGTATTATCACAAAAGGATTTGTCAAATCACATGATATTTTCGTGTCTTGGGTAGCAGTGATGTGTTGCTAGATACCGCTTATATTTATTATGTTAAATATGTGACTTAATATAATTGTCAATGCCGCGAAAACCTACAGGGTCACACACAAAAGGACGGATTGATGAGAGATAGAATAACTAAGGAATACCGTAATGTACGGTGCACTTAAGTGAATTGTAGTACATCATAAGGTACGATGTACTTAAGTAGAATACGAAATATGGTAAGGTACCACGCACTTAAGAGATTTTGGCATATTATAAGATATGGGCCACATACACTTGAGTGGGCTTTTTTAGCTTGCAGCCCACAGAAGTGGTTCTATAAATAGAACCCTTGTGTAGAAGCATTTGTGCAGTTACAATTTCGTTTCTCTCTCTCTCTCTCTCACTCAAAACCTTCATTCGTAGTAGCTAGCACTGAGATTGAAGGAATCTGTTCGTGTGGACTGAGTAGAGGCGTTGTCATTGTTCAACGTTCATGATTGCTCCGTAGATCTGCATCAAAGGTTACAATCGCCACAAGATGTAACGATTCTATCACTAATCATGCCCATTCGTAAGGATCACTAAAGGTGAAATTTTAAATTCCGTTGTGTTTTGGATCACTCTTCTCCTTCAAATACAGCTAAATTCAAAAGTCTTTTCGTTTATGGATGAATTTTAAGGTTATAATCAAATCAATATGGAACCCAAAGATATGGAGAAGACCATATTCATTACACCCTGGGGAACATTCTATTATAGAGTGATGCCTTTCGGTTTAAAGAATGCTGGTGCAACATACCAGAGAGCTATGACTACTCTTTTTCATGATATGATGCATAAAGAGAATAAATGTCTATGGACGCAATATTGAACCGGACAAGGATGACACGGTCTATGCCTTTTGTTCAATATAGATATAAGGGAAAAAGGTAATTATACACATAAGTATTATTACAAAAGGATTTGTCAGATCATATGATATTTTCGTGTCTTGGGTAGCAGTGATGTGTTGCTAGATATCGCTCACTGTTTATTATGTTAAATACGTGATTTAATATAATTCCCAATGCTGCGAAAACCTACAGGGTCACACACAAAAGGACGAATTAATGAGAGATAGAGTAACTGAGGAATACCGTAATGTACGATGCACTTAGGTGAATTGTAGTACATCGTAAGGTACGGTGTACTTAAGTAGAATACGAAATATGGTAAGGTACCACACGCTTAAGTGATTTTGGCATATTATAAGATATGGGCCACATACACTTGAGTGGGATTTTTTAGCTTGTAGCCCACACAAGTGGTTCTATAAATAGAACCCTTGTGTAGAAGCATTTATGCAGTTACAATTTTGTTTCTCTCTCTCTCTCTATCTCTCTATCTCTCTCTCTGTCTCTCTCTCACTCAAAGCCGTCATTTGTAGCAGTTAGCATTGAGACTGAAGGAATCCGTTCGTGTGGATTGAGTAGAGGCGTTATCATCGTTCAACGTTCATGATTGCTCCGTAGATCTGCATCAAAGGTTACAATCGCCACAAGAGGTAACAATTCTATTAGTGGTCATTCCCATTCGTAAGGATCACTAAAGGAGAAATGTTAAATTCCGTTGCATTTTGGATCACTCTTCTCCTTCAGTGGTATCAGAGCCACTTACAAAACCATACATTTGATAGCTGCTTATTTTCTGTATTTTCTGTATTAATACGATTAAAAGACATAATGAATCAAAGAATAAACGAGTAATTAAATTTGGCATCATGTGTGTACGATTTGGATGATTGATGTTGACTATGCTTCGGAATCCGATATTAGTATGGTGAAGCAGCGATACATCGATCGTCCATAGGTTATGCAATTGAGATCAATCAAGTTATATATATGATATAAGTAATCTTGATAGAAAATATGGTATATATGATATATTGTTTCTATTTCGTTCATTCAAACACTTAATGGTTGTTTTCCTTTGAGCGATCAATGGTCGTTTGCTTCTTGATCCGACATTAGTATGGTGAAGCACTGACGTGTTGATCAATCTTACTGAATCAACAATCGAGGTGTGTTTGACGGTTTGAAATTGGTGCATTAGGGTTAATGACGACACAAGGGTTGTGTTGTCAAAGAGTTATGCGATTAGGATTGTGACTGCGCAAGAGTTGTGCTTTAAAGTATCAAGTGTTGATGCGAAAGTGTGATCGGTCGCCGAAATTTAATTTGGTTTTAATTAATTAAAAGAATTAAAATTAATAATAATAATGTGTTTATTATTATTGTCTTGTGGTGATCGGTTATGACCTTAGTTTTCCTTTATTTTGTTTTGGGTTTTTAAAATACGACCTGCGTGTCATGCCTCTCTTTTAATCTCTTAATGTAACTTCTTTTCTCATCTCACTCCCTCGTATGTAAAACAAGTTTCTTTTATTTAATGTAATGTTATGAAGAAAGAGAAGAGTTCAATATCAAAGGAGGACAACCTTGAAGATCTTGCTTGGAGAAGCTTCGATCGTTATTAGGTTAGCTTAGGTTCTCTCATTGGCTTGGGAGAACAATTGCGCTAGGGGTCATAATTGTTTCATTATGTATGTTGATGCATGTGAATGTATGTTGATGCATGTGAGAGACGATTTATATGATAAATAAGCCAGTGAGATCAAAATAATTGCAAATTCCCTAAAATTAAATATTAAGTTTATACTTTCCAAGTTTTAGCACTCATCAAAACTAGTATCGGATAATGTAGGTTTTGCCTACGCGAGGTGCATGTTCTATATTAGTAAGGTGCGATGGGATAATTGTAATATCCAATTGCTAAAACAATGGGTCAAACTTAACTCAATAAATTATAATAAGATTATATATGTTTAGAAGCAAGAGTTGGAAATGATCCATGTGATGGATTGAAATAAGGAGTTATTCACCCAACTAAAATATTCGAGAGTTGTATTAGATACAATTGGAAGAAGTTCCTACCTAAATAACCTAGTTTTGTGTAATACGCCTATGCGAACTTAAAACAAAGTGAAATGTGGATCTCGACCCACTAGAAAATCTTCCAACGGGATTTTCCGAATCAAATGGTGAGGGTCATTTGTTTTGAGTAAAATAGTGGGAGGATATTTAATTAAAGGCCTAATTAAATATGTTATTGATACTTATATTTTCATTATTTTCATATAGATTACCATGACAACAAACACCTGTAACAACATTTTACGATCAATCCTTGACAAGGAAAAATTGTTTGGGACAAATTTTCTGGATTGACACCGAAATCTGAGGATTGTCCTCAAACATGATAGAAAGCTGTATGTCTTGGAGAAACCTGTTCCTGAAGAGGAATCTCCTAGTTCTTCACCTAAGGCAGAAAGAGATGCCTATAAGAAGCATGTCGATGATGCCAATGAAACTGCTTGTCTCATGCTAGCTACCATGAACTCAGAGTTGCAAAAGCAACATGAGAACATGGCAGCGTTCGATATGATCGAAAACTTGAAGATGCTCTATCAAGAGCAAGCAAGGCATGAAAGGTTTGAAGTTTGAAAAGCCCTTTTTCAAGGCAAGTTAGCTGAGGGAGCCCTTGTAGGTCCCCATGTGCTCAATATGATTGGGTATGTGGAAAACCTTTAGAGGTTCGGTTTTCCCCTCGGAAAGGAACTTGCGACTGATTTGATCTTGCAATCGTTGCCAGATAGATTAAGTCAATTTGTCCTAAATTTCAATATGAGTGATATGGACAAATCTCTTCCTGAACTACTAGCCATGTTAAGAACTGCTGAGCAGAATCTGAAGTCAAAAGGGAAGTCCATTCTGATGATCAGAAATGGAAAGAGACAGAACAAAAGACCCACCAAGCAGGGTGATAAAGGGAAAGGCAAGGAAGTTGCCAAACCCAAACCCATTATTGCTGCTTTGAAGCCTAGTGGAGGCATAGAAAAGGAAGGAATCTGGATCCATTGTGGTAAGACCGAACACTGGAAGAGAAACTGCCCAAAGTACCTGGAAGATAAGAAGAATGGAGTAGAGACTTCAACTTCAGGTATTTTTGTTATTGAAATTAATTTATCTACTTATGCATCATGGGTATTAGATACTGGACGCGGTTCTCACATTTGTACCAATGTGCAGGGGCTAAAAAGGAGTAGAGATTTGGCAAAAGGTGAAGTTGACCTACGAGTTAGCAATGGAGCAAAGATTGCTTCTTTAGCCGTAGGAACTTATATATTGACTTTACCTAGTGGTTTAATGATTCAGTTAGAGAACTGTTATTATGCACCTGCAATTAGCAGGAATATTATTTCCATTTCTTGTTTGGACAAGTTTGGTTTTACATTTATAATAAACAACAGTTATTGCTCAATTTATTTGAATGATATATTCAATGCTACTGCACAAATGAACAATGGACTATATGTCCTTGATCTTGAAATGCCTATTTATAACATTAATACTAAAAGGATGAAACTTAATGAGTTAAATCCAACTTACCTTTGGCATTGTCGATTAGGCCACATAAATGAGAAACGCATTTCCAAACTCCATAAATATGGACTCTTGGACTCTTTTGATTATGAATCATATGAGACATGCATATCTTGTTTAATTGGAAAGATGAAAAAGTCTCCATTCACAGGAAAAGGTGAAAGAGCTAATGATCTTTTGGCCCTCATACATACTGATGTATGTGGACCACTGAACATACCAGCCAGAGGAGGTTTTCAGTACTTCATCACATTTACTGATGATTTCAATCGATATGGTTATGTGTATTTAATGAAACACAAATTAGAGTCCTTTGAAAAGTTCAAGGAATTCAAGAATGACGTACAAAACCATCTAGGTAAGAATATTAAAACTCTTCGATCAGATCGAGGTGGTGAGTATTTAAGCCTAGAGTTTGATGACCATCTGAAAGAGTGTGAGATCATATCCTAACTTACTCCTCCTGGAACACCCCAATGGAATGGTGTCTCTGAGAGAAGAAATCGAACCCTGTTAGACATGGTCTGATCCATAATGAATCACGCCGATCTTCCAAACTCCTTTTGGGGATATGCACTATCGACAATAGCTCACACACTTAACCGTGTTCCATCCAAAAAGGTTGAGAAGACACCATATGAGATATGGAGTGGTAAGAAACCATATATGTCTTACATGAATATTTGGGGTTGCGAAGTTTATGTGAAACGACAAATTTCAACTAAGCTTGATCCCAAATCTGACAAATGCTTATTTGTGAGTATCCTAAAGAAACAAGAGGGTATTACTTCTACAATCCTTCTGAGGGCAAAGTGTTTATCGCTCGAACTGGAGTTTTCCTAGAAAAGGATTTTATTTCCAAAGGAATAAGTGGGAGGAAAGTAGAGTTTGAAGAAATTCAAGAATCACAAAGCATTGATACACCTATGGAGGAATTAGAGCAGGAAACATAAGTAGTTGTGGAAGAGCAACCTGCTCAAGTAGAACAAGACCAACATAGGTCAAGCAGGATACATCACCTACCTGAGAGATATGGATATCTCATAACTGATCAAGGTAATGTATTACTCATGAATCAAGATGAGCCTGTGACCTACCAAGAGGCCATAACTGGTCCCGAGTCTGAGAAGTGACTAGAAGCCATGAAATCTGAAATGGATTCCATGTATACAAACCAAGTTTGGACCTTGGTAGAGCCTCATGTAGGAGTTAACCCTATAGGATGCAAGTGGGTCTTAAAAAAGAAGACTGACATGGATGGTAAGGTACATACCTATAAGGCAAGACTGGTTGCAAAAGGATATAAACAAATTCATGGGGTTGACTATGATGAAACCTTTTCACCAGTTGCAATGCTTAAATCTGTTCGGATTTTACTTGCTATCGCTGCATATCATGATTATGAAATATGGCAGATGGATGTCAAAACTGCTTTCCTTAATGGGAATCTTCTTGAGGATGTGTACATGACACAACCTGAAGGATTTGACATACCAGAAGAAGCCCAAAAGATATATAAGTTACAAAGATCAATCTATGGATTGAAGCAAGCTTCCAAAAGCTGAAATCTTCGTTTTGATGAAACAGTAAAAAAATATGGATTCATCAAGAACGAAGATGAGCCTTGTGTCTACAAGAAGGTTAATTGGAGCATGATCGTGTTCCTGGTATTATATGTAGATGACATATTACTCATTGGAAATGATGTCCCTACCCTGCAACAAGTAAAGTCTTGGTTGGGGAAATGCTTTTCTATGAAGGACCTAGGTGAAGCAACCTATATATTAGGAATCAGAATCTATAGAGATAGATTACAAAAGCTGCTTGGCCTAAGTCAGAGTACGTACAAGACAAAGTGCTGAGACGCTTTAATATGCATGATTCCAAGAAAGGATTCATACCTATGCAACATGGCCAGTGTCTATCAAAAACACAATCCCCTTCAACTAAGGAAGAAAGGGATCGCATGAATAAGATTCCATATGCATCTGCAATAGGATCTATCATGTATGCCATGTTATGTACTCGACCAGATGTCTCGTATGCTTTAAGTGCAACGAGTAGGTACCAATCTGATCCTGGTGATGCTCGTTGAGTAGCTGTCAAGAATATCCTTAAGTATTTGAGAAGGACTAAGGACTCATGCTTGATATATGGAGGTAAGGAAGAGCTGGCTATAATTGGATACACCGATGCTAGCTTCCAGACAGATAAGGATAATTTTAGATTGCAATCTGGTTATGTGTTTTGCTTAAACTGTGGCACTGTGAGCTGGAAAAGTTCAAAGCAAGATACAGTTGCTGATTCTACAGCCGAGGCCGAGTATATTGCTGCCTCAAGTGCAACAAAGGAAGTTGTTTGGATCAAAATGTTCATTAGTGAACTTGGCATAGTTCCTAGCATTGTGGATCCAATTGGTCTCTATTGTGATAACAATGGTGCTATCGCACAAGCTAAGGAACCTAGATCTCACCAACGATCCAAACACATACTTAGGCGTTATCACCTCATTCTAGAGATAATAGATAGAGGAGATGTGAAAATATGCAGAGTACCTACACTTGACAATATTGCTGACCCACTGACAAAGCCTTTTGCACAACAGAAGCATGATGGCCATACTAGATCTATGGGCATTAGGGGTATGCCTGATTGGCTCTAGTGCTAGTGGGAGATTGTTGGTGTAAGCCCTAGAGGCCAATACTTTTGGTACTTGTATCGTATTATTTATTAATAATAAAATGCTTTTTCTTTATTATGTTTGTCTAATAAAGTCCCTAGAATAGATAGTCTGTTTAATGTATCAAGTGTGACTTAATCATGAGATCACATTAAACATAAGGACACTATTCTTAAAGTATCCATAGTCGAGCTTTATTATTAAGTGGGATAACATTAAAGCATTAAGACTATTATGTATATAGACTGATGATCACATCTCATGGATCATGGATAAGGAGTTATCAAGTCTTAAACATAGGTATAAATATTAAGAGTAATATTTATACTGGATTGACCCTCTATGAGAATACTATTTAGAATGTTATGCAAAGTGTCATAAGTTATTCTCATGGTGATAATGGTGTATACCACCCTTCGACCTGAAACCACTATGGACCCTAGATGTAGAGTCGAGTGCCTTATTACTGATCAAACATTGTCCGTAACTGGATGACCATAAAGACAGTTGATGGGTACTCCACGAAGCATGCTAAGGGACATAAGTGACCTATATGGAATTTTCCCATCCTGCGTAACAGGATAAATGTCTATGGGCCCAATATTGAACTGGACAAGGATGACACGGTCTATGCCTTGTGTTCAATATAGACATAAGGGCAAAAGGGTAATTATACACATAAGTATTATCACAAAAGGATTTGTCAAATCACATGATATTTTCGTGTCTTGGGTAGCAGTGATGTGTTGCTAGATACCGCTCACTATTTATTATGTTAAATATGTGACTTAATGTAATTGTCAATGCCGCGAAAACCTAAGGGTTACACACAAAAGGACGGATTGATGAGAGATAGAGTAACTAAGGAATACCGTAATGTACGGTGCACTTAAGTGAATTGTAGTACATCATAAGGTACGGTGTACTTAAGTAGAATACGAAATATGGTAAGGTACCACACACTTAAGTGATTTTGGCATATTATAAGATATGGGCCACATACACTTGAGTGGGCTTTTTTAGCTTGCAGCCCACATAAGTGGTTCTATAAATAGAACCCTTGTGTAGAAGCATTTGTGCAGTTGCAATTTCGTTTCTCTCTCTCTCTCTCTCTCTCTCTCACTCACTCAAAACCTTCATTCATAGTAGCTAGCACTGAGATTGAAGGAATCTGTTCGTGTGGACTGAGTAGAGGCGTTGTCATTGTTCAACATTCGTGATTGCTCCGTAGATCTGCATCAAAGGTTACAATCGCCACAAGATGTAACGATTATATCACTAATCATGCCCATTCGTAAGGATCACTAAAGGAGAAATTTTAAATTCCGTTGTATTTTGGATCACTCTTCTCCTTCAAATACAGCTAAATTCAAAAGTCTTTTCGTTTATGGATGAATTTTAAGGTTATAATCAAATCAATATGGCACCCAAAGATATGGAGAAGACCATATTCATTACACCCTGGGGAACATTCTGTTATAGAGTGATGCCTTTGGGTTTAAAGAATGCTGGTGCAACATACCAGAGAGCTATGACTACTCTTTTTCATGATATGATGCATAAAGAGATCGAAGTCTATGTTGATGATACGATTTCCAAATCAAGTGATGAAGAAGAACATGTTGAGCATTTATTGGAACTGTTCCAGCATTTGAGGAAGTATAAACTCCGCTTGAATCCTAATAAATGTACATTTGGTGTTCGTTCTGGTAAGTTGTTGCGCTTCATTGTCAGTGAGAAGGGTATTGAAGTTGATCCTGCCAAGGTCAAAGCAATACAAGAAATGCATGCGCCCAAAACTGAGAAGCAAGTCAAAGGTTTTCTCGACCGCTTGAATTATATCTCAAGATTTATATCGCATATGACTACCACGTGTGCCTATATTCAATCTTCTTCGGAAAGATTAGTCTTGTGATTGGACCGATGATTTCCAGAAAGCTTTTGACAATATCAAAGAGTATTTGCTTAAGCCTACGATTCTGTCTCCGTCTGTTGAAGGAAGACCTTTGATCATGTATTTGATCGTGCTTGATGATAGTATGGGCTATGTTCTGGGCCAGCAAGATGAAACTGGAAAGATAGAATATGCCATCTACTACCTCAGCAAGAAATTCACCGACTGTGAGACTAGGTATTCTATGCTTGAAAAGACTTGTTGCACATTGGCTTGGGCTGCTAAGCGTCTACGCCAATATATGTTGAATCATACTACTTGGTTGATATCTAAAATGGATCCAATCAAGTATATTTTTGAGAAGTCTTCTTTAATTGGGAGAATTGCTCGTTCGCAGATGTTGCTATCTGAGTATGATATTGAATACCTATCTCAAAAAGCGATTAAAGGTAGTGTCTTGGCTGACCATTTGCCTCACCAACCGATTGAAGATTATTAATCAGTACAATATATTTTTCTGATGAAGAGATGTTGTACTTGAAAATGAAAGAATGTGATGAACCATTGCTTGAAGAAGGGCCAGAACCTGGTTCCCGTTGGGGTATGGTATTTGATGGAGCTGTTAATCAGTATGGTAATGGCATTGGGGCAGTGATTATTACTCCTCAAGGAACTCATTTTCCGTTTAAATCTAGATTAACTTTCAGGTGTACAAATAACGTGGTTGAGTATGAAGCTAGCATTATGGGGCTTGAAGAGGCCATTGATCTTAAAATCAAGTATCTTGACGTCTATGGAGATTCAGTTTTGGTTGTGAATCAGATCAAAGGTGAATGGGAGACGAATCAACCCGGTTTGATACCATATAGAGATTATGCAAGATATATTTCAACTTTCTTTACAAAGGTTGAGTTTCATCATATCCCTCGAGATGAAAACCCGATGGTAGATGCTCTTGCAACATTGGCTTCTATTATTGTGGTGAAATTTTGGAATGAAGTTCCTAATCTGACAGTGATGCGTCTTGATAGGCCAACTCATGTGTTTTCTATTGAAGAAGTCAAGGATGAGAAGCCATGTTATTTTGATATCAAATTTTTCCTCTAATGTCAGATTTACCCACCCGGGACATCTTTGAAATATAAGAAGACTTTGAAGAGATTAGCCGGAAATTTCTACCTGAATGGTGATATGCTTTATAAGAGAAACTTAGATATGGTTCTTATCAGATGCGTGGATAGACACGAAGTAGACATGTTGATGACTAAAGTCCATGAATGTTCCTTTGGTACTCATTCCATTGGACATGCTATGGCAAAGAAGATATTGAGAGCATGCTACTTTTGGCTGACAATGGAATGTGATTGTTGCAAGGTTATGAAGAAATTCCATAAGTGTCAAATATATGCAAAAATTAGGGATCATGGAAAGTAACTGACTATTAAACGTCATTTCCTCTCCACGGCCCTTCTCCATGTGGGGAATTGATATGATTGGCATGATTGAGCCTAAAGCTTCAAACATACATCGTTTTATTCTGGTGGCTATTGACTACTTCACAAAGAGGGTTGAAGCGACATCGTATGCAAATGTAACTAAGAAAGTTGTTGTGGGGTTTATCAAGAATCAGATTATATGCCGTTATGGTGTGCCAAATAAGATCATTGTTGATAATGGATCTAACTTGAATAACAATATGGTAGAAGCTCTTTGCAAAGACTTCAAGATTGCACATCATAATTCTTCTCCCTACACACCTAAGATGAATGGGGCTATTGAAGCTGCAAATAAGAACATTAAGAAGATCATTCAGAAAATGGTTGTAACATACAAGGATTGGCATGAGATGCTCCCATTTACCTTGCATGGGTACCGTACATCCATCCGCACTTCAACAGGGGAAACCCCTTTCTCACTTGTTTATGGTATGGAAGATGTGCTCCTGGTAGAGGTTGACATCTCGTCATTACATGTTTTGATGAAAGCCAAGTTGACTGAAGTTGAATGGTGTTAAACCAGGTATGACCAGTTGAATTTAATTGAAGAGAAGAGGTTGACTACCATGTGTATGGTCAGTTGTACCAGCAGAGAATGAAGAAAGCTTTTGATAAGAAGATCAGGCCTCGAGTGTTTAGAGAAGGTGACCTTGTGCTCAAGAAGATTTTATCTTTCAAACCTGATGCTAGGGGAAAATGGATTCCTAATTATGAAGGCCCATATGTTGTTAAAAGAGCCTTTTCAGGCGATGCTTTGATTCTTACAACTATGGATGGTGAAGAGTTCATTCGTCCTGTGAATGCTGATGAAGTCAAGAAATACTTTTCCTAAAAAAGAAAAGAACAACTCGCTAAGTTGAAAACCTGAAAGGGCGGCTTAGGCAAAAATGAGCGTCTCAGTGGATTGAAAACCCGAAAGGGAGGTCCAGGCAAAAATTAGAGACATAAAACAGAAAATTTATCCTGATAGATTTAGTAACCCCTCTCGGGGCAATTTATCCAAAAATTAGGGATTATGGCAAGTAACAACACTTGTTTGATCTCCAGTCTTGAGAACAGTTTTGAGCAAGATAGTCAATTCTGATCCATCGTCCTTAACTGAAGCTAAGAGCATAGTGTATATTTAAGTTTGTAAAGGATTAGTGATCATTGTATTCAATGTAGCCCTTTTCCATGTAAATTACCATTTTTCAAATTTTGTAAAGATCTATGGAGTCTTGTCGTTTACAGACTACCATTCTATTAAATAAAGTTGAGCTTTTTATCGAATTGTTTCTACTCTTATTTATCTTTCAGCTAAATAGAATTGAATTTTTATGATGATTCATTTTGAAATTTCTGAATCAATAAAAATCAAAATCATTTTTCTTAAAATAATAAAAGCAATTACTTTAAAAAGAAATCGATTTCAGTAAGGAATATCAACAGCAGTCTGAGAACAGGTAAGTCTTAAAGTGCGAAACATTGTTGGTCTTCCCTAAGCAGTTGGTTTGGTCATTTTTTCCTCCCCAACGACAATTCAGTTTCTCCAGCTGAGTTTTGCAATCGCCTCCCCAACTGAGTTGTAGGCGCATATTCTCAACGGTTTGCATAAATCCATCACAAAACTTTTGTTTCTTGCAAGTCCCTAGCGGAGTTCACTCCTGATCCTCGCTAACACTAATTCTTGAGCAGTATTTTTGGTCCTCTGCAAAGTTGTCTCCCATTTGGTATGGTGTTGACCTAAAATTCCATGTAGAGTTTATGATTCAAGTCCTCAGCAGATCTTTTCTCCTTCCTCATCAGGGTTTGAGATATTCAGAGATGGATGGTTTATGTTCATCCCTAACTTTTTTTCTCTAGTTGGTGCTTTCATCCTGTCGAGATTAGCCGAGTGTTGTAGTGATGATTCAGATCAATGACATTTGTATCCTTTGTGATTGTTTTGTCAGCATAATCATCAAATCATATATACATATACGTACATATTTATGCATCAAATATTTCATTATGCATACTATTGCATTTGATTCCTTACTTCTGATCCTCTACTACAGTGATATTATTTCCCTATGCAGATTCAGTGCGTCTTTCCTCCCTCAATTGTAGAGTGTCAGCCCCTTAAGCAGAAAGAATTTAATCTTTCTCATTCCCCACTAAGTTATTTCCTCGTGGATGATTATTATTTCAGCTTTCTCCCCAGTTGATTGTTTGGATGGAACCACTCCTCCTGAGTTATATCCTCATCGGGTCTAGACTTTGTTTGGCCGTTTCTTTCTAGATCTTACCTAGATAGATGCTTTTGGTCCCTTGAAAGTTTATTACCCTGTTACTGGTAATATTCTTTTCGATTTGCGAGTGCTTTAATTTTACCCAATACCCGGTAACAGTAATCTATTTCCTCTTATTTTCCCTAGTGATTCGTTTTACATTTCCCAGGTAGTCTATCCTTGATATGTTCATCTTAACCAATGACACATATTCTTCCTAGAGAGTTAACCCTTGATATGTTCATCCTAATCGATGAAGGGTTTTCTCCTCTTTGGTTTTCTACCCAGTAATAGATAATGTAATTCTGATACTCCTTTATTGAAGTTCATTCTTCCCCAGTTGAGTTTGTGTGCGTATTTTCCCAGTGAAGTCGCCAATTCCCTATTCGGTTTAGGTATTTCAGTTTTGTTCTGATATACCCGTTTCCCCTGCAGTTTTGCTCCTTTATCCCCAATCGAGTCCTTCGATTGATTTATTTTCATGGAATTCCCTCGCGTCTCCAACAGTTTTAAGTCGTAGCCTGGCCTACGCACAACCTTTTATCCCCAAGATCCTCTGTCTCCCTAGTGAGTTTCCCTTATGGAGTGCAATATGCTCTTGTAGACTTTCAGTCTCTCCGGATTCTTTTCCTTTGTGGCAATATTTTCCCCACATAGATTATTTTTAATATTCATATAATATGCATCATGAGGCCTCTTAGGGACCAAAATTTGTTTAAATGTTGTTATTTAGGTCCATTCTACTGAGTCGATACGAAGATTTTAACCTTCACCTCCTCAGTTAGAACGTCCTTAAATAGGGGCAGCTGTAAGACCCCAGCTTTGATCCTAAGATCCCTCATGCTATCTCATCATATGCATTGGCATTGGGATCACACCTTGGCATCCTCCTTACCCCCCATTCATTGGATTTGCATTGGGAGAGATCACCAAGCACATTTTGATTGTATCATACTTTGTTTTTCATTATTTACTAACCAAAATACCAAAAATATGTCAATGTATATGTAAGACCCCAATTTTGACCCTAAGATCCCTCATGATATCTCATCATATGCATTGGCATTGGTGTCACACCTTGGCATCCTCTTTACCCCTCATTCATTGGGTTTGCCTTGGGAGAGATCACCAAGCACATTTAATTGTATCATACTTCATTTTTCATTATTTACTAACCAAAATACCAAAATATGTATATGTTTAGTTTGTTACTTTTGTAGGTAGTGTGTATGCTCACCTATGCTCTATCAAGCTCATATATAGGGTTTGAGACCCTAAATGCAAAAAGCACAATTAATAAATGGTTCACATTGGCTCTAAGCATAATATATGGATCCCCATGATCTTCACATGTTATTTTGATCAAGAAATCATCAAGAGTTTGGAGTTGGTTTGCCTTGGAAACCCTAATTCATCTGGGTATCTTGTGTGACTTCTTCAACAAGTTTTTTTCAACAACTTATCAAATATTTCAAGGGATACTTAACAATACATCATCTTATGCATATATGATCCTCCATGAGTCCCAAAAGTCAACAGAATGTCAAGCTAGCAAGTTGGTTCATGGTGGTTGACCAAGGAAAGTTAACTGGTCAAAACTGGGGGTCCCTAGACCCTATCTCCTACAAGTTTGTCACATGAAAATCATTCCAAGAGAAAATTTACTCAAAATTACATTCCAAATAACTTTCATATTTAAGTCAAGATCTATATTTGCTTTGAAAGTAATTTTTTATGGTGAAAGATTATAGGTCATTTTGTCTGAACCCTAGTTTGGAGGTCAACTTCTCAAGACCATAACTTGCTCAGTTTTTATGATATGAAATCCATTAAAACTGAATAATCAAATTCAATATGTCTACTTCAACTTTGATGTTTGGAAGAAGTTCAAATTCAACTTGCAAATTCATGTGCCAAGAGGAAACATTATAGGTCATTTTGGGCCAATACCATTGAACAAGTGATTTTCCTCAACTTCTAAAATGCATAACTCCTTCATGCCAAATCCAAATGAGCTCACATTTGTAACCAAATTGAATAGGTTTGAAAGAGATTCAACTTTGATGAAGGAACAGTTTCTCATTTGAAGTCCATAGAAAAAGTTATTCAAGGTGGAAGAAGTGAACATTTGACTTGGGACTTAGAAAATTTTAAAATATGTTTGATTTACCAAACTTACACCTCAAAATGCATCATGATCCAAGCTTCAAATTAAAAAGTGTTCAACATGAAAGTTGTTCCCCTTGATCTCACCTTTCAAAAAAGTCTAAGATCATCTCATTTGGCCACAATATGAGGGATTTGCACATGGGTGTATTGATGGGAAAATAGCAAGTGTACTATTTTTCTCACTGTAGTAATAAAAGGGAAATTCCCCGTTTGTCGATCTCAAGGACTGCTTGACGATACAGAGTTTATAGATTGTTTCAATTAGACAAAAGCCTTTGGTTTTTGTGTTGTGAGTAATTATACTACCAATTGCAAATAAATAAAACAAGTAAAAGGTTGAACAAGAGACAAATGAGAGAAGATTGCTAGGGTTCGGTGAATGAAACTTCCTGTAACAGATATAATTTATGAAAGTTTAGACAATATTCCTGTCCAATTAATTCCGGTCCTCAAGGGTATCTATTCCTAATTCCTTAGTGAAAAGACCTTTGATTATGTAACCTAATTACTATGTCCATAAATAATTAAGTTCATACTCAAGCATTCAAATATCAAGAATTACCGGTCAGATAGAAAATCCCTAGTCCTAAGTTATTTTTACTATCCAAAGTTCTTATCCAGATCAATGAATAATTGCTGTCCAGCTTAAACTATTCATATTAATCATCATTCGTTGGTCCGACGAATAAAGCATAAAGAACGGTAATAAGAACAAATCAATGGAAAAGAAGAAATAGTCAATGCACTCATAAACATAAAATCTGTCACATTCAAAATCAGGGTCTCCCCCCTAGCAATGGGGGGTTTAGCTACTCATAATCGAAATAAAAACAAAGATTAACATTGTTGTCATTACAGAATTTCGTGAGGAATCAATCTTCAATCGTCGGAAAACTCTTGAACATATGAATCCTTTGATACTCGTAGAGTCTCCAGCTCTCAAAACGCGTCTTTTTTCTCTCCAAATCGTCCAACCCTCGGAAAATCGTGTTCTCCCCTCTAAATAGCTATGCAGTTGGGCTTTTCCTGATTTTGGGGGCCATACGCGTATTGCCCAGTCTGATACGCGTATTGCCCAGTCTGGTACGCGTACTGCACGTAAGCCAGCCTCTGATACGCGTATTGCCCAGTCTGGTACGCATATTGCCCAGTCTGGTACGCGTATCACCAGTTTGGTACGCGTATCACCAGAAGCTTGTCTTTTTGCTTGATTTTCAACCCCTCTGGGCATTTGCGTATGCTACACGTACTGGGAAGGTCCATACGCATATGGACAGTAGGTTCTCCAAGAATTTGGTTTTTTTCTTCCGTTTTCTTGCTCGGGCTTAATTTAGCATCTGACGTTTGATTCTCTGAGCTTCCAGACTACTTTTTGACCTGCTAACATACCCAAAAGTGTAAAATATCCTCAAGAAATTCATAAGTAACAACATACTTCATATTATAGAATTGAGCTTATATCTAACTAAAAATGCTTCAGTTTACGCAGTTTACCTGACTTATTTACGGTTAAATAGTGGAATGTCTAGCATAAATGGTGACTGATCACAACCCCAAACTTAGCTTGTTGCTTGTCCTCAAGTAACATTTTATTACCATACGATCATGTCACCCCAAACTTACTATAAAACAGTTCTTACCACAATACTGCTGAAATCTTTCGCACTGGACCTCTTGATGTTTTTCAGGTTTTCTGATTCTTCCACATGGCCAACGAGCTAGAAACTCTTTCCCTCAGAGATATGACTTTACCTGTCAGCTTATATCACACTCTCACCAAGTCTCTCTGGGTTAAAGTGTTATCACTCTCAAATCACAATATGCAATATCAAATCAGAAGTTTGAATAAATTCTCTCATCCTATCAACATGTACAATCACACACACTTTTTGAGGTCTTTTTGGGTTGTAACGGGGCTTTGGTTTAGGTAGGGTATGAAATTGGAACAACGGTTTTTGGGTCTTTTGGTTCAGAGTACATGAAATCATTCTCTCACTACGTTTCTTTCCTATTATTCCTGTAGGGTTTTGCAATCCTCTTTTCCTTTTATCTATAGTGAATGTAGAATTTTTCAAAAGCTGTTCTTTTATTGTTTTTCGCTTTTCTCTTTCTTTCTTTTCATGTTGTTGTTGTTTTTCTTTTTTTTTCTTTTTCTCTTCTCTTTTTTTTTTCCTTTTTTTTTCTCTTTTTTTTCTTTCTTTTATACGACATTCACTTACTATTCACGTACTGCAAAGCTACCCCAAACTTAAAGATTGCTATTCCAACAGCAACCCCAAACTCAGATAGAAACGTAGAGATGAAATCAATCCTCACATACTCTGAACAGGGTAGGATAGGTACAAGGTCATGGCTTTTAGAAAAAAACGGGTATGTCAAAAATAAATGATTAACAGGCTCAACAGGGTAAAACAATGGATAATAATAATAATAAAGGGATGGCTAGAAAGGCTCTAGGTGATAAACAAAAACATGCCTCAGTGTGTGTATTCGTACAGCTAATAATAACAAAAGAACGTACGCAAACCAAGATTGATAAAGACATACCTGATATCTCTCATATGATGATAAGTGTTTGGCTTTTTATGATCTCACCAGAACGGGTTAAGCTGACTTGTTCTATCATACCTCTGAGTTCAAAGCTCATGCTTGTGGTTTTGATGTTAATCTTAACCAGTGCGTCCAATCATAAACAACAGTATCTACAGTCAGGGGACTGAAAGCGAGGACGCCCAAGTATTTGGTGTAAGTGATCAAGAAACCCAATAGCCAGACATAGTCACGTATCTAACGAAATAAACAGGAAAATGGAGGTAAACCAAATCAAATTCATTAGATTAAGCCAACCCATAATAGGTGATTACATCAAAGCAACAAAAATTAAAAACTAAATAAACCAAAAAGAAAAATACACAAAGAAATTTCAAACCTCCCTTGGGTTGCCTCCCAAGGAGCGCTTCGTTTAACGTCGCATGGCTCGACGGGACACCTCATACTCAGATGAGTTTAACAGTTTCAATTGGTCCCCCTTCACCGGGATCATATGGTTTCAACCTCTGACCATTAACCTTGAAGGTGTCGCCATTCTTCTCATTTAAAACACCAATACCACTTTTATGTTTCTTCAGTACCTTTTCATCTTCTAATTCTGGTGAAGATCTCAGATCCTCCCACCTGCGTGGTTTGTATTTCCTCCAAGGGGTTTGTGCGTCCAGCATAGCAAGCACTTCTTTTTCTTTTTCCTCATCCTTCTCCTCCATCTCTCTGACCGACAGACTAAGAACTCTTTCTAACGGTAATTCAGGAAACTTTCTTTGAATTGTGCTAGTTACAATTTGATCAATCACTTCCACTGAGTGGTTTGTACACATATTCTCTTTATGTTTCATAGTATCTCGGACATCAATTCTGAGCTCTTCATCATACACCTTTAGGGTCATGGTACCTTCCTCCATATCTATATTGCATCTCCCTGTTTCTAAGAAAGGTCTGCCCAGAATCAGAGGTATCTCTTCATCTTCTGGCATTTCCAAAATTACAAAATCAACAGGAAAAACAAATTTATCAACTTTGACCAGAACATCCTCAACTACCCCAAAAGGTCTCTTCACTGAGTGGTCAGCAAATTGAAGTGTCATTCTGGTATCTTGAACATTTCCAATTCCTAGCTTCCTGTAAATAGACAAAGGCATAAGGCTAACACTAGCCCCCAAATCAATCAGCGCCCTTTTAAAAGACCTATCTCCAATGGTACACGGGATGGTCACAGAACCTCTATCTGGCTTCTTTACTGGAATCTTCATACCCTGCAAAATAGCACTACAAGTTTCAGTTAGTATAACAGGGTCAGTGTCAGTGGTGCGCTTCTTGGAGATAATGTCCTTCATGAATTTCGCATAGATAGGCATCTGCTCGAGTGCCTCAGAGAATGGAATATTGATTTCTAATTTCCTGAACAACTCCATGAATTTCTAAAAAATTTTCTCATCTTGCTTCTTCTTTTTGTTTCTTTGTGGGAAAGGAAGCTTAATGATGGGTTTTGGTTCAGGGAGCTTTTCTTGTACCACCGGCGGTATTACAATTTCTTCCTCAGATGGTGTCTTGTTTTCTAAGATTTCCAGGTCCACTTCAAGCAACTGATCTTCTTCTTCATCCTTCTTCTTACGATCTTCAACATATCTTCCTCTTCTTGTTGTTACCGCACTCACATTATGGTGCTCCCTCGGATTTGTCACTGTTGCACTAGGTAATGCGCCCGATGTTTGAAAATTTGTTATCTGTTGTGCTATCTGACCCACTTGAATCTCCAGATTTTTAATGGATGCACTGGTGCTCTTCGGATTATTCCTGGTCTCCTCCTGAAATTGCATATTCTGAGTTGCCATCTTCTCTATAGCAATCTCCCAATCCGCTTTCTTCGGTATTTGTTGCTGATAAGGTTGCTGTTGCGATTGATATTGTGGTTGGTAAGGTGGTTGTTGTTGTGGAGGTCCTTGATTCTGAACATTACCTTGCTGATCTTTCCAAGAGAAATTAGGATGATTTTTCCACCCCGGACGGATTATATGTATTTGAGTAGGGATTATTCTGCCTCAGGTAATTTATAGCTTGCACTTGTTCTGCGGTTGCAACACAATGCATGGTAAAGTGTGGTCCACTACAAATCTCACAAATCATGGTCGGAACCGGTTGAACTTGAGCAACAGTCTGGGTACCTAAATTCATAGCTTTCAATCTTCTTTCAACCTCAGCTGCAATCTGGTCTTCCATTTTCACTACCTGATTTGCTAATTTCAAGTCAATTTTTCCCTCCGGCTGATTTACAGTACGGTCATATAATTCCAAATGCTCATTTGCTGCAATAGCTTCGATGATTTTTTTGATACCGGTTGCTGTAGAAAAATTAGACGAGCCACCGGCAGCTGTATCAATGAGTTGCTTAGTTCTCATCTTCAGCCCGTTTACAAAATTCTGCATTTGTTCAGTTTCATCCAGATTATGTGTAGGACATGCAACTAAACATCTCTTGAATCTTTTGTATGCATCTCTGAGTGTCTCTCCTTCTTTCTGTTTAAAATTCACAATGTCATACCTCTTACGGATATACACAGAAGCAGGAAAATACTCATTCAAGAATGTTGTTTCCATTTGTTGCCATGTAGTAATGCTTCCTGCAGGTAGGGAATAGAACCATTCCTCAGCGTCCTCAGATAACGTGAATGGAAACATGACCAATCTCTTTGCCTCTTCAGAATGCCCATCAATTTTTAATGATGTAGTCATAGTAAGAAACCTCTGCAGATGCTTGTTTGCATCCTCATTGATCTTTCCTGCAAAAGGTTTGCTTTCTAACTGACGGATAGTTGAGGGGTGTAACTGGAAGTGAGTAACATTAACCGGTTGGTTAACAATGGTCAACCGCACTGCTGGGTTATTCTGTCTGCCATAGTCACCTAAAAGTCTTTCTGCTGGGGGTGGGTCTGCAGCCATGTTAACAGTGTCTGGATGTGAATATGTGTCTGACTCAGATTTTTCGGAGTGAACAGAAGCTGGTGTTCTAGGTGTGGCCGGCTCTTCGGTGTCAGAGTTTGCCAGTTTCTTTCTTCTAGCTTCTCTGAGCTTTGCGCGCAATGTTCTCTCTGGTTCTGCGTCAAAATGAAAATTAGCTGAGGCCTTACCTCGCATACACAGATTAGAAAGAAATTAGTTATAATAACAATAAAAATAAAAAATTAAAATTAGCAGTAAATAAAATTTTGGATGCAGAGCAACAAAATTCTAATTGAAAATAAATTACTAAACTCTATTATCTTTGGCAGTCCCCGGCAACGGCGCCAAAAACTTGATGGGAAAATAGCAAGTGTACTATTTTTCTCACTGTAGTAATAAAAGGGAAATTCCCCGTTTGTCGATCTCAAGGACTGCTTGACGATACAGAGTTTATAGATTGTTTCAATTAGACAAAAGCCTTTGGTTTTTGTGTTGTGAGTAATTATACTACCAATTGCAAATAAATAAAACAAGTAAAAGGTTGAACAAGAGACAACTGAGAGAAGATTGCTAGGGTTCGGTGAATGAAACTTCCTGTAACAGATATAATTTATGAAAGTTTAGACAATATTCCTGTCCAATTAATTCCGGTCCTCAAGGGTATCTATTCCTAATTCCTTAGTGAAAAGACCTTTGATTATGTAACCTAATTACTATGTCCATAAATGATTAAGTTCATACTCAAGCATTCAAATATCAAGAATTACCGGTCAGATAGAAAATCCCTAGTCCTAGGTTATTTTTACTATCCAAAGTTCTTATCCAGATCAATGAATAATCGCTGTCCAGCTTAAACTATTCATATTAATCATCATTCGTTGGTCCGACGAATAAAGCATAAAGAACGGTAATAAGAACAAATCAATGGAAAAGAAGAAATAGTCAATGCACTCATAAACATAAAATCTGTCACATTCAGAATCAGGGTCACCCCCCTAGCAATGGGGGGTTTAGCTACTCATAATCGAAATAAAAACAAAGATTAACATTGTTGTCATTACAGAATTTCGTGAGGAATCAATCTTCAATCGTCGGAAAACTCTTGAACATATGAATCCTTTGATACTCGTAGAGTCTCCAGCTCTCAAAATGCGTCTTTTTTCTCTCCAAATCGTCCAACCCTCGGAAAATCGTGTTCTCCATCTCTAAATAGCTATGCAGTTGGGCTTTTCCTGATTTTGGGGGCCATACGCGTATTGCCCAGTCTGATACGCGTATTGCCCAGTCTGGTAAGCGTACTGCACGTAAGCCAGCCTCTGATACGCGTATTGCCCAGTCTGGTACGCGTATTGCCCAGTCTGGTACGCGTATCACCAGTTTGGTACGCATATCACCAGAAGCTTGTCTTTTTGCTTGATTTTCAACCCCTCTGGGCATTTGCGTATGCTACGCGTACTGGGAAGGTCCATACGCGTATCAAGTAATGCCATACGCGTATGGACAGTAGGTTCTCCAAGAATTTGGTTTTTTTCTTCCGTTTTCTTGCTTGGGCTTAATTTAGCATCTGACGTTTGATTCTCTGAGCTTCCAGACTACTTTTTGACCTGCTAACATACCCAAAAGTGTAAAATATCCTCAAGAAATTCATAAGTAACAACATACTTCATATTATAGAATTGAGCTTATATCTAACTAAAAATGCTTCAGTTGACGCAGTTTACCTGACTTATTTACGGTTAAATAGTGGAATGTCTAGCATAAATGGTGACTGATCATGTATGTTAAAGGACAACTTGGATAATTTCAACTTCCATTTTTCATACACATGTGCATGGACTTCTAACATGATTTCAGCAGGGTGTACGTTGGATATTGGATCAGAATACATTGTCTTATGGGCCTAGTGTACGCCCATGCATCCATGTAAGAGAGAATTTCAAATTTTGCCAAAAATTGAAATGTGCAAAAATCAATCACATGGCCTATAAATAAGACCCTCATTGCTCAGAACTCAGGACATCATGCCCAAGCTTTGAACCTGCAGCCATAAACCCTCACCATTGAAGGATAAACTTGAAGATTTTCTTTGAAAATCGAGTTTTAATTCTCCATCTGTTTTGAGATTGAAACTCCTAGAGTCCATCCCTTTCCTTGATCTATTTCTCTTCCATCAAGCTTCTAAAGCAAGGCCAAGCATAATTGAAAGCAAGATCGTGCCAATTTGAAGCTCCATTGAAGGTGATTTTTTAGAATTTTTATCTCTTCGATTCTCCCTTAATTCTCCACCATTCTTGTTGATTTATGGTTGTCTGAAGTCCTATCAATGTAGGCAAGAATATTGAGTTGCTTTGATGTCAAATCGAAGCAACTCAGTTCATGATCCTCAAAATTCAAATTCCTGTATCTTTTTATATACTTGGGATTGGAAAAAATTGAGGCCAGATTCGAGCTCTTGAGCATTTTTTTCTTTAAATCCATGTCTTTGTTTTTCATTTTGGTGATGGTTGATGGTGGACCAGTCCGGTGATGTGTTGTCATGCATTTCAGCCATAGGATCCAACTGAATTATCTTAATCTTGTGCTTTGCTTTTGATTAACACGTGAGTGGGATAGTTGACTGAAGCGCATGTGGAACGTGCGTTTCCATCCATTTGATCTGCCACCTCAATTAATGAGGGAGATCAGATGACTCTCCTTTTTTTGAATTTCTGACTATTTTATTTAATTGCTTATTTTTAATTAATTCATATTATTTTCATTATTAATCCCAAGAATATGGGACTTTCACCAAAAAAATTCAAATATTTTTCTCTTACATTTTCTGAATTAAAATTATATTTTGGATTAATTTTGATATTTTTCATGATTTAATTGTTTTTGTGCATATTTTTAATTGTTTAAAAATACTTCTAACTTTTAAAAAATAATGAAATTTTTTGTCCAAGGTACTTTGACCTTGTTTGACCTATGATAAATCTCTTGGCCATTTATTTGGTGTGTTGAAGAGGTTTTAGGTTTTTGATCAAACATAATTTAATTTAAATGCATTTTAATTTGATTTTTAATTGATTAAATGTGTAGAAATCATGTTGAGCCATTTTTATTTACTTTTGAAGTTTGACTATGTGTCTGGGTCTTGGTCAAGGTTGATTTGACTTTTGTTGGATTAAAATCATTGGATTTAGGGGATTTATGAAATGTACATTTCATCTCCCAAAATGAATGAATGATTTTAATTTGATAAAATTCCTCCCATGACCAAATTGTGTTTGTTCTATTTCCCCTCCCTCTTCATCTTCAATCCAATTCTATCCCATTTCTATCATTGACCAATGAAGTCTCAAAATCCTAAGGCTAATTGGTTCATCAATAACTTCATGTTAGATGAACCAATACAAGTATGGATGAGATTAGGTTCATCCTTTGACCATTTTCTTTTTGTGTGTGGTATGTTTTAGGAGTATGGTTCATTATACCAAGTCTCTAACATGCATTAACACCAAAATTTCTTTTGCCCGACCTCATATAGTTGTGACTTCTAAATAAGTCCAATTACGATTGCTTAACATAGCGCTAAATTTTGACCCAAAAGCATAGCATTCTAGTAAGTGAGATTGTTAGTCTCCCCCCTTTCATGGTATTATGTGGAAACTTGGCCTTTTTTCCTTCCTTTGGAAGATGTCTAGGTTCAAAGATCCATGCTTGTGAATAGAGGGTTGAGTGTTCTCCAAAGAATGACTTAATCAATGAAAAAAATCAAAAAATCAAAACTTCACTAACATCTAATCAACTAACATTTGACTAAATTTTATTATTGTTGCTTTTAATTTTAAGTCATTTAATTTATGCCATTTAAATTTCAAGTCATTTACCATTTCATTTGCCATTGTACATATCACTTAACTTGTTTATGTCTATGCAATTTTCACTTTGCTCACTTGATCCATATATTGTGATTATATATATTTGTTTGTGTAACTTGTTTATGTTGGTGATCTTATGATGTTAAGATACTTAATAATAACCAAAAACCCTAAAAAATGTTTGTGTGAACTGTTGGATTTGATCTGAGCTTTGGACTTAGAATTAGGCAACATTCCCTATGCAAAAGGAATTGGTCAATGCCAACATTTTTGAAACCAAGTTATTTTGATTTGAGATTTCATCTGATGCAAGTATCGAGATCCACATGAGTTCATCTGCTACATTGTCTTGATGCAAATGTTACTTTGAACCTGTGTCTAATGCCTTATTCTGAGCCATTCAAGGAGTATGTTATCTGATACAAGGGAAGATCAAGAAGGAAACTATGAAGTTGCTTTCTTAGATGTGGCTATATTTATTTGATGTCTTGCTCTTCATCTTGCTACTTGTTTATTGGGAGTGCTTGATTTAAAGTCCAAAGGAAAAGTGGGTTTCTATATGACATTCTTGTCTATTGGATTACATCCCATTAGTGAGATCTTTTCAACTCTTAACTTTTAATTTTTTCTAAGGATGAGTCTCTTCATCTCCTCCCATTTATTAAATTTAAAAATCTCTCCCCCTTTTCAAAAATCTTCTTTGCTTGTGATTTCTACAGTTAGACTTTATTGCAAATTAGAAACCTTGGCCTTATGCCATTGCATTTTTTCAAAATCTTTTCTTGAATCAACTTGTAAATGAATCTAACTATATTGACTTAAAATTTCAAAAGACAAAAAGAACTAACACTCATTCAAAATATTTTAGGCCCTTTTGTGCCTCTTTTAAATTTAAATTTTTTGTTAAAAGTAATTCACTCACTTTAAAATTGATCCACAAACTATGAGGTTTTGATCCCTCATTTTTATGTTGGTACGTAGGCACAAGTCCGAAGGTCTTGTCAAACACAAAAATATAATTAATGAGTTTTTTTCTCGTTCCCACACTCTATTTTGTTTCAAACATCTTTTATACCAAAAACATATGCACACATAAAAAAGGGCTCCCTAGGAGTACCTAGGACACTTTGGGTGCTAACACCTTCCCTTTGTGTAACCAACCCCCTTACTTGTAATCTCTGGCATTTTATTACTTTTGATTTGAAAACTTCCTATCATTGGGGTTTGTTTGTACTTTTCCCTTTTCGTTTAGAAACAATAAAAGCGTGATGGCGACTCTGGTTTTATTGACTTTAAGTTTACCCATAGCTTAATGGTCATGAATTTAACGCTACAGAAATTAAATGGCGACTCTGTTGGGGAGTAGTCCTCAATGGGTTTAGCCTACTTTTTTATGTGTATATAATTGCATATATGATGTTTGTATATTAGTTTGTGTGATATTATCTGCTTGTTGTGCTTGGTGATCTCTGAGTGGTGAGATAAGTTCTAACCCGAACTTGAGTGCAATTAAGATAGAAGGATGGTATAGTCATGTTCGACTTGTGTGGAGTAGTCCTTAACAAGCTGACTTGAGACCCATCTACTCAGTGGAAACCCTTTTGGAGTTATGAATGTCACACAAGTTATATGTGGTTAGGCATTAGATTCTCTGATTTGGGGTCCGAGAAGCTGAGAACCGTAGAATATTTAACCCAACTTGGCCTATTTAGGACGTAGTGCGGAGACTGTTCAAGTGTAGACTTGATAATAGTTATTACACGATACTACACTCAGACGAGTTTCTCTTGAGAATATTATGGGTTGATGAGTCAGTCATCCTAACCTATAATATCCGATAGATGGAATTAAGACTATGAGAACTTTTTAAAACATGATCTATAAGTTTTTATCCTTAGTACACTCCTTTGAGATGGTTCTTAACCTGGCTCCATGCTCGTGACTCACAACAAACCCTTGATTCTTGGTTGATCCAACCAAGTCTTGTCAATATCAATGGAACTTGGGTGTTGATAAGGGGAAAACCATAATCCACCAAAATGGATGATTGATCTTGACAATGACTTGATTCATCCCTTGACCTTTGTTTGTTTTCCCTATGTGTGATCCCTTATCTGTGATTGTTGCATTCGTGCATTCATGCATTCATGCACATCATAACATTCATCACAGAAATAAATAACTTCAAGGAACTAAGGTTTTATTTGCAAATATTCTCAGACCATGGATTATGGATGAAGGAACACTAAGAAGTATAGTTTCAGATGTCATTTTATAGCTGAAGCTCTTCATCTGAAGAAGTATGAGATTGAGGCTCATTAGGTGAAGAAAGGAGGAATGTTTGGGCTGACTTCTGAATTTCTCATAGAGAAAGCTACTTATTTTTCCCAAGCTGGTAGTGTGGATGCCTTTGAAGCCATCTTTGTGTTGCTCATCTATGGTTTAGCTTTGTTCCCTAACATTGATGGTTTTTTTATTTTACCTTTAGCGGTAAATTCATGACCATTAAGCTATGGATAAACTTAACGTCAATAAAACCAGAGTCGCCACCGCACTTTTATTGTTTCCAAAGGAAAAGGGAAAAATACGAACAAAACTCAAAGATAAGAAGTTTTAAAATTAAAACTAATAAAATGCCAGAGATTACAGGTAAGGGGGTTGGTTACACAGAGGGAAGGTGTTAGCATCCAAAGTGTCCTAGGTACTCCTAGGGAGCCCTTTTTATGTGTGTATGTGTTTTTGGTATAAAGATGTTTGCAATAAATAGAGTATGGAAATGAGAAAATAATTCATTAATTATATTTTTGTGTTTGACAAGACCTTCAGACTTGTTCCTACGTACCAACATAAAAATGCGGGATCAAAACCCCGTAGTTCGTGGTATCAATTTCAAGGTGAGTGAATTGCTTTTTAACAAAAAATTAAATTTAAAAGAGGCATAAAGGGGCCTAAAATACTTTGAATGAGTGTTAGTTCTTTTTGTCTTTTGAAATTTTAAGTCAATATGGTTAAGTTCATTTACAAGTTGATTCAAGAAAAGAGTTTAAAAATGCAATGACATAAGGCCAAAGTTTCTAGTTTGCAAAAGAGTCTAACCTTTGAAATCACAAGCAAAGAAGATTTTTGAAAAGGGGGAGAAAATTTTGAAATTTAAGAAATGGGAGGAGATGAAGAGATTAATCCTAAGAAAAAATTAAAAGTTAAGAGTTCAAAAGATCTCACCAATGGGATGCAATCCAATAGACAAGAATGTCATATAGAAACCCACTTTTCCTTTGGACTTTAAATCAATCACAATCAATAAACAAGTAGCAAGATGAAGAGCAAGGCATAAAATAAAGATAGCCACATCCAAGAAAGCAACTTCATAGTCTCCTTCTTTATCTTCCCTTGTATCAGATGACATACTCCTTTAATGGCTCAGAATAAGGCATTAGACATAGGAACAAAGTAACACTTGCATCAAGACCATGTAGCATATGAAATCATGTGGATCCCAATACTTACATCAGATGAAATCTCAAATCACAAAAGCATGGTTTTAGAAATGTTGACATTGGCCAAGTCCTTTTGCATAGGGAATGTTGCCTAATTCTAAGTCCAAAGCTCAAATCAAATCCAACAGTCCACACAAACATTTTTTTAGGGGTTTTTGTTGTTTATTAAGTATTTTAAGGTTATAAGACCACAAACACAAACAAGATACACAAACAAATATATACAAACACAATATATGGCTCAAGTGAGCAAAGTGAAAATGGCATAAACATAAAAAAGTTAAATGATATGTAAAATGGCAAATGATAAATGGCTTGAATTTAAATTGCATAAAGTAAATGACTTGAATTTAAAAGAAAGAATAATATAAGTTAGTCAAATGTTAGTTGATTAGATGTTAGTGAAGTTTTTCTTTTCAATTGATTAAGTCATTCTTTGGAGAACACTCAACCCTCTATTCACAAGCATGGATCCTTGAGACTTTATTGGTCAATGAGAGGAATGGGATAGAAAGGGATTGAAGATGAAGAGGGAGGGGAAATGGAACAAACACAAATTGGTCATGGGAGGAATTTTATCAAAGAAAAATCATTCATTCATTTTGGGAGATGAAATGTACATTTCATCAATCCCCTAAATCCAATGATTTTAATTCAACAAAAGTCAAACCAACCTTGACCAAGGCCCAAACACATAGTCCAACTTCAAAAGTCAATAAAAATGGCTCAACATAATTTCTACACATTTAATCAATTAAAAATCAAAATAAAATGAATTTAAATTAAATTATGTTTGATCAAAAACCTAAAACCTCTTCAAAACACCAAATAAATGGCTAAGAGATTTATCATAGGTCAAACAATGTCAAAGTACCTTAGACAAAAAATTTCATTATTTTTGAAAAGTCAGAAGTATTTTTAAACAATTAAAAATATGCACAAAGAGATGAAATTTCTGAAAAATCACCATCAATGGAGCTTCAGATTGGCAGGATCTTGCTTTCAATTATGCTTGGCCTTGCTTCAGATGCTTGATTGAAGAGAAATAGATTAAGGAAAGGGATGGACTCTTGGAGTTTCAATCTCAAAATAGATGGAGAATTGAAACTTGATTTTCAAAGAAAATCCTTAAGTTTATCCTTCAATGGTGAGGGTTTATGGTTGCAGGTTCAAAGTTTGGGCATGAGGTCTTTAATTTTGAGCAACGAGGGTTGTATTTATAGGCCATGAGATTGATTTTTGCACACTTCCATTTTTGGGAAAATTTGAAATTCTCTCTTGCATGGATGCATGGGCGTGCACTAGGCCCATGAGATGATGTAATCTAATCCATAGTTCAATGTACTTCATGCTGAAATCATGTTAGAAGTCCATGCAAATGTGTGTGAAAAATGGAAGTTGAAATTATCCAAATGGTCCTTTAACTTACACCCATGTGCAAGTCCCTCATACTCTAGCCAAATGAGATGATTTTAGAATTTTGGAAAGGTGAGATCAAGGGGAAAAACTTTTATGTTGAACACTTTTTCATTTGAAGCTTAGATCATGATGAATTTTGAGGTGGAAGTTTGGGAAATCAAACATTTTTGAAAATTTTCTAAGTCCCAAGTCAAATGTTCACTTCTTCCACCTTGAATAACTTTTTCTATGGACTTCAAATGAGAAAAGTTTCTTCATAAAAGTTGTATCTCTTTCAAACCTCTTCAATTTGGTCAAAAATTTGACCACAGATGTTCACTTCTTCCACCTTGAAGGAGTTATGAATTTTAGAAGTTGAGGAAAATCACTTGTTCAATGGTATTGGCCCAAAAGGACCTATAATGTTTCCTCTTGGAACATGCATTTTCAAGTTGAATTTGCACTTCCTACAACCATCAAAGTTTAAGTAGACATCTTGAATTCGATCATGCAATTTGAATGGATTTCATATCATAAAAATTGAGCAAGTTATGGTCTTGGGAAGTTGACCTCCAAACTAGTGTTCAGACAAAATGACCTATAACTTTTTCCACAAAAAATGACATTCCAAGCAAAACTAGATCTTGAATTCAACCTAAAAGTTGTTTGGAATGTCATTATGAGTAACTTTTATCTTGGAGTCATTTTCATATGACAAACATTGTAGGAGATAGGGTATAGGGAACCCCAGTTTTGTCTAGTTGACTTCCTTTGGTCAACCACCATGAACCATCTTGCTAGCTTGACATTTTATTGATTTTTGGGACTCATGGAGGATCAAATATGTGTAAGATGATGAAATATGAAGTATACCTTGAGATGTTTGATCAATTGTTGAAAAAACTTGTTGAAGAAGTCACACAAGATACCCAGATGAATTAGGGCTTCCAAGGCAAACTAACTCCAAACTCTTGATGATTTCTTGACCAAAATAACATGCGAAGATCATGGGGATACATATATGATGCTTATATCCAATGTGAATCATTTCTTGATTGTACTCCTTACATTGAGGGTCTCAAACCCTATATATCAGCTTGATAGAGCATAGGTGAGCATACACACTACCTACAAAAGTAACAAACTAAACATTGACATATTTTTTGTATTTTGGTTAGTAAATAATGAAAAATGAAGTATGATACAATCAAATGTGCTTGGTGATATCTCCCAAGGAAAACCCAATGAATGAGGGGTAAGGAGGGTGCCAAGGTGTGATCCCAATGCCAATGCACAAGATGAGATAACATGAGGGATCTTAGGGTCAAAATTGGGGTCTTACATTAACGCCATTAGAATCTTCTTGATTGGGAATCCCATGCCTACTTTGTTGGGTGATATGTACTTCTCTTTGCATTTGAGGAATTCTAACGGTGGTGGAACTATTGTATGATGTGTTCCTCTTTTGTACAAGTGGTTTATTTCGCACTTGCCTCAGACACCTGCTTTTGTGGAGAATAAACAATGTCTACGGTGGTCTCAGCGACTTATGTCGCTCACTAATGATGATATAGTTTGGTATGAATCCCCATTGAGTAGCTTGGATATTATTAACAGTTGTGGTGAATTCTCTAATGTGCCTCTCATTGGTACACAAGGAGGAATTAACTACGACCCTGTTTTGGCTTGTCGTCAACTTGGGTTCCCCTTGAGAGAAAAACCTAATAACACTAAGTAAGAAGGTCTTTTCTATCAAGAGGGTAAATATCCCTAACATTTGAAGCAGAAGATGGTTCATGCTTGGCATAACGTGCATAGGAAAGGAAGATCTAAGCTCGGTCCGCGCAACTGTGTAGTTTTGGAAGGTTACACTACTTGGGTGAAGAAAAGAGCTTTGGAATCGAGGATGCCATATGCTTGTGAGAGAACTATGTATATGGTTGTGGATGAGCCATTAACTTCCCCTAACCAAGATGTAGAGGAGTTTGAAGACACACTCGCCAAGATGAAGCAAGAGAAGGATATGTGGGAGGAGTGGTTCCATGCTTTGAGCCGAAAGCATGAGGAGTTCCATCTTGAGTCTAAGGACAAAGATGCACTTATTAAACTTCTTGAAGATAAATCAGTGAAGAGCCAGAGAGAGCCAGAGGGTCTATCTTCCTCTAGTATGCCTTAGCCTTCTGGTGCTTGGAAGAAGATTGTTGATCAGCTTGTCCTCGAGAAGGCTCAAATGAAGACTTCTTTTGAGTCCGAGATTAGACGCATCCGAAGAAAGTACGTGCCTGTAGCTAGATCATCTGACACTGTTGTTAGGGTATCCTTAGGATGATTAGTTTCCTTTTCTCTTGTATTTGTATTTTGGTTTCTGAAATTGTACTCAGTGTAATCCTTCCAAATTATATGAATAAAAGAGATTTTTATGGTCAATCATATTGTTACAATTGTTATTAATATATATTTGCAAATAAAATAGTATGTTCCTTGAAAATAAAAACAAACAAAACATTGCATTTCATGCATCATCTGCATAACAGGTTTTCTTCCGCCAAATGTCTTATTAGTTATTCTTCTATGCTTCAGCCAAGCTGACTCACCGGTACAACTCTCCCGCGAATCAACCCAGAATTATGGAAAACTTAGAGTAAGAGAACCGAGAATTGAAGGATGAGATTGTTCGTCTGACTGCCATGATGGAGTCTATTCTAGCTGTTCAGAATCAGTCTTCTCCAACTCCTGCAACTTCTCATCCTCAGAGGACTGTCCTCTCAGAGGTTGCTACCTCGGTTGTGCCTATTGTTGCGACTATACCTGCCGATTCCCGTGGGGAATGCCACCGAAATTTGTTCCTGAAGGGTTTGCGCCCACATTTGCTTCCATATCGGCATCTAGACCGATCATGTCTATTCCGCCTCCAGTTGTTCACACTCTGCCTCGTGTTGACGACACTATCTATCAGTCCGAGCCGTCTGAGAGCCCGGATGTTTATGAGAAGATGGACGAGATGAAAGATCAGTTCCTTGAGTTGCGAAAGAAATTGAAGACATTGAGAGGAAAATATTTATTCGGTAAAAGTGCTGCTGAACTTTGCTTAGTGACGAATGTCAAAATCCCGATAAAGTTCAAAGTCCCTGACTTTGAAAAGTATAAGGGAAATACTTGTCCACTTAGGCATCTTGTCATGTGTGCCAGGAAAATGTCAACGCAAACTGATAATGATAAGTTATTGATTCACTACTTCCAAGACAGTCTGACTGGTGCCACTTTGAGGTGGTACACGCGGCTAGATAGTGCAAGTGTTCGCATGTTCAACAATTTGGGTGAAGCTTTTATGAAACAGTATAAGTACAATGTGGACATGGTGCCTGATAGAGACCAGCTGAGGTCTATGTCTCAGAAGGACAAATAGACATTCAAAGAGTATGCCCAGAGGTGGAGAGAGCTTGCTGCTCAGATCAGTCCTCCATTGGAAGAAAAAGAGATGACCGAGATTTTCCTGAAGACCCTGAGTTCGTTTTACTACAAACGAATGATTGCTAGTGCCCCTAATGAATTTACCGAAATAGTAAACATGGGGATAAGGTTAGAGTAAGGAGTCCGAGAGGGACATTTTTCTAAATAAGAGGTATCATCAAGCAAGAAGTATGGAAGGAGTTTCGCCAGAAAGAAGGAAGGTGAAACCAATGTAGTGTCAGTAGAGAGGCAGAGGAGGCCTCATGTCAAAAGAAATATGTAACCGCGTCAATATCATCACCAAGTTTTGTCAGTTATTCCAGTATTTTCAAATAATCAATTAGTACCAGTTCAACAACAATGTCAACAACAGTCACAACAAAGAACAAACAACTACAACAACAATACTAACAACAATCAGCAACAACAGAACTTCGGGAGGAAGAAGGTCTCTTTCGACCCTATTCCTATGGTTATCCCGGAGAGTTCAAAATCTATGACGTCCGCTTTATTAGAAGGTCCTTGGTAACAATGCATAAGGACATTTGCCTGGTTAGTGATTGTGAGCATGACCATGATGGTTTTATGGTTTGCAGTGTAAACCCTCGAGGGTGCGTCATTGTCAAGAGAGATATTCAAAGGCTGATGGATGAAGGTATGATTCAGAATTTCCAGTACCGTCACTTGGGTGATGATGTTAATGTGATTGTTCCTGTGTTTAAGACCCCAGAGCGGGTAGTAATTTAGTTTGACAACAGTAGTAGTAACAACGTCAATAGATCGATATCACCGTTAGTAATACGGTTAATGGGCCCCGTCCCGTATGCATCCGATAGAGATGTTCCGTATTAGTATAATGCTACCATGTTGGATAATGGTCAAGAGGTTATGTTGCCTACGGCCAATTCTATTATGAATATAGCTGATATAGCGAAGGTGGCCCTTAGCGGTCGTGTTTTTGGACCTGTCTTGCCGAAAGAAGTGGTAGAAGATGTGTCGGTTGGTAAGAAGGTCGATGTGCCTGCGGTAGATCCAGTTAGTGCTCCAATGTATTAGTCTAGTGAATCCAACAAATTGAAGCCTAATAATGATGATGAGGTACTAAGATTAATCACAAAGAGAGAATTTAATATAGTGGAGCAGCTGCTCTAAACTCCGTCGAAGATCTCAATGTTGTCTCTGCTAATGAATTCTGAAGCGCACAGAGAAGCATTGCAAAGAGTGTTGGAGCAAGCATATGTCGAGCATAATGTAACTGTGGATCAATTTGACCACATTCTGGCTAACATCACTTCCTGCAACAATTGGAGCTTTTGTGATGAAGAACTTCCCGAGGAAGGAAGAAATCACAATCTAGCACTACATATATTGATGAATTGCAAGGAGGATGCATTGTGAAATGTGTTGGTTGATACCGGTTCTTCTTTGAACGTACTCCCCAAGTCAACTCTGTCAAGGTTATCATATCAAGGCGCTCCTATAAGGTACAATAGCGTTATCATCAAAGCTTTTGATGGTCCTCGCAAGACTGTTATAGGAGAAGTGGACCTTCCGGTGAAGATAGGTCCGAGTGATTTTCAAAGTAATTTTCAAGTAATGGATATCCACCCGGCCTATAGCTAATTTTTGGGAAGGCCATGGATACATGAGGCTGGAGCTGTAACGTCGACTCTACACCAAAAGTTGAAATTTGTGAAGAATGGAAAACTTGTCATTGTGGGTGGAGAGAAAGCGTTGTTGGTGAGCCACATGTCGTCTTTTTCATACGTGAAAGCTAAGGATGAGGTTGGAACTCCATTCTAAGCTCTATCTATTGCTGAAGTGAATAAAACTTGGGCACCCATGTCTTTTTTCAAGGATGCGTAGAAAATTATTGAAGATGGCATTACTGATTAGTGGGGCCGTATGGTAGAAGTCATCGAGAACAAGAACATAGTCAGGTTGAGATTTTAACTAGGGTCGTTCAACGTCAAAGTTGAAGATGTTCAACTGAGTTTCTGCAGTTGATGGTTCATTCATGGTAGTGAACAACACTCAGTTGTTGTGATCGAGGGTGATGGAGATGAAGATTGCGCCAATTTTGTGACGCTTGGAAAGGCTTGCAACAATTGGGTTTCTGTTGATGTTCCTGTTATTGTTCATCGCTCTAAGTACTTTGTTTTTCATTATTTTGAGAAAATCCTTCTCCTATGCCTAAGGGAGAAGTGAACATTGTTGGGCATTTTCAAATTTTAATATCAATAAAATGCAATTCTATTCATCCACATCTATGATGTTTTATTTTTACTTTTTGCTTTTATGAAAATTGTAATCACAAAAAAGATAAATAAATAAACAATAATTGTGCATCTGCATAATATTTGGTCACAATTCACTTCTCTAAAATCAAAATATCAAATCATTATGCAGGTTGGTTTCTAAACCCATTGAATCCAATGATCCTACTCCTCCAAAACTTCAATTCCCTGTGTTTGAGGCCGAGGAAGAATGTGATGAAGAAGTATCTGATGAATTATCTCGTCTACTTGAGCACGAGGAAAAAGCCATTCAGTCATTCAAAGAGAAGATTGAGTTAGTCAACTTGGGTTCCCAAGATGATGTGAAGGAAGTCAAGATTGGGTCTCAACTGTGTCCAGAGTTTAAGAAGGGGTTGATTGACCTTCTCCAAGACTATTCAGACGTGTTTGCTTGGTTCTATCAAGACATGCCTGGTTTGGATTCTGAGATTGTGGAGCATAGATTGTCGTTGAAGCCAGAATGCTCGCCAGTCAAGCAAAAGTTGAGGAGGACTCATCCTGATATGGCAGTAAAGATCAAAGAAGAAGTGCAAAAACAAATTGATGCTGATTTCCTTGTTACCTTCGAGTATCCGCAGTTGGTGGCCAATATTGTGCCTGTTCCTAAGAAGGACGGAAACGTCATATGTATGTTGATTATAGAGATTTGTATAAAGCTAGTCCGAAAGATGATTTCCCTCTGCCACATATTGATATGTTGGTAGATAATACAACTAAACTCAAAGTCTTTTCGTTTATGGACGGATTTTCCAGTTATAATCAGATCAAGATGGCACCCGAAGATATGGAGAAGACCACATTCATTACCCCTTGGGGAACATTCAATTATAGAGTGATGCATTTCGATTTAAAGAATGCTGGTGCAACATACCAGAGAGCAATGGCTACTCTTTTTCATGATATGATGCATAAGAAGATTGAAGTCTATGTTGATGATATGATTGCTAAATCAAGTGATGAAGAAGAGCATGTTGAGCATTTGTTGAAGCTATTACAGCGTTTGAGGAAGTACAAACTCCGCTTGAATCCCAATAAATGTATATTTGGTGTTCGTTCTGGTTAGTTATTGGGCTTTATTGTCAGCGAGAAAGGTATTGAATTTGATCCTGCCATGGTCAAAGCAATACAAGAGACGCCTGCGCCAAAAACTGAGAAGCAAGTAAGAGGTTTTCTTGGCCGCTTGAATTATATCTCAAGATTCATATTGCATATGAGTGCCACGTGTGTGCCTATATTCAAGCTTCTTCGGAAAGATCGGTCTTGTTATTGGACCGAGGATTGCTAGAAAGATTTAGACAGTATCAAAGAGTATCTGCTTGAACCTCCGATTTTGTCTCCGCCTATTGAAGGAAGACCTTTGATCATGTATTTGGTCGTGCTTGATGATAGTATGGGTTGTGTTCTAGATCAGCAAGACGAAACTGGAAAGAAAGAACATGCTATTTACTATCTCAGTAAGAAATTCACCGACTGTGAGACTCGTTATTCTATGCTTGAAAAGACTTATTACGCATTGGCTTGGGCTGCTAAGCGTCTGCGCCAATATATGTTGAATCATACCACTTGGATGATATCCATAACGGATCCAATCAAGTATATTTTTGAGAAGCTTGCTTTAATTGGGAGGATTGCCCGTGGGCAGATGTTGTTATCAGAGTATGAGATTGAATACCGATCTCTAAAAGCTATCAAAGGTAGTGTCTTGGCTAACCACTTGGCCCACCAACCGATTGAATATTATCAGTCAGTGCAGTATGATTTTACTGATGAAGATATCTTGTATTTAAAAATGAAAGATTGTGATGAAATATTGCTTGAAGAAGGGCCAGAGCCTAGTTCCCGTTGGGGCATGGTATTTGATGGAGCTGTTAATCAGTATGGTAATGGCATTGGGGAAGTGATTATTACTCCTCAAGGCACGCATTTTTCGTTTACAACTAGATTGACTTTCAAGTGCACAAATAATATGGCTGAGTATGAAGCTTGCATTATGGGTCTTGAAGAGGCCATTGATCTAAGAATCAAATATCTTGACGTCTATGGAGATTCAACTTTGGTTATGAATCAGATCAAAGGTGAATGGTAGACAAATCAACCTAGTTTGATGCCATATAGAGATTATGCGATGAGGATTTCAAATTTGTTTATAAAGGTTGAATTTCATCATATCCCTCGAGATGAAAACCGGATGGCAGATGCTCTTGCAACGTTGGCTTCAATGACTGTGGTGAAATTCTGGAATGAAGTTCTCAATTTGACTGTGATGCGTCTTGATAGGCCAGCTCGTGTGTTCGCTATTGAAGAGATCAAAGATGAAAATCCGTGGTATTTTGATATCAAGTGTTTTCTTCAAAGTATGATTTACCCCCATCTTTGAAAGATAAGAAGACTTTATGAAGATTAGCTGGCAATTTTTACCTGAATGGTGATGTGCTTTATAAGAGAAACTTTGATATGGTTCTACTCGGATTCGTGGATAGACATGAAGCAGACTTATTGATGACTGAAGTCCATGAAGGTTCCTTTGGTACCCATTCCAATGGACATGTTATGGCTAAGAAGATGTTGAGAGCAGGTTACTATTCGTTGACAATGGAATCTTACTGTTGCAAGTTTGTGAAGAAATGCCATAAGTGTCAAATTTATGCAGATAAGATTCATGTTCCTCCGACATTGTTGAACGTCATATCCTCCCCATGGCCTTTCTCCATGTGGGGAATTGATATGATATGCATGATTGAGCCTAAAGCTTCGAACGAGCATTGTTTCATTCTGGTGGCTATTGATTACTTCCTAAAGTGGGTTGTAGCAGCATCGTATGCAAATGTAACCAAGAAAGTTGTTGTGAGGTTTATCAAGAATAAGATTATATGTCGTTATGGTGTGCCAGACAAGATCATTAGATAAAGGATCGAACTTGAATAATAATATGGCGGAAGCTCTTTGCAAAAACTTCAAGATTGCACATCGTAATTCTTCTCCCTACAGACCTAAGATGAATGGGGTTGTCGAAGTTGTAAACAAGAACGTTAAGAAGATCATTCAGAAGATGGTTGTAATATACAAAGATTGGCATGAGATGCTCCCATTTCCTATACATGAGTATCGTACATCCATCTGCACTTCAACACGGGCAACCCCTTTCTCACTTGTTTATGGCATGGAAGTTGTGCTCCCAGTAGAGGTTGAGATCCCATCATTGCGTGTCTTAATGGAAGCCAAGTTGATAGAAGCTGAATGGTGCCAAACCAGATATGACCAATTGAACTTAATTGAATAGAAGAGGTTGACTGCCATGTGTCATGGTCATTTATATCAGCAAAGAATGAAGAAAACTTTTGATAAGAAGGTCAGGCCTCGTGTATTTAGAGAAGCTGACCTTGTGCTCAAGAAGATTTGATCTTTCAAACCAGATTCTAGGGGCAAATGGACTCCTAATTATGAAGGCCCATATGTTGTAAAGAGAGCCTTTTCAGGCGGTGCTTTAATTATTACAACTATGGATGGTGAAGAGTTCACTCGTCCTGTGAACGCCGATGCAGTCAAGAAATACTTCTCCTAAAAAGAAAAGAACAACTTACTAATTTGAAAACCCGAAAGGGAAACTTAGGCAAAAATGAGCGTCTCGGTGGATTGAAAACCCTAAAGGGCGATTCAGGAAAAAATTAGAGACATAAAACAAAAAATTTATCCTGATAAATTGAGTACCCCACCTTGGGGCAACTTATGCAAAAATTAGGGATTATGGCAAGGTACTGCATCTTGTTGATCTTCAATTTTAAAGACATTCTTGAGCAAGTCAGTCAATTCTGATTCGTCATTCTCAACCGAAGCCAAGAGCACAGTGGATACTCAAGTGGTAGAAGGATTAGTGATCATTGTATTCAATGTAGCCCCTTTTCCCTGTAAATTATCATTTTTCAACTTTTGTAAAGATCTATGGAGTCTTGTTATTTACAGACTACCATTCTATTAATTAAAGTTGAGCTTTTTTCCTATTGTTTTTACTCTTATTTATTTTCCAGCCAAATAGAATTAAATTTTGTGATGATTATTTTGAAATTGAATTTAAAAATCAAAATCATATTTTTCTTTAAAAATAAAAGCAATTACTTTTTAAAGCAGTCGATTTCATTAAGGAATATCAATAACTGTCTGAGAACAGGTGAGCCCTAAAATGCGAAGCGTTGTTGGTTTTTCCCAAGCAGTTGGCGTGATCTCTGTTTCCTCCCCAGCGGAAATTCAACATCTCCAATTGAGTTTTGTTGGTTTCCCCATTTGAGTTTGTATTTGCCTCCCTTGAGTTGTAGGCGCATTTTCTTAGCTGTTTGCTTAGATTCAACACAGATTGTTATTCTCCTCAAATCGCCAGTGGAGCTCCTCCCTGATCCCCTGTCAACACTGATTCTTGATCAATATTTCTGATCCTCTACAAGATTGTCTCCCATTTGATATGGTGTTGACCTAAAATTCCTCGCAAAGTTGATGGTACAGAACCTCAACAGATCTATCCTCTTCCGTATCCAGGGTCGCCATCTTTGAGAAGAATGATTCATGTTCATCCGTAACATCTCTTTCTCCGGTTGATGCCTCCATCCTATTGAGATTAGCTGAGTGTTGTATCGATGATTCATATCATTGACATTTGTATCCTTGTGGTTGTTTTTGTCAGCATAATCATCATATATACATATACATATACATTCATAGATTTCATTATTGCATTATTATTGCACTTTGTGGTTCATTATTTCTCTGATCCTCTGTTGTGGTAGTATCCTCTCCCACACACAGATTTGGTGTGTTTGTCCTCCCTCAATTATAGAGTGTCATCCCCCTTAAGCAGAAAGAATTTAAGCTTTCTCATTCCCCACTGAGTTATTTCCTCGTGGATGATCATTATTTCAGTTTCCTCCCCAGTTGATTATCTGGATGGAACCACTCCCCTTGAGTTATATCCTCATTGGGTTGAGTCTTTGATTTACCTTTTCTTTCTAGATCTTGCCTAGATAGATACCTTGATCCCCCGAGAGTCTGTTACCTAGTAAATGGTAATATTCTTCTCGATTTGTGAGCACTTTACTTTTGCCCAATACCCGGTAAAAATAATCTACTTCCTTTTTTTCTCCCCAGCGGATCCGTTTTAACGTTTCCCCCCAAAAGTCTATCCTTGATATATTCATCTTAACTGATGACGGATATTCTTTCCCTTTTGAGTCTATCCTTGATATGTTCATCTTAATCGATGACATATATTCTCGTTTTGGTTTTCTACCCAGTAAAAAGGTAGTTGTAATCCCTATTATTTCATTCCCCAGAGGGTAAATCCTTGATATGTTCATCCTAACCGATGACGGGTTTCCTCCTCTTTATGGTTTTCTGCCCAGTAACCGGTAGTTGTAAATCCTGGTTCCCCTTGGAGTCTATTCTTGAGATGTTCATCTTAACCGATGACAAATATTCTCTCTTTTGGTGTCCTATCTAGTAACTAATAGTTATAATTCCTATTTCTCTCCTATGAGTCTATCCTTGAAATTATCATCCTAACCGATGACAAATATTCTCTTTTCGGTATTCTATCCAGTAACTGATATATGTAATTCCTACTTTTCCCTCTAGGTCTATCCTTGATATGTTCATCCTAACCGATGACGAATATTCTTCCCTCTAGGTCTATCCTTGATATGTTCACTTTAACCAGTGACGAATATTCTATTTCTTTGGTCTTCTGCCCAGTAACCGGTAGTTGTAAACCCTATTAGGAATTTTCCCCAGTAGGTTATTCTTACCCAGTAACTGGTAATGAATACACCTTCTATTGCCCTCAGCGAGTCATCATTGATATATTTACCTAACTGGTAATGGATGTCCTCTATGTCATATTATGTTATCTCCTTACCTAGTAGCCGGTAGTGGATAATATACTTCGGTTACTCCTGCCTTGAAGTTCATTTCTTCCCCTGTTGAGTTTGAGTGTGTATTTCCTCAGTGAAGTCGCCATCCCCTGTTTGGTTCAGGAATTTCAGTTGTGTCCTGATTTATCTGTTTCCCTATAGATCTTTCCCGTTATCCCCGACTAAGTCTTTCCTGTGATTTATTTTCATAGGATCCTTCATGTCCCTCCAACAGTTTTAAGTTGTAGCCTGGCCTACGCACAACCTTTTATCCCCAGAGTCTCTGTCTCCCCAGTGAGTTTTCCCTACGGAATGCATTATGCTCCTGCGGACTTTCAGTCTCTCTGGATTCTTTTCCTTTTTGGAAACATTTTCCCCACATAGATTACTTTTAACATTTCATATCATATGCATCATGAGGTCTCTTAGGGACCAAAATTTGTTTTTGTATGTTGTTATTTAAGTCCATTCGACTGAGTCGATACGAAGATTTTAACCTTCATCTCCTCAGCTAGAATGTCCTTAAATAGGGACAACTGTAAGACCCCAATTTTGATTCTAAGATCCCTCATGCTATCTCATCATATGCATTGGCATTGGGATCACACCTTGGTATCCTCCTTACCCCTAATTCATTGGGTTTACCTTGGGAGGGATCACCAAGCACATTTGATTGTATCATACTTAACTTTTCATTATTTACTAACCAAGATACAAAAATATGTTAATGTTTAGTTTGTTACTTTTGTAGGTAGTGTGTATGCCCACCTATGCTCTATCAAGCTCATATCTAGGGTTTGAGACCCTCAATGCAAATAGCATAATCAATAATTGGTCTACATTGGCTCTAAGCATCATATATGGATCCCCATGATCTTCACATGTGATTTTGATCAAGAAATCATCAAGAGTTTGGAGTTGGTTTGCCTTGGAAACCCTAATTCATCTGGGCATCTTATGCGACTTCTTCAACAAGTTTTTTTCAACAACTGATCAATCATTTAAAGGGATACTTCACAATACATCATATTATGCATATATGATCCTCCATGAGTCCCAAAAGTCAAGAGAATGTCAAGCTAGCAAGTTGGTTCATGGTGGTTGACCGGGGAAAGTCAACAGGTCAAAACCGGGGTTCCCTTGACCCTATCTCCTACAATATTTGTCATATGTAAATGATTCTAAGATAAATTTTACTCAAAATGACATTCCAAACAACTTTCATGTTTAAGTCAAGAGCTAGTTTTTCTTGTAAAGTCATTTTTTATGGTGAAATATTATAGGTCATTTTGTCTGAACCCTAGTTTGGAGGTCAACTTCCCAAGACCATGACCTGATAAATTTCTATGAGATCAAATCCATTAAAATTCCATGATCAAATTCAATATGTCCACTTCAACTTTTATGTTTGGAGGAAGTGGAAATTCAACTTTCAAATGCATGTACCAAGAGGAAACGTTATAGGTCATTTTGGGCCAATACCACTGAACAAGTGATTTTCCTCAACTTATAAAATGAATATACCCCTTCATGCCAAATCCAAATTGAATAGGTTTGAAAGAGCTACAACTTTGACGAAGGAACATTTCTCATTTGAAGTCCATAGAAAAAGTTATTTAAGGTGGAAGAAGTGAACATTTGACTTGGGACTTAGAAAATGATCAAATATGTTTGATTTCCCAAACTTCCACCTCAAAATTAGTCATGACCGAAGCTTCAAATGAAAAAGTGTTCAACATGAAAGTTGTCCCCCTTGATCTCACCTTTCCAAAAAGTCTAATATCATATCGTTTGGGAAAAGTATGAGGGACTTGCGCATGGGTGTAAGTTAAATGACCATTTGGATAATTTCAACTTCCATTTTTCATACACATGTGCATGGACTTCTAACATTATTTCAGTAGGGTGTACATTGGATTATGGATCAGAATACATTATCTCATGGGCCTAGTGCACGCCCATGCATCCATGCAAGAGAGGATTTCAAATTTTTCCAAAAATGGAAGTGTGCAAAAATCAATCTCATTGCTCAGAATTAAGGACCTCATGCCCAAGCTTTGAACCTGAAGCCATAAACTCTCGCCATTGAAGGATAAAGTTGAGGATTTTCTTTGAAAATCGAGTTTCAATTCTCCATCTGTTTTGAGATTGAAACTCCAAGAGTCTATCCATTTCCTTGATCTATTTCTCTTCTATCAAGCATCTGAAGCAAGGCCAAGCATAAATGAAAGCAAGATCAGGCCAATCTGAAGCTCCATTGAAGGTAATTTTTCAGAATTTTCATCTCTTCGTTTCTCCCTCAATTCTCCACCATTCTTGTTGATTTTTGGTTGTCTGAAGTCGTATCAATGTAGGCAAGAAGATTAAGTTGCTTTGAGGACAAATAGAAGCCATATTTGAGCTCATGAGCATTTTTTCTTTAAATCCATGTCTTTGTTTTTCGTTTTGGTGATGGTTGAAGGTGGACCAGTCCGGTGAGGTCCACCGGAGAAGAAGACCGGAGCCCTAGCTCCGGTGATGTGTTGTCATGCATCTCAGTCATAGGATCCAACTGAATTGTTTTAATCTTGTGTGTTGCTTTTGATTACCACGTGTGTGGGATAGTTGACTGAAGTGCATGTGGAATGCGCGTTTCCATCCATCTGATTTGCCACCTCAATTAATGAGGGAGATCACATGGCTCTCCTTTTTTTAAATTTCCGAATATTTTATTTAATTGCTTATTTTTAACTAATTCATATTAATTTCATTATTAATCCAAAAAATATAGGACTTTCACCAAAAAAATTATCTTTCATTTTCTGAATTAAAATTATATTTTGGATTAATTTTGATATTTTCATGATTTAATTGTTTTTGTGCATATTTTTAAGTGTTTAAAAATACTTCTGACTTTTCAAAAATAATGAAATTTTTTGTCCAAGGTCCTTTGACCTTGTTTGACCTATGATACATATCTTGGCCATTTATTTGGTGTTTTGAAGAGGTTTTAGGTTTTTGATCAAACATAATTTAATTTAAATGCATTTTAATTTGATTTTTAATTGATTAAATGTGTAGAAATTATGCTGAGCCATTTTTATTGACTTTTGAAGTTTGACTATGTGTTTGGGCCTTGGTCAAGGTTGATTTGATTTTTGTTGGATTAAAATTATTGGATTTAGGGGATTGATGAAATGTACATTTCATCTTCTGAAATGAATGAATGATTTTAATTTGATAAAATTCCTCCCTTTACCAATTTGTGTTTGTTCTATTTCCCCTCCCTCTTCATCTTCAATCCCATTCTATCCAATTCCTCTTATTGACCAACGAAGTCTCAAAATCCTAAGGCTAATTGGTTCATCAATAACTTCATGTTAGATAAACAAATACAAGTATGGATGAGATTAGGTCCATCCTTTGACCATTTTCTTTTTATGTGTGATATGTTTTAGGAGTATGGTTCATTATACCATATGTCTAACACGCATTAAGACCAAAATTTCTATTACCCGACCTCATATAGTTGTGACTTCTACATAAGTCCAATTACGATTGCTTAACATAGAGCTAAATTTTGACCTAAAAGGATAGCATTCTAGTAATTGAGATTGTAAGTCTCCCCCCTTTCATGGTATTATGTGGAAACTTGACCTTTTTTCCTTCCTTTGGAATATGTCTTGGTTCAAAGATCCATGTTTGTGAATAGAGGGTTGAGTGTTCTCCAAAGAATGACTTAATCAATGAGAAAAGAAAAACTTCACTAACATCTAATCAACTAACATATGACTAACTTTTATTATTGTTTCTTTTAATTTCAAGTCATTTACTTTATGCAATTTAAATTTCAAGTCATTTACCATTTCATTTGCCATTGTACATATCATTTAACTTGTTTATGTCTATGCAATTTTCACTTTGCTCACTTGAGCCATATATTGTGAATATATAATATATATATATATATATATATATATATATATATATATATATATATATATAATATTATATATATTATATATATATATTATATATATATATTATATATATATATATATATATATATTTGTTTGTGTACCTTGTTTGTGTTGGTGGTCTTATGACCTTAAGATACTTAATAAACAACAAAAACCCATAAAAAATGTTTGTGTGGACTGTTGGATTTGATCTGAGCTTTGGACTTAGAATTATGCAACCGTCCCTTTGCAAAAGGACTTGGCCAATGCCAACTTTTATGAAACCAAGTTATTGTGATTTGAGCTTTCATCTGATGCAAGTATTGAGGTCCACATGAGTTAATCTGCTATGCGGTCTTGATGCAAATGTTACTTTGAACCTGTGTCTAATGCCTTATTCTGAGCCATTCAAGGAGTATGACATCTGATACAAGGGAAGATCAAGAAGGAGACTATGAAGTTGCTTTCTTGGATGTGGCCATCTTTATTTGATGCCTTGCTCTTCATCTTGCTACTTGTTTATTGATAGTGCTTGATTTAAAGTCCAAAGGAAAAGTGGGTTTCTATATGACATTCTTGTCTATTGGATTGCATCCCATTGGTGAGATCTTTTTAACTCTTAACTTTTAATTTTTGCTTAGGATTAGTCTCTTCATCTCCTCCTATTTCTTAAATTTCAAAATCTCTCCCTCTTTTCAAAAATCTTCTTTACTTGTGATTTCTACAGTCAGACTTTATTGCAAATTAGAAACCTTGGCCTTATGCCATTGCATTTTTTCAAACTCTTTTCTTGAATCAACTTGTAAATGAATCTAACCATATTGACTTAAAATTTCAAAAGACAAAAAGAACTAACACTCATTCAAAATATTTTAGGCCCCTTTATGCCTCTTTTAAATTTAAATCTTTTGTTAAAAGCACTCACTTTGAAATTGATCCACGAACTATGAGGTTTTGATCCCCCATTTTTATGTTGGTATGTAGGCACAAGTCCGAAGGTCTTGTCAAACACAAAAATATATTTAATGAATTCTTTTCTCGTCCCCACACTCTATTTTGTTTCAAACATCTTTTATACCAAAAACACATGCAGACATAAAAAAGGGCTCCCTAGGAGTACCTAGGACACTTTGGGTGCAAACACCTTCCCTCTGTGTAACCAACCCCCTTACCTGTAATCTCTGGCATTTTATTAGTTTTGATTTGAAAACTTCTTATCTTGGGGGTTTGTTCGTACTTTTCCCTTTTCCTTTGGAAACAATAAAAGTATTGTGACGACTCTGGTTTTATTGATGTTAAGTTTATCCATAGCTTAATGGTCATGAATTTACCGCTACAGTATAGTTTGTTACTTTTGTAGGTAGTGTGTGTGTTCACCCATGCTCTATAAACCTCATATCTAGGGTTTGAGACCCTTAATTCAAGGACTTCAATCAAGAAATGGTTAACATTGGTTCTAAGTATCATATATGGATCAAGAAATCATCAAGAGTTTGGAGGTTGTTTGTCTTGGAAAGCCTAATTCATCTGGGTATCTTGTGTGACTTCTTCAGCAAGTTTCTTCATCAATTGATCAAATATTTCAAGGGATACTTAATATTACATCATCTTATGCATATATGATCCTTCATGAGTCCCAAAAGTCAAGAGAATATCAAGCTAGCAAGATGGTTCATGGTGGTTGACTAGAGAAAGTCAACTTGTCAAAACTAGGGTTCCCTAGACCCTATCTCATACAAATTTTGTCATATTGTAAGACCCCAATTTTGGCCCTAAGATCCCCCATGGCATCATAACATTGCATTTGCATAGCCTCAAGGATCATAAGCATCTTGGTTCCCTTTGCCTTTGGGTGGGACTCCTTGTGATTGGTTTAAGATCACCAAGCATGCTTGAATTATATAGTTTTTTTTACTAACCAAAAGCATAAAAATGTGTCACTAACCTCTTTTGTTTGAAGCTTGAGTATCATCCAAGACGCTTTGTAGATTCTATTCGGGTGATCAGGTAATACAAGGGAATGATGTGGGTTACTTCCAACATGTTCCAATGGGATCTATTCATCATTCAAAATGCTAACCTGGAAAGAGTAAAAGTCTGTCTCTGAGCTGTCATGCTCGCTAGGTGAGCAGAGTGGTTCGCTTAGTGAGGAGAACTGTCATGCTCGCTAAGCGAGCAGTTCCTTCGCTAGGCGAAGCGCGCACATTCTGGAAAATAACAAAAAAAATTGGGCTTGATTCTGAGCCCACCAAGCCACCAAAATTAGGTTATAAATACCAGAGCTTCATTTGAGAAAAAGGGGACTGGAGACTATTACAAATCCTGGATTATCAAAGAGAGAGACTACCTGACAGAGAACTCAGGGCAACCTCCAGGCAGCTCTGAGAAGTTCACCCTGACTCACACACTTTTTCACCTCCGCCTCACGCAAACCCTAACACTGCCTTGCAAACCCAGCTGTGTCATTCGATTTTTATCGGTCTCTCTAATCAGGTTTGCCCTTATTCCCATTACTTTCAATTTGAATGCTCTGAATGTATGAGGTATCATACAGTTTTGCCCCCAGGTTTAGATATGCATGAATGTGTAAACAATATCTTGAATGTTTAACCGTTTCGTTTCTGAGATGATTGCCATAGGGTTTGGATTACCGAGGTCGGACTGTTATCAAATGAAAAATCCAGAATCCGCAGGCATTCGCTAGCACCATCGCTAGGCGAGCATGTAGCGAGGCTTCGCTAAGCGACGCAGCAGCGATCGCGACAACATTTGTTTTTTCTGTTTGCCCTAACTTGTTTTGTTTTCGTCATGGCATTGTTTTCTCTTGTTATCGTAACCTGTCTGCTGAGTTTTGTGAGGGATCACATGACCTCAAAAGAGATGGCTTGCGTGGTATACCACTTTATTTGTGGGATACCCCTCCCACAGAGGCTTATTCCGATTACCTATACTGACTCACTTTCTTTGATGATGCTAGCTTGGGGAGATCTCTAGGTTTCTTATTTCTTGAGTTGCTGTTACTCCGGATCTTTACCCATGTGGTAGATCTTAATCCTTTTTACACCTTTTAGCATTTTACTGCTTTCTTAGCTGGAAGACCTCGATAGGAGGCAATGTTTTCGTGTGTTTACTTCTATGCATGTTAGTAAGGTAGCGCGGTTCCTTCGTCTAGGACTGCCCTTTTTGCATGAGCGTTCCTACAACGCAAACAACTCATTGATTTTTCTTCTCCTAAGAACACGTTTACTCCTTCTACTACAGGCGAGTGAGTCTCCAAAGGTCGAGCATCCGGTAGATTGCGTAGTAACGTCGCTCAACCCTTACCCCGTAGTTAGTCGAACTATGTTTTGCTCTGATTTTCATCCCAGATAAGATACGTAGGCATAAGACGCGATGTCTTAGCGAGCACACTCCTCTTTAACCCATAGGTAGCCGAGCTACGAAGACTCTGATTCTCAGATTCAGATGAGATACGTATGTAGTGGATGCGACATCCGTACGAGTCATTTTCTTTGACCCTTCTTTTAGTAAGTAGTACATTAGATAAACATACACGCTTTTCTCATCCCTTCAATCATGTTTGCACAAATAAATTTTCACAAAAAACAATAACCTTTACAACAAATGTGAAAAGGGCTCCCTAGGAGTACCTAGGATGTTTTGGGTGCCTAACACCTTCCCATTGTATAACCAACCCCCTTACCCAGATCTCTGACATTTTTACTAGTTTTTGATTCGATAAAACTTTTAGGTTTTTTTTCGCTTTCTAACTATTCCTTTGGATAAATAGAAGTGCGGTGGCGACTCGAATTGTATGATTTAATTTTGATTTAGTCAATAAATCTAAAGGTAACGAATACCCCGCTACAGAAAAGTGGCGACTCTGCTGGGGAGTTGCCTAGTGGGTTTTGCCAACTTTTCATGCTTGTTGTATTGTATTGTTTTGTGACATATTTTTGTGCAATTTGGGATTACTGTATTGTATGTAATGATTGATTTGCTTGATATTAATTCCTTGTATGCTTGGTGATCTTTGTGAGATGAGTTCTATACCCGAACTCGAGTGCACTTAGGATAGGAGAATGGCATAGTCTTGTCGACTTGTGTGGAGTTATTCCTTAGCAAGTTGACTTGCAAGTCCATTCACTTGGTGGAGGTCATGTTGGGATCAATAATGTCACACAAGTAAGTTGTGGTTAGACATTACTCTTTCCAATATAGACCTTAGAAGCCAAGGACCTTAGTTTACCAAACCAATCTTGGCCTATTTTTAGGATGTAGTGCGAAGGTCGTTCAAATGTAAGATTTGATACGATTGTTACGCGATACTACACTCATAAGAGTCTCTCTTGAGAATATTTTTGGAATACGAGTAGTCGTTTCTCCGATAATATCCAAAAGATGGGATGATGACTATGGGAACCTTTTGTAGAACATGTTTGGCAGGTTTAAACCTTAGTACACTTCCTTTGGGTGGTTCTTAACCTAAACTCCATGCTCGTGACTTGCAACAAACCCTTGATTCATGGTTGATCCGTTCATGCATCCTTAATATCAATGGAACTTGGGTGTTGATAAGGTGTAAACCATAATCCACCAAAATGGATGGTTGATATTAAGGATAACATGATTCATCCCATGACCTTTGTTTGTTGTGCTTTGCTTGATCCTTGAGTGTGATTGTTGCATTCATGCACCCATTTGCATTCATATCATCAATAATAAAGAAAATTTTTAAGGAACTTAAGAGGTTTATTTGCAAAATTTCCAGACATGGAAAGACAAAGAAGGAATACAAAGAAGTACAGCTTCAGACAACCAGACTTGAAAGAGCTAAGGAATTTGACATCCTATGTACTAGATCCCTTGGGTTTCAAGACTCGTTTCAGGAAGCTGCTTCCTCTTCTGGCCACTCAGGTGGATGAAGGATTGATGAGTGTATTGGTGCAGTTTTACGATCCTTTGTACCACTGCTTCACGTTTTCGGATTTTCAGCTTTTGCCTACACTTGAGGAGTATGCTTATCTTGTGGGTATACCTGTTCTGGATCAGTTGCCATTCAGTGGCTTGGAAAGGGTTCCTACTTCTCAAGAGATAGCAAACATGTTACACATAGATGAATCTCTGGTTGATGCTCATATGAATACCAAAGGTGGAATTCAATGTCTCCCTTCTGAGTTCCTCATTGCTCAAGCTACTATGTATGGGAAGGCCATGAGTGAGGACGCCTTTGAGGCCATATTTGTACTTCTCAGCTATGGGCTAGTGTTATTCCCCAACATCGACAAGTTTGTGGATGTGAACGCTATTAGGATTTTCTCTACTCTTAATCCCGTTCCGACTCTGTTGGGCGATACCTATTTCTCTTTGCATATGAGGAATGCGAAGGGTGGTGGCGCCATTGTGTGTTGCTTGCCTCTGTTGTATAAGTGGTTTATTTCTCACGAGACTTATGTCTCGCACTAATGTCTACGATGGTCCACGAGACTTATGTCTCTCACTAATGACGATATCTCTTGGTATAACCGTGTATATGATGGTGTGCAGATTATTGACTCTTGTGGTGAATTCTCCAATGTACCTCTTCTTGGTACATGTGGTGGGATTAACTACGATCCTGTTTTGGCACGTCGGCAGCTTAGGTTCCCCCTAAAGGATAAACCCAATAACATTCTGTTAGAGGGTGTATTCTTTCAGGAGGGTAAAGATCCCCAAGGCTTGAAAGCTAGGATGGTCCGCGCTTGGCGCAAGATTCATAGGAAAGGAAGGAAAGAGTTGGGTCCTAAGAATTGCATCGCTTTGGAGCCCTACACTGTTTGGGTTAGGAAGAGGGCATCTGAGTATCTCATGCCTTACGAGTATCCGAGACCTACACTTATGATTATGGCTGGGCCTTCAACCCTCCCTAATCAAGGAGTAGAGGAGTTGAGAGACGAATACCGTTTACGTGCCTGGATCCGCGAACGTGAAGAGTTGCTTCAGCAGATTAAGGAGAAGGATGCGTTGATTGAGTTTCTTGAGCATCAGGTTATTGATGACCCCGATGATGTATGGACTTCTCTACTTCCTCAGTCCTCTAAGTTCTGGAAGAGGAAGTATGATTGACTCGCCAAAGAGAAGGCCGATATGGAGGCAGCCTACGAGAAGGAGGTGAAGAGGTTTCACGCATCTTATCTTCCTGTGTCCCGAGCTTTAGATGATTGTTTCTAGGGATCCATAGGATGATTATTTTCCTTTTCTCTTGTGTATTATTGACGATGTTGCACTTCTTTCCCCTGATATTATTTGATGAGATATTTTCGTATGTGATAAAATGCTTAATATTTCCAAAATTTGCAAATAAAACTCTAAAGTTCCTTTGAAATAAAAAACAAATCATATGCACAAGCATTGCATGCATCATATGCATAAGAAGGTTCTGTTTTCGGTCCCTTGCCCTGTGGTCTAACTCTGTGTCCTTCATTTATTTTGAAGACAAGCTGACTCACCGGTACTACACTAGAGCCAACATTTCAAGACTGATGGATCACTTAGAGAAAGAGAACCACAAGCTGAAAGAGGAAGTGGCCAGATTGACTGCCCTAATGGAGTCATTCATGACTGCCCAGAGCCAGTCTTCTCCGACACCTTCAACTCCTCCCCAGAGGACGGTTATCTCCGAGATTGTCTCCTCTACTGTGCCCGCTGCCAGTGCACACTTTGTTCCAACAGCCATGCCAACCGGGTTCCCGTGGGGGTTGCTGTCGCATTACGCGAAAAACCGGCGGGAAACGAAGAACAACAGAGCCGCCACCGTGCGTTATTTATCCCACAAGAGGGAAAGGAAACGCTCAGAGTAAGCTTGGGAAAAAGCATGGTCTCGCGACCAAAGAGAATGGGATCGGGAGTCGTTTATGCGAAGGGAAGGTATTAGCACCCCTACGCATCCGTCGTACTCGACGGGATCCACGCACAATAGGAAGGAAAATGGTTGCTAAAATCACTGCTCATAAACATCTACACAGGCTGAAAGAGACACAAGGAAACAAACAAGACGGACTCGGCAGAACATCGCGTCCTGGGCCTACTTAGTCTATCAGGCATAGACATCAGAGTCAAAGTAGTTCGGACTGGGGAAACGACACATGCTCGCTAGGATGTCGCATCCTATGCATACGTATCTCCTTTGGACGAAGGAGAATCAAAGCATTCGTAGCTCGGCTAACACGCACACAAACAAACACAGGCAAAGGCAAACGTGGAGCCTGAATGCCAATCACTGGACTTACATCAGCATCCGAACCCAAAACACACACAAAAAGGCAAACGTGGAGCCTGAATGCCAATCACTGGACTTACATCAGCATCCGAACCAAACGCACGCAAGAAGGCAAACGTGGAGCCTGAATGCCAATCACTGGACTTACATCAGCATCCGAACCAAAACACACCCACACTGGAACCCGAACGCCACTCGATGGACTTACATCAGCTTCCAAGCACACAACAAGACAAAACAAAGACACAGGCGCCCGGAGAGATCTGCTCATCTCTTGCCTACGTACCTCATCTGGTATGAGGATCAGGGCGACGTAGTTCCCCTACGAAGGGACACAGGACTAGCCTAACCACATAACAGAGGGAGACACAACTAGGGAGACTACGACTCGAGCCTAGCTGTTATCATGCAAGATTGTCCCTAAGTCAAGGTTTCTAGCTAACTTGCACAGGAAGCAAGCCTATCCTATTCAGCACAAGTAAGCAGCAAATCAAGCATTCACAAGTAGCACACACTATATGCACACAAATGGGGCTCAATCAAAGGGTAAGACTGCAAGAGCAAGTCATCTGTACAGGGGTGGTGTTCTTAACCTTGCCATTGAGGGGCTAAGGTGAAGCATATGAAAGGAGAGTGAAGATGAGACTTCACAGCTCTTATCCCTGGTCAGGGAGAGCTTCAGACAAAAGAGCGTGGGTTCAGAATGTGGGAACCCTTCTACACTCAAGACACTGACTCAATTGTACACTGTACAAGATCTTGGGTTTGTATCCCAATGCATCAACACAGTGGTGTGAGCAGGGGGACGACTCAACAGAATAGCGGGGGATAGATTGCATATCCCTTGGGTTCCGCCAATTGCCTTAATCAAGGACTTTTCCTGCTTGGGGACAAAAGTAAACAATCACAAACATCGCCTCTTAAGGAGGACTTCAGACAAGTGCCTGGCCAAGTAACAGGCCAGGTCTTCCAGACTACATGGAGACAAGGGTGTTATACCTCAGTGCAAATTGCTTATCAAGCAAAGCAAAGCAATATTAGCAACTAATGTACCTGAAATCAATCAACTATCATCAGTATACCAATCACATAACTAAACAGCAAGGGGTTCACAATTAGCTATAAACAGACAAACACAATCCAATGCACCAAAATGCAAGCCAACTCAAAGGAGCCAAACATCCTACAAAACAAAACAAGTTAGTGTACAATGTCAAATGATATCTCAATCAAATGTGAATCCACCTCCTTAAGGTATTTTGCCTCTTAACCTGAAAATCACATTCAAACATGAGATACAAGACCACTAGGACAAGCCTAGGGTCAAAAAGATGGAAAAATGTTAAAACAGCAAGTGAAACATGATCAAAATCAAGGTAATTCAATTAAAAAGAGAACCTAATTGGCCTCACATCAAAACTATGCACTAATTTCATTTTATGCACAATCTAAGTCAAAGTAGTCAAGTATGAACCACATATGAGTCAACAGCATGATCACAACCAAACAAATATCAAAACAGCTCAATAAATTCCACAAAAATTCTATTCTAAACAGGACATATTCAATGAGCTACCTATCAATTTTCATGCAATTTGGACTAGTGGAGCTATGGGAATTAAATCCAACATGTCATGGCATGCAAAAATCAACCTAAACTAGGTCACAAACCAAGTGTCAATTTCAATCAATTGTAAAACAGTGAGATCAAATGGGAAATGAATGGGACCAAAGCAAAAATGAAGTTTAACATGTTATGAAGCACTCCACCAAATTTCACATTCATATGGTCAGGGATGAGTATTTAACAAGTCATGTAAGTTTGTCGCTCAAGAAACAATCCAAAAATGCTAAACAGCAATCAAAAATCCAAATCAATTAGAAAATGGATCAATTAAATCCACAAAAAAATCAGGGTGAAACCTAACATAGAAAAGTCATCTCATGCAAAAAATCAGAGCCATAGGCAAAGCATAAGCATGGAAAAATAAATCATGAACTCAGCATAGCATAGTGTGACACATATTGTCACACTCAAAAAGAATTAATCATATCTATCAAACCAGAGATCCAAAAATCACAAATCATACATCAAAATCTCCAGGAGTGAGTCAAGAATCATCATGTGAAATTTCATTCAATTTGGAGCTAGCATGATTATTTGGTGATTAAAATGGTAAAACATATGAAAATAGCACACATGACAAGAATCAATATACCATTCCAAAATTCTACCAGGCACAACATGAACTATTATGCCTAAAACATTCTAGAGAAAAATTGGAATCTAACAAAAAAACTCCCACTAAATTTGGACTTAAAATGGATTTTATGTGATTTTTTGAAGTTAATTGAATAAATGAAATGTTTATTTAAATGAATTAATGAAATGAATTAAGTCTGTGGCATTTTTGTAATTAACCTAAGTCATGGCCAAAACAGTGCCGCTTCATTAATGCGGTGTCACTGTGCAATTGGTTCGAACAAGCGGTAAACAGAAAATTTGAAATGGCAAGCGTATGAACGGATCAAACGATGAATTTTCCAGAAATCAACCGTGTTCTTCGTTGTTCATAGTGTTCATCACCTCAAGAATTGGTTATGCTCAAATCTCAACCAAAATTCACAAATGATATATGGATGGAAAGGTCTAAGCATGTAGATTACAAATATCACTATGAAATCATCCAGAAGTTCATGTACAAGGCGAATCGAACGAAAGAAATTTTGACATGCAATCTTTAATCCTAGATTTCTCTCTCAATAATTGATTAAAATCAAAACTACAAGCATCTTAGCACTCTACAATTAAGGATCTGCAAATGCCCTATCTCAATTCAAGCAATGGTGAGGTTTGATTTCCAACCTTTAATGGTAGCAGTTGATGAATCTTTGCTCCTTTTGATCCAATTCACGAAAACAGAAGAAGTAGATTGATTATGAAGGTAATTGATGGTGGAAATCCAGCTCAAAGGCGCACGATCATGGAAGAATTCGCAGCTGCCATTGGAGAGTGAGCTATGCAACAGTTGGAATTGGCTTTGATTCTTGCTCCAATTGATGCAAACAGTCCCTTATCAACACCTGCAGATGAAGATTCAACAACCAAAGGCCACGAATATTGATGAATTGTTGATGAAAAAATGAAAAAAAGTGTATGTGAAGTTGTGAGAAATTGAGAGAATGCTTGTGATTTTTCTGTTTGGATCTTAAAAAATGATTAGTGATTAAGCAATACAGTTACAATTATCTCTTTATACCTCTCCCTAATCCAAAATTAATTAAGATTAAGCAAATGGAAAAGATTAGTGTAATATGCATTTTTCAAGCTTTGGTCCAATATGCCCTTTCTTAAACCAGTCCACATATCAGTCTAAACTCAATTCACACAAGTCAAAAATGTCATTTGGAAGGTGTTGCAAAAAGTCCCATTTCAAAATTCCATGTAATTTGAGTTTTGGACCATTTTGCCCTTGGTTTTTAATTGGTGCACTTGAAAATTGACCTTTTTATGTGAAGGCTTTTGGCAAAATGTGATGATGGATTATGAAAGTACACATCAAATGTGGTTTGCTCAAAGAAGAACCATCCAATTTGGCCATTCCATGTGCAAGTTATGCCACTTTGATTTTGGGCATTTTTGGAAAATGAATGGACCATATCTTGCCAACCACACATGGGAATTTCAAGTTCTTGGACTTTTTGGAATGGTGAGATCAAGATCTTCAACTTTCATGTTGGACAAAATTCCATTTGGAGCTTGTATGATGAAGTAATTTTGGGGAGAAAAACTTTCCATTTTGGGCAGCTGAAATTACAGGTCACCTGCCATTTTAGGAAACTTCTGATCTGACCTCCAAATCTTCAACCTTGGTCTTTGATATGTCAAATGAGACTTATATGGACATGAATAAGGCCTTTCAAACCATCTCACACCTTCTAATCCATAAAATCAGGCACAGTTGACCACAGTTGACTTTCTATGGTTCCAGCTGAAATTCAGCTTGACTGTTGACTTCTGAGCATCCAATCCTTGTCCAAATCACTTCACAATGATCCTTAGACCATATGAACTTGATAAATCAACCTCAGGGCTTTGTCTCAATGAAAATAGCACATGCTTGCTTGTTGGACTGATTCTCCTGACCAGTTTGACCTAATTTGTCAGTGGGCTTGCACTTGGGCAAATGGACAATGCAATGTTATGCAGTGGACCATGTTATGTTAATGACCTAATATGAAATGAATGTACAAAAGGTAGGGTGCAAATTTGAGGTGCTACAGCTGCCCCTATTCAATCAACTGGGAACCCGAACGGATGAGAGCAACGGCTGTCAGACTTTCAGGGTAAACAGGGATTGAATACCAAGAACCGTAGAAATTTGCACACTGCTGGGATTTGTCTTTTTTCTGCTTTTGTCTTCGTTAGAGGTATAACCACATCCAGACATCAACACACGATGAATGGGGAACAGAAATCTCAACTAGATGCCAGCGGACAACTAGGAAAAACTCAACCTTTACCAAGACCAACGGAGAGGTAACTCAACTCTACTGGGGACGACCCAGAAATGATACAACCATACGTCAGCGGACGTAATGGGAAAAACTCAACGTTTACCAAAACCAACGGAGAGGTGAACCAACTGGGACAACCAGAAAAAACTCGACGTTTACCAAGACCAACGGAGAGGTAACCAACTGGGACGACCAGGAAAAACTCGACGTTTACCAAAACCAACGGAGAGGTAGCCAGACATCATCGGATGAATGGGAAGACTCGACCAGACGTCATCGGACGAAAGGGAGAAGCTCGACGTTTATCGACACCAACGGAGAAGGAGAAAACTCAACCAGACGTCATCGGACGAAAGGGAGACTCAACGTTTATCGACACCAACGGAGAAGGAGAAAACTCAACCAGACGTCATCGGACGAAAGGGAGACTCAACGTTTATCGACACCAACGGAGAAGGAGAAAACTCAACCAGACGTCATCGGACGAAAGGGAGACTCAACGTTTATCGACACCAACGGAGAAGGAGAAAACTCAACCAGACGTCATCGGACGAAAGGGAGACTCAACGTTTATCGACACCAACGGAGAAGGAGAAAACTCAACCAGACGCCAACGGACGAAAGGGAGACCACAACCGGACACCAAATAGGACGTCTACTGGGGATTCTGGCTGGGAAATCAACCAGACATTAATGAATGAATGGGAATAGGGTATACAATCAGACGTCATCGGACGAATGAGAAAAACTCAACGTTTATCGAAACCAACGGGGAGGTAAATCCACATGGGGAAGGGTACAACTAGACATCATAGGATGACTAGGAAAAACTCGACGTTTATCGACACCAACGGAGAGGAGGAAACTCTGAGGGGAATCATCTGGTATTACCAAATGATCTGTGGGGAACAACAACTATACGTCATAGGACGAATAGGAAAAACTCGACGTTTATCGACACCAACGGAGAGGAGAAATCTTCTGGGGACGACCCTGTGGGGAAAGAACAACTACACATCATCGGACGCATAGGAAAAACTCGACGTTTATCGACACCAACGGAGAGGAGGAAACTTCACTAGGGAAGAGACGATGTTACGAACATCGAAAGATGATGTTTACCGACACCAAAGAAGACCAGACACTACGCACGATTGGGAAAGCACCGAAAGATGGTGTTTACCGACACCAAAGAAGACCAGACACTACGCATGACTGGAAATCACCGAAAGATGGTGTTTACCGACACCAAAGAAGACCAGACACTACGCATGACTGGAAATCACCGAGAGATGGTGTTTACCGACACCAAAGAAACAAACACACACGGGTGCTGACAGGATACTGACATCTACATGCCTGGGCAAGGCTAAACACTTGCAGGGGGTCTCACTGGGGACTAAGGTCACTACAGCGAGCAAACAGGAAGGAACACCAAGGATACCGGGTTGTAGGTATGAAACGGGTGACCGACCAAACGTGAATTGGTTTGTGTTCCAAAACACTCATCATCCTGAAGAGGGCTAGAAAAGCAGTCTTGTTAGAGGATGGACATTCGATTCCACAAGGAATACGAATCTTACTCTGCTGGAGGAAACAATCAAAAGACTGACCAGAGAGTGCATGAGATATATCGTCTATAGCCGTCAAAACATAGACAATACACTCGAATGGAAGATTGTCCATAACCGGGTTGGTTGTTAAATGGATAAATCAACCGACATCATCCTGAAGAGAGCAAAGGCAAACTTGTTAAAGGATGGACATTCGATTCCGAACAAAGGAATACGAATCTTACTTAACTGGGAGGACGACTTCGACCCAAGAGCGCATGAGATACATTATCTATAGCCGTCAAAACGTAGATAACATACTCGCATGGAAGATTATCCATAACCGGGTTGGTTGTTAAATGGATAAATCGACCGACATCATCCTGAAGAAAGCGGAAGCCAACTTGTTAAAGGATGGACATTCGATTCCGAACAAAGGAATACGAATCTTACTCAACTGGGGAGGACGACTTCGACCCAAGAGCGCATGAGATATATTATCTATAGCCGTCAAAACGTAGATAATACACTCGAATGGAAGATTATCCATAACCGGATTGGTTGTAAAATGGATAAATCGACCGAAAAGAAAGGCATCAGGGTACCAGGACTAGGTATGCAAAAGATGGCCAATCAAAAGAGGATAAAGTTGCTACTCAAAGCCAATATCCGAGAGGTGAAAGGAATATCAATACCGAGACAGGATAATGATAACCACAAAGAGGGGATTACATTTACCGGTTAGTAGGTAGAAAACCACGGAAAAAGTAACCGTCATCAATCAGGATGAACCACAGGGTTAACTCCACCAAGGGGAGAACGTGGGATTTTACAACTACCAGTTTGTAGGTAGAAAACCACAAAGATAGGACTTACAACTACCGGTTTGTAGGTAGAAGCCAACAAACAGAATGAACCACAAAGGCTACCTCTGCTAGGGGATGAAAGTGGGATTTTACAACTACCGGCTTGTAGGTAGAAAACCACAACGATAGGACTTACAGCTACCGGTTTATAGGTAGAAGCCAACAAACAGAATGAACCACCAAGGTTACCTCTGCTAGGGGATGAAAGTGGGATTTTACAACTACCGGTTTGTAGGTAGAAAACCACAAAAGATTCCGCTGAGGATAAGATGAACGAGTGCCGGTTAGTGAACAACTATTCATTTATGCCCCAGGGAAGTACAAGAAACAGTCAACGGGGAGCCAATTTAGGATCGATCCAAAAAAGGCAGACTGAAACAAGACTCATCCTAATGAGGAAAGAACTCAATAGGGAAACCCGTCCCGTGAGGGAGGGAACGGAAACAACCGTCATCCACGAGGATCTAACTCAGTGGGGAGCGCAGAAGGAAATGGTAGACACTTTCTGCTTAAGGGGTAGACTCTACATGGAGAGATCAGACACACCCACATCTGCTAGGGGACTTGACCTAAACTTGCAAGATGCTGCCAACTTCGGGAAGTAACACTGCTGGGGATACCCACTCATCTAAGGAGTCACTTGTTGGGAACCCACTTCTGAAGTCGATCCAAGCGATGCTAAACTCTTTCTAACAATCCATTCTCGGTCACCACGGCTAAGGGCTAATGGATATGCTTGCAATGCAGATGCATGAGGTTTTTTTTAGCGCAATGCCCCATGATCATGGAAATGCTACGCACTAGTGATGCAGTATGTTATGCTTATCTACATGATGAATGCATAAAAAACACATCTCCTCCAGAGACAACACCGGGGAGCTCCAAGAACTGCGCTGAAGCTTTCATTACCACATCCATTTCCACCCTGCTGGGGAAAGACCACCTTTGCTGGGGATGACCTCCATCGAACCCACTGCTTGGAGATTACCATGCTAGGGGAGGCAACCCATGCTTGTCTCTACTGGGGATGATTTTCTCCGAACCCAATCCGCTTGAGGACCTCTCTGAGGGAAAACCATCAACACAAACTCTGCTGGGAAGGCAGTAACCTTCAGACTTGCTGAGGAGAAACTGATCTCAAATCTGTTAGGGAGATAACCCTCTCACACCCACTGAGGAGATATAACCTATTGGACACGGAACACTGTCGAGTCGTCGAACAGCGGCGTCCATCGTCCTCCCACAGTGTCGGCTTTCCACTTTTGAGAACTCTCAGACCTGCCTGGGCTTTTCTGATTCATCCCACGAAGATCGAATTCCTGGGACACATACAAACTTTCCAGTCCTTAGACTTTGAAGAGTCTTCTTGATTAGCTTTCAGGATCGTCATCGCAACTCTGTCACGGGCTTTTCACCGTTCGTCTATCCATTGCCCCTGGTCGGGCTCTGCAGGGATCTCTTTTGTCAAAAGATTTCATATCACTACTTGCCAGCGAACGAAGATATCTAACAGCACTTGCACAAGAGATTGTTAGATAAAAGCGTGCTCCAGGCGTGCCAACACTTCAACATCTTGGTCACTCAAACTTCCGAATAAGATTTCCAGATTTCAATCTTATAAGCATGCATCGGAAGGGACCTCCATGTTTCAAAATGCAAGTATTCTTTATCAAAACGAACGGATGTTTTCGTAATCAAAGCGGTAATGAAAACAAAAACAAAATATTTGACTGAACACACACTTATTGACTGAAACAAAAAAGTGGCTAAGAACTGAGCAACACACAGGAAGCAAACCCTGGAAAGAGGTGATTGCGCACAAAAGGAAAAATCTATCCTAATGGCAACGTGAAACCGTGATCTCATCGGGTTCCAACTCAGTTACACCTCATATGTCCTCAAGACTTTCCTCACTTTCTGTCTTCTGAACAAGACGCTTCCGATCGATCTCTGTCGGAGATTATCCAAGTCATATCTCAAGCACACGATCATGCTGGACGCAGTTGTTCGTTTCAATCCCTCTTTTTCCTGGACCGCCCTTTCAAGTTTTCAGTCCACCGGGATACCCTTTTTTGCCCAAGCCGCCCTTGTGGGGTTTTCGACTTGCCGGGTGTACAGTTCTTTTCTTTTATTATCCCTAACTTTTGCCCGAACCTTTCTCCTTTTTTTTTTCGGTTCGCCGGGATGCCCCTTTTTGCCTGGACTCTTTTATTCTTTTTGTCCAGCGGGTCTCTTTTTCCACGAAGTATCTTTTAACTGCGTCCGCATGTCCAGGGTGTGGCAAATCCTCATCATCCGTGGTCGTCAACAACAAGGCTCTGTCAGAGGAGACCTTTTTGACCACGAATGGACATTCATAACTGCTTATCCATTTACCCCACGATCGTCTTGAGGAGGAAGGATCTTTTTCAACACCACATCTCTTCCATGCTACCCATGAGGTCGCACGTCTCGGTTAAAAAAATGCTTCATTTACTGGGTACCACTGCCCCATGATAAGTAACTGTCAACCTCCTTTCTTGATCATGCTCAACGCGTCATACCAAGTCCTTATCCACTTGCCCTTTTCTAACTTCTCATCCATCCGGATTCTCCACAATGAGATCTAGCCTCCAGCAGGCAATATCACTTCCATCCCATACTGAATGAGGAAGGTGTTGCCCCAGTAGATGTACGTATCGAAGCACGACACTCAGGATACCAACTTCGTACTCAACCACCATCGTTGGTGCTTTCAACGGTTATCGGGGAAGCACTAGCTCATTCACTTTAAATTCTCCCCATCAGACATCAGAATCCGTTCGGATTCAGGGTCAGGCCCCTCCTCCGGGATCGGCCACTCTCAATCTTTCGATTTGAGTACCTCGAGATGTCCTCATCAGGGACTTCAAACTTCCTTGACTGATAATCATCAGTGGGCGAGATAACCATACAGTACCCTCCTCTTGATTACTTTCTGGGAGACATCCTGAACATCGTATTCAGTCGACACCATTCGCCCTCTCGCAACCCGTCCGGTCCATGCTGACTTCTCAAGCACGTACTTGATCAGATCCATTCTGGACATCCACAAAGTGGTATGAACCAGCATACTGTCTCAGTCGGCGAGCAGCCTATGCCAAAGTACATCAAGTTTTCTCGAACAGTGAGTGTATTGTTTCACAGTCGATAAACTTTTTGCTTAGGTAAATTGCATGCTCTTTTCGGCAAGACTGATCATGCTGACCCAATACACCTCATAGACCCCTTGAGGGCTGTCAAGTACCAGATTAACAGTTATTTCTTCCAAGGAAGGCATCAGAATCAGAGGTTCCTGCTACTCATTTTTTCTTTCCATGCCCCTTGGCAGTCACCATTCCACCTGACCATTTGATTTCTTTTCTCTCTTTTTTTTTTTTTGTTTTTGGTTCAGGCGTTTCTTGCACTGTTCCTTTTTTTTCTTAATAAATTTTTTTTTTTGCAGGATCGACCTCGATTCCTCTTATCCGCTCATAATAAGCCTCGGCAGCTTACCGGACAGCACTCCATAAGTGCACTGATTCGAACTCAACGGTATGAGTTATCTCTACCTGTCAAACCACTGGATCAAGTCCACCGGATGCCCCTCTTCTACTTGGGACTTTGTCATCATGTCATCAACATGGCATTCGCTTTCACGATGAGTCATATCATGAAACAAAGTCACCGTAGCCCTTTGATCCGTGGCACCAGCCTTCTTCTTCACTAGAGGATAGTCTTCTCTCGATGGTAGCTCGTGCCCCACAACATGGGTATTCCCCCCTGGTGTACCTTGATGCAACCAGGTGAAGATATCAACCTGCCCTTTCAACAGGGCTACCATTCTGTTCTTGACTTGCCTCTGAAGCGGCCTCAACTTTCATTTCCCTTCTGGCCTCGGCGGTACTCGGGATTACCATCTTGACTCGCTCCTCGTGTGGTTGAATCACCTTCTCCTCTTGTTTCAACAACCTAGCTAATTCCAGCAGATCACAATCTTCTTCGCCTTTTTCTTCGGCATGATAGATCGGATTGTCGAAGTCATATAGAGGGGTAACCAAATTGTTATCCATGAGATCAGGAGAATGGTCACTTTTGTGGTTGGAACGAGACAAGCTCAAAAGAAAAACGAAAAACATTGCCATCTTTATTTTTTAAAACTGCAAAAAATGAAAAACAGGGAACACCGCTTTTGATCACAAAAACATCCATTTATTACTGATGCAAAAGGTTGCACAATGAAACACATGAGATGGCCCTTACAATGGACCATTACGTTTCGGGAAAAACGTATGGCTTTCATGCAAACAAAATTAACACAGAAAAACTACTCTTCCGGATGAGCGACAGTGATGCTTTTAGAGGCCTTCCAGTTGCCTGGTACGCACGACTTTATCCACAGCTCTAGCTCGCGGTCGCGGTCGATCTCTTCACCCACTGAACAGGCATGATCAGGATTCAACATTCCTGCACTGACAAAGATGTACGGCGGACGACGTCCTCTGTTTGGTCTAGACGACTCTTGATCTGGATAGCCAATCCCGAACATGTCTGCCTTTACCACTATGTCAATGATCCTTCCCCAGCCTCGAGCCTCTTTGTTCTTCACCACTTCTAGAGCTTGTTTATAAGAAGAAATGGACAGCGTCTTCTCTTTCCCAATAACAACAACATTCTCTACCTTGATGGTTTCAATTGCTTGACTGGGTGTTTCAACTTTTTCACTATCCATTTCCACTTCCATCGTCTTCTGGGTTGTATCTCTCATCAATGCACACCACTCTGTGGCGACGGCCGCACAACAATCATCACCGACAGGGAAAACTCCATCCTGCATTAGAGGTTTTGGGACCACAGCCACTGGAACCTTTAACTGATCTTCCTCAGTCACCCCCATTCCTCTCTTGTCCTTTTTCACCATCTTCACTTTTATAGGACCCTGCCTGGGCACAGGGTTGACATCTCCCTCCATGATCTGGGCTAAGCTGATAGTCTTAGAATCCACCATGTCTTGGACGACATGCTTGAAAGCCCTACAACCCTCAACACTGTGTCCGGGTGCCCCATAATGGAACTCGCACCTGGCATTCTCATCATAGTGTGCAGGCCTCTTCTGTTGTGCTACGGGAATCAAAATCCTTGGCCGGACTAAACCCAAATCCCTCAATCTCCTGAACAAAAGGGTGTAGGTCACAGGTGGTTCCTCGAACTGACGCTCCTCCTTTTTCTTCTTCACCTGGCTCCTAGCTCTCGGTGCATTCTGTTGAGGTGGTAGTTGTTGCGGTGGTACAGGTGGATTACCAACAGGAGTGATTACAGCGGCAGCATAAGGATGATAACGATCCTTACTGCGTTCTTTCTTTGCTGGCATACCACTTGAGTCAACCTCTTTTTTGAGCGGACCACTACCAGAGATCTTCTTTGCTACAGAGTCAGAGGGATTTGTCACTTCGGATGATGGAGCTTTTGCCTGAACTTTCTCCACCATCAGCCACTTCTCAATCTTTTCCAATCTCTCGGCCATGGCTTTCTGCCCCAAGGCAAGCCCTTGCACAACACTGAACAAATCTCTCACTATCTCTTTCAGTTCGAGGATGTCGGCGTTGGGAGGATCCATCGATTCAGATCTGTTGCCCCTAGCAGGATGCCTGAGCAGACGAGCTATGCGCACCGGTTGAATACTGAAACCTACAAAACAGTAAACAGGTTAGTATGACTCACACATGCAATGTCTGTCCGTACTAGGAATATTATGTCCTTTGATTCCGGTTTCATCGAGACGGATAAAATTTTATCAACAACATTCTGACATCTGGATGTCTCTCAACCTGAGTCTCTGTTAAAAATAATGGACCCTGAGTACGGACAGACATGGGTTGAATGCAGATGAATGCGAAATGGGATGATGCAAATGCATGAATGCAGGTCACCGCGGCACCAAGTCATCTGAAGACCCATCCTATGAACCAGTCACAGTCAACTGAGTCACCATAAATCCGACTTGGGGGTTCCGAAATAAACGGAACCGGAGATTACCTCACTATCACAGAAACATCCGCTGAACGGATGACAGCCAGATCCTCTGAACAGGCACTCTCAAATTCAACCCGGGGATCCAAAATAAACGGAACCCGCTGATAAACCATGGACAGAACTCTGGCGTCCCAGAAATAAATGTCCATAATTCACAGTCACCATCAGTACCAAGAGTCACCAACAAGTCACCAACAAGTCAGCAACAGTACCTGTAATGATCATCCCCTCCCACTCACGGGTGTCATCTAGGCCAGGGTAAGGTCGAGAGAAACGCAGGATAAACAACCCTTTCAAGAATATCATCCTGTGCACACCAGATGTATGCATCGATAATACCCCATCAGAGTCTGAACTGCTCGTGATATCAATGTTTCGCTAAGTGGCGTACACCACCCGCTTCCCATGAATCACTCTATTCCTAGGTTTCCTAGATTTCACTCATAGCCTGGGTATTGGGCCTTTTACCTCGAGTAACTCCCACCCCAAACAGAGAAACACAGCCAACACAGCAGATGAATATGAATGAATGCGAACATTAATGCAAACATTGAATGCAAACAGTAAATGAAATGAATGCAATAAACAACAGCAGATAGCAACCAAAGCCCTAACCTAGAGAGCGCTAGGAGAGACTCGCTTAGGGAAGAAGGACCAGCACAGGTCAACTTCACTTTATCCCCAGCAGAGTCGCCAGCTGTCGCATTACGCGAAAAACCGGCGGGAAACGAAGAACAACAGAGCCGCCACCGTGCATTATTTATCCCACAAGAGGGAAAGGAAACGCTCAGAGTAAACCTGGGAAAAAGCATGGTCTCGCGACCAAAGAGAATGGGATCGGGAGTCGGTTATGCGAAGGGAAGGTATTAGCACCCCTACGCATCCGTCGTACTCGACGGGATCCACGCACAATAGGAAGGAAAATGGTTGCTAAAATCACTGCTCATAAACATCTACACAGGCTGAAAGAGACACAAGGAAACAAACAAGACGGACTCGGCAGAACATCGCGTCCTGGGCCTACTTAGTCTATCAGGCATAGACATCAGAGTCAAAGTAGTTCGGACTGGGGAAACGACACATGCTCGCTAGGATGTCGCATCCTATGCATACGTATCTCCTTTGGACGAAGGAGAATCAGAGCATTCGTAGCTCGGCTAACACGCACACAAACAAACACAGGCAAAGGCAAACGTGGAGCCTGAATGCCAATCACTGGACTTACATCAGCATCCGAACCCAAAACACACACAAAAAGGCAAACGTGGAGCCTGAATGCCAATCACTGGACTTACATCAGCATCCGAACCAAACGCACGCAAGAAGGCAAACGTGGAGCCTGAATGCCAATCACTGGACTTACATCAGCATCCGAACCAAAACACACCCACACTGGAACCCGAACGCCACTCGATGGACTTACATCAGCTTCCAAGCACACAACAAGACAAAACAAAGACACAGGCGCCCGGAGAGATCTGCTCATCTCCTGCCTACGTACCTCATCTGGTATGAGGATCAGGGCGACGTAGTTCCCCTACGAAGGGACACAGGACTAGCCTAACCACATAACAGAGGGAGACACAACTAGGGAGACTACGACTCGAGCCTAGCTGTTATCATGCAAGATTGTCCCTAAGTCAAGGTTTCTAGCTAACTTGCACAGGAAGCAAGCCTATCCTATTCAGCACAAGTAAACAGCAAATCAAGCATTCACAAGTAGCACACACTATATGCACACAAATGGGGCTCAATCAAAGGGTAAGACTGCAAGAGCAAGTCATCTGTACAGGGGTGGTGTTCTTAACCTTGCCATTGAGGGGCTAAGGTGAAGCATATGAAAGGAGAGTGAAGATGAGACTTCACAGCTCTTATCCCTGGTCAGGGAGAGCTTCAGACAAAAGAGCGTGGGTTCAAAATGTGGGAACCCTTCTACACTCAAGACACTGACTCAATTGTACACTGTACAAGATCTTGGGTTTGTATCCCAATGCATCAACACAGTGGTGTGAGCAGGGGGACGACTCAACAGAATAGCGGGGGATAGATTGCATATCCCTTGGGTTCCGCCAATTGCCTTAATCAAGGACTTTTCCTGCTTGGGGACAAAAGTAAACAATCACAAACATCGCCTCTTAAGGAGGACTTCAGACAGGTGCCTGGCCAAGTAACAGGCCAGGTCTTCCAGACTACATGGAGACAAGGGTGTTATACCTCAGTGCAAATTGCTTATCAAGCAAAGCAAAGCAATATTAGCAACTAATGTACCTGAAATCAATCAACTATCATCAGTATACCAATCACATAACTAAACAGCAAGGGGTTCACAATTAGCTATAAACAGACAAACACAATCCAATGCACCAAAATGCAAGCCAACTCAAAGGAGCCAAACATCCTACAAAACAAAACAAGTTAGTGTACAATGTCAAATGATATCTCAATCAAATGTGAATCCACCTCCTTAAGGTATTTTGCCTCTTAACCTGAAAATCACATTCAAACATGAGATACAAGACCACTAGGACAAGCCTAGGGTCAAAAAGATAGAAAAATGTTAAAACAGCAAGTGAAACATGATCAAAATCAAGGTAATTCAATTAAAAAGAGAACCTAATTGGCCTCACATCAAAACTATGCACTAATTTCATTTTATGCACAATCTAAGTCAAAGTAGTCAAGTATGAACCACATATGAGTCAACAGCATGATCACAACCAAACAAATATCAAAACAGCTCAATAAATTCCACAAAAATTCTATTCTAAACAGGACATATTCAATGAGCTACCTATCAATTTTCATGCAATTTGGACTAGTGGAGCTATGGGAATTAAATCCAACATGTCATGGCATGCAAAAATCAACCTAAACTAGGTCACAAACCAAGTGTCAATTTCAATCAATTGTAAAACAGTGAGATCAAATGGGAAATGAATGGGACCAAAGCAAAAATGAAGTTTAACATGTTATGAAGCACTCCACCAAATTTCACATTCATATGGTCAGGGATGAGTATTTAACAAGTCATGTAAGTTTGTCGCTCAAGAAACAATCCAAAAATGCTAAACAACAATCAAAAATCCAAATCAATTAGAAAATGGATCAATTAAATCCACAAAAAAATCAGGGTGAAACCTAACATATAAAAGTCATCTCATGCAAAAAATCAGAGCCATAGGCAAAGCATAAGCATGGAAAAATAAATCATGAACTCAGCATAGCATAGTGTGACACATATTGTCACACTCAAAAAGAATTAATCATATCTATCAAACCAGAGATCCAAAAATCACAAATCATACATCAAAATCTCCAGGAGTGAGTCAAGAATCATCATGTGAAATTTCATTCAATTTGGAGCTAGCATGATTATTTGGTGATTAAAATGGTAAAACATATGAAAATAGCACACATGACAAGAATCAATATACCATTCCAAAATTCTACTAGGCACAACATGAACTATTATGCCTAAAAAATTCTAGAGAAAAATTGGAATCTAACAAAAAAAACTCCCACTAAATTTGGACTTAAAATGGATTTTATGTGATTTTTTGAAGTTAATTGAATAAATGAAATGTTTATTTAAATGAATTAATGAAATGAATTAAGTCTGTGGCATTTTTGTAATTAACCTAAGTCATGGCCAAAACAGTGCCGCTTCATTAATGCGGTGTCACTGTGCAATTGGTTCGAACAAGCGGTAAACAGAAAATTTGAAATGGCAAGCGTATGAACGGATCAAACGATGAATTTTCCAGAAATCAACCGTGTTCTTCGTTGTTCATAGTGTTCATCACCTCAAGAATTGGTTATGCTCAAATCTCAACCAAAATTCACAAATGATATATGGATGGAAAGGTCTAAGCATGTAGATTACAAATATCACTATGAAATCATCCAGAAGTTCATGTACAAGGCGAATCGAACGAAAGAAATTTTGACATGCAATCTTTAATCCTAGATTTCTCTCTCAATAATTGATTAAAATCAAAACTACAAGCATCTTAGCACTCTACAATCAAGGATCTGCAAATGCCCTATCTCAATACAAGCAATGGTGAGGTTTGATTTCCAACCTTTAATGGTAGCAGTTGATGAATCTTTGCTCCTTTTGATCCATTTCACGAAAACAGAAGAAGTAGATTGATTATGAAGGTAATTGATGGTGGAAATCCAGCTCAAAGGCGCACGATCATGGAAGAATTCGCAGCTGCCATTGGAGAGTGAGCTATGCAACAGTTGGAATTGGCTTTGATTCTTGCTCCAATTGATGCAAACAGTCCCTTATCAACACCTGCAGATGAAGATTCAACAACCAAAGGCCACGAATATTGATGAATTGTTGATGAAAAAATGAAAAAAAGTGTATGTGAAGTTGTGAGAAATTGAGAGAATGCTTGTGATTTTTCTGTTTGGATCTTAAAAAATGATTAGTGATTAAGCAATACAGTTACAATTATCTCTTTATACCTCTCCCTAATCCAAAATTAATTAAGATTAAGCAAATGGAAAAGATTAGTGTAATATGCATTTTTCAAGCTTTGGTCCAATATGCCCTTTCTTAAACCAGTCCACATATCAGTCTAAACTCAATTCACACAAGTCAAAAATGCCATTTGGAAGGTGTTGCAAAAAGTCCCATTTCAAAATTCCATGTAATTTGAGTTTTGGACCATTTTGCCCTTGGTTTTTAATTGGTGCACTTGAAAATTGACCTTTTTATGTGAAGGCTTTTGGAAAAATGTGATGATGGATTATGAAAGTACACATCAAATGTGGTTTGCTCAAAGAAGAACCATCCAATTTGGCCATTCCATGTGCAAGTTATGCCACTTTGATTTTGGGCATTTTTGGAAAATGAATGGACCATATCTTGCCAACCACACATGGGAATTTCAAGTTCTTGGACTTTTTGGAATGGTGAGATCAAGATCTTCAACTTTCATGTTGGACAAAATTCCATTTGGAGCTTGTATGATGAAGTAATTTTGGGGAGAAAAACTTTCCATTTTGGGCAACTGAAATTACAGGTCACCTGCCATTTTAGGAAACTTCTGATCTGACCTCCAAATCTTCAACCTTGGTCTTTGATATGTCAAATGAGACTTATATGGACATGAATAAGGCCTTTCAAACCATCTCACACCTTCCAATCCATAAAATCAGGCACAGTTGACCACAGTTGACTTTCTATGGTTCCAGCTGAAATTCAGCTTGACTGTTGACTTCTGAGCATCCAATCCTTGTCCAAATCACTTCACAATGATCCTTAGACCATATGAACTTGATAAATCAACCCCAGGGCTTTGTCTCAATGAAAATAGCACATGCTTGCTTGTTGGACTGATTCTCCTGACCAGTTTGACCTAATTTGTCAGTGGGCTTGCACTTGGGCAAATGGACAATGCAATGTTATGCAGTGGACCATGTTATGTTAATGACCTAATATGAAATGAATGTACAAAAGGTAGGGTGCAAATTTGAGGTGCTACAGCTGCCTCCCAATTTCTTGCCTGAGGGTCCTGTTCCCACCTATGCTTCTCTGCCAGTATCTAGCTCGGTCCTTGCCGTCCCTCCTCCTATCGTGCATACTTTGCCCAGGGTAGACGACACCATCTATCATTCTGAGTCGTCTGAGGGTCCAGATGTTTATGAGAAGATGGATGCTATGAATGATCAATTTCTTAAGCTTCGCAAGGAATTGAAAACTCTCAGAGGGAAGGATCTTTTCGGCAAGTCTGCTGTCGAACTCTGCTTGGTTCTAAATGTGAAGATCCCTGTGAAATTCAAGGTCCCTGATTTTGAAAAGTATAAAGGAAATACTTGTCCTCTCAACCACCTGGTCATGTATGCCAGGAAGATGTCGACTCAAACCGATAATGACCAACTACTCATCCACTACTTTCAAGACAGTCTGTCCGGTGCCGCTTTGCGTTGGTACATGGGTTTAGACAGCACGAACATCCGATCCTTCAATGATCTCGGCGAAGCCTTCGTCAAGCAATACAAGTACAACGTGGATATGGCTCCCAATAGAGATCAATTGAGAGCCATGTCCCAGAAGGATAAAGAAACATTTAAAGAGTATGCCCAGAGGTGGCGAGAGTTGGTAGCACAGATCGTGCCTCCGCTAGAAGAGAAAGAGATGACTAAGATCTTTTTGAAGACTTTAAGTTCTTTTTATTATGAGAGGATGATTGCTAGCGCTCCTTCTGACTTCACCGAGATGGTAAATATGGGGATGCGTCTAGAAGAAGGGGTCCGTGAAGGATGGTTAACCAGAGAAGAAGGCTCTTCTGCCAAACGTTATGGGGAGTTTGCAAAGAAGAAAGATGGAGAGGCACATGTTGTGACCTCCCATGAGAAACCAAGAAGACCCTATGTGAGGAGGAAGATTGTGCGTCCCGCCAGTAACCAGCACCAGGTGGATCATATAGCACCTGTCTTTAGAGATAATCAACAGTACCAGCATCACAACAACAATCAGCAACCACCTCAGCAATATCAGCCACAACAGCTCCGTCCACAACAGCAGGCCTACCAGCCTCGAAACAGTAATCAAACCAACACAAGTTACGAGAGGAAAAAGGTCACTTTCGATCCTATTCCGGTGACGTACGCAGAGTTATATCCCTCTTTGATAGAAAGGAAGTTGATCACTCCGAGAGACCCACCGGCTATACCTGCTAACCCTCAGTGGTTGTATAAGCCCGAGTTACATTGTGTTTACCATTCTGGTGCTCCCGGCCACGACGTGGAGAATTGTTACCCTTTGAAGACCAAGGTTCAAGACCTTGTGAGGTGTGGTATTCTATGTTTTGAGGACGTAGGCCCTAATGTGAAGAAGAACCCATTGCCCGAGCATGGGAAATCTGTCAATATGGTCCAGGGTTGCCCTGGCAAATACAAGGTCAAACATGTCAGTCATATTCAATGATCGCTGGTCGAGACGCACCATTTAGAATTTTACTGCTTTCTTAGCTGGAAGACCTCGATAGGAGGCAATGTTTTCGTGTGTTTACTTCTATGCATGTTAGTAAGGTAGCGCGGTTCCTTCGCCTAGGACTGCCCTTTTTGCATGAGCGTTCCTACAATGCAAACAACTCATTGATTTTTCTTCTCCTAAGAACATGTTTACTCCTTCTACTACAGGCAAGTGAGTCTCCAAAGGTCGAGCATCCGGTAGATTGCGTAGTAACGTCGTTCAACCCTTACCCCGTAGTTAGTCGAACTATGTTTTGCTCTGATTTTCAACCCAGATGAGATACGTAGGAATAAGACGCGATGTCTTAGCGAGCACACTCCTCTTTAACCCATAGGTAGCCGAGCTACGAAGACTCTGATTCTCAAATTCAGATGAGATACGTATGCAGTGGATGCGACATCCATGCGAGTCATTTTCTGTGACCCTTCTTTTAGTAAGTAGTACATTAGATAAACATACACGCTTTTCTCATCCCTTCAATCATGTTTGCATAAATAAATTTTCACAAAAAAACAATAACCTTTACAACAAATGTGAAAAGGGCTCCCTAGGAGTACCTAGGATGTTTTGGGTGCCTAACACCTTCTCTTTGCATAACCAACCCCCTTACCCAGATCTCTGACATTTTTACTAGTTTTTGATTCGATAAAACTGTTAGGTTTTTGTTCGCTTTCTAACCATTCCTTTGGATAAATAGAAGTGCGGTGGCGACTCGAATTGTATGATTTACTTTTGATTTAGTCAATAAATCTAAAGTTAACGAATACCCCGCTACACATATGAAAATGATTCCAAGAGTAAATTTACTCAAAATTACATTACAAACAACTTTCCTGTTTAAATCAAGAGCTTGTTTTCCTTGGAAAGTCAATTTTTATGGTCAAATATTATAGGTCATTTTGTATGAACCCTAGTTTGGAGGTCAACTTCCTAAGACCATAACTTTCATAATTTTTATGAGATGAAAGAAATTCAAATTTCGTGATAAAATTAAAGATGTCTACTTCAACTTTTATGTATGGAGAAAGTTCAAATTCAACTTGAAAATGTATGTGCCTAGAGGAAAGATTATTGGTCATTTTGGGCCACTACCATTGAACAAATGATTTTCCTCAACTTCTAAAATGCATAACTCCTTCATGCCAAAACCAAATGAGGTCCAATTTATGACCAAATTGAATAGGTTTGAAATATTTATAACTTTTATGAAGGAACGTTTTTCATTTGAAGTCCATAGAAAAACTTATTCAAGGTGGAAGAAGTGAACATTTGACTTGGGACTTAGAATTTTTTTAAATATGTTTGATTTCCCAAACTTCCACCTCAAAATTCATCATGATCCAAGCTTCAAATGGAAAAATTTTCAACATGAAAGTTGTTACTCATGATCGCACCTTTCTAAAAAGTCCTAGAGTATCTCATTTGGATCAAAATTGAGGGACTTTCATATGGCTCCATTGTGGGATTTGTTTTGGAAAGTTTTGGATTCAAGTGATCATTCTTCTTTGCATGCTTCATTGTAATGACTTCAGCATCAATTACACACAAATTGGAGATGGATTGCATCATTCCTTCTGCTCAGATCATTACCCATGCATCCATGCAAGTTGGTTTCCAATTTTGGCAAAATTTTAAATGGTGCAAAAATCAATTCCATTGCCTATTTAAACAAGCTCATGGCTTCAGAAACAGAAGGAACACCTTACCCAATATTTGCTAGACCAATCCAAACCCTCATTTCCATAGAATTTATGAAGATTTCTCTTGAAATCGAGCTTGAACTTCATCTTCTGTTTTGAAGTTCAAACTCCAAAAATTCACTTCCATTTTAATCTCAATTGGTTTCTGCAAGCAAGAGGAAGAGAAAGCAAGCAAATCCAGATCAAGATCAAGTGAATTTGAATCAACTCGAAGGTAATTTTTCAGAAACTTAATCTCTTCGATTCTCTATCAATTTTTCATCATTCTTTGTGATTTTTGGTTGGCTGAAGTCCTACCAATGTATGCAACAAGATTGGGTTACTTTGAGGCCAAATCTAAGCAACTCAGATCATGATCCTCAAAATTCAATCCCTGTATCTTTTTATATACTTGGAATTGGAGAAAATTGAGGCCATATTCGAGCTCCTGAGCATTTTTTATTTAAATCCATGTCTTTGTTTTTCATTTTGGTGTTGGTTGAGGGTGAACCAGTTCGGTGAGGTCCACCAGAGAAGATGACCAGAGCCCTAACTCTGGTGGTGTGGTGGCAAGGTCCTATCCTTCAGATCATCTCTCAACATTTTAATCTCATCCTTTAGTTTTGATTACCACTCCTGCAGCATGTTTGACTTGGTCTTTGGTGGACTGCACATGCATGGCCATTAGATCTGCCACCTCAATTAATGAGGGAGATCTCATGGCCCTTGTTTTTTCTCATTTAATTTAATTTATGATTTTATATTTTAATTAGCTTATTTTGTCTAATTCATAATAATTTCATTTTTAATACAAAAAATATGGGACTTTCACCAAAAATCTTTAAATATTTTCCTCCTTCATTTTCTAAATTAAAATTATTTTTGGATTAATTTTGATATTTTTGATGAATTAATTATTTTTGTGCATATTTTTAATTATTTAAAAATACTTTTGACTTTTAAAAAATTGTGAATTTTTTTATCTAAGATCCTTTGACCTTGTTTGACCTAAAATAAACCTCTTGGCCATTTATTTGGTATTTTGAAGAGGTTTTAGGTCTTAACCAAACTAAATTTAATTTAAATGCATTTTTTATTGATTAATTGTATAGAAATTGCGTTGAGCCATTTTTACTGACTTGTGATGTTTGACTATGTGTCTGGGCCTTGCTCAAGGTTGATTTGACTTTTGTTGAGTTAAAATAATTGGATTTAGGGGATTGATGAAATGTACATTTCATCTCCTAAAATGAATGAATGATTTTAATTTTATAAAATTCCTCCCATGTCCAATTTGTGTTTCTCTCATCTCCCATCCCTCTCCACCTTTAATCCCATTCTTTACCATCCCTTTCACTGACCAGTGAAATCTCAACATCCTAAGACTAATTGGTTCATCAATAACCTTGTGTTAGATGAACCAATACAAGTATGGATGAGATAGGTCCATCCTTTGATCCTTTTTCTTTTAGTGTGTGGTATGTTTTAGGAGTTTGGTTCATTATACCAAAGCTCTAACATGAATTAACACCTAACCCGGCCTCAGATAGTTGTGACTTCTACATAAGTCTGATTACGATTGCTTAACATAGAGCTAAATTTGACCCTAAAGGCATATCATTCTAGTAAGTGAGATTGTAAGTCTCTCATCTTTAATGGTATTGTGTGGAAACTTGACCTTTTTTCCTTCCTTTGCAAGATGTCTTGGTTCAAGGATCCATGCTTTTGAATAGATGGTTGAGTGTTCAAGGATCCATGCTTGTTTGTTGTTATTGATTACTTCACAAAGTGGGTTGAAGCGGCATCATATGCAAATGTGACCAACTAGGCTATGGTCCTATTTATCAAGAATCAGATTATATGCCGTTATGGTGTGCCAAGCAAGATCATTACTGATAATGGATCGAACATGAACAATAATATGGTGGAAGCTCTTTGCAAAGACTTCAACATTGCATATCATAATTCTTCTCTCTACAGACCTAAGATGAATAGGGCTGTTGAAGCTGCGAACAAGAACATTTAGAAGATTATTCAGAATATGATTGTGATATACAAAGATTGGCATGGGATGCTCCCATTTACTTTGCATGGGTACCATACATCCATCCTCACTTTAATAGGGGAAACCCCTTTCTCTCTTGTTTAAGGTATGGAAGATGTGCTCCCCGTGGAGGCTGAGATCCCATCAATGCGTGTCTTCATGGAAGCTAAGTTGACTGAAGCTGAATGGTGTCAGACCAGATATGATCAGTTGAATTTGATTGAAGAGAAAAGATTGACTACCATGTGTCATGGTCACTTGTATCAACAGAGAATAAAGAAAGCATTTGATAAGAAGGTCAGGCCTAGTGTGTTTTGAGAAGGTGATGTCGTGCTCAAGAAGATTTTATCTTTCAAACCTGATGCTAGGGGCAAATGGACTCCATGTCTTTCCCCAACAGAGTTGATTTATGTAGAGATAAATGATTTATTTTCATCCCCACAGTTTTCTCCAGTTGGTTTTTTCCATCTTGTTGAGATTAGCCGAGTGTTGCAGTGATTCAAATCTTTGTTACTTATATCCTTTGTATTGTTTTATCAGCATAATCACAATCATACATATGCATACTCATGCATAAAACACAACATCAGATATCTCATTATGCATTTTATCGCATTTGATTTATTCTTTTGATCCCTTGCTTCGATAATAGTATTTACCCGTGCAGATTTGGTGTGTCTGTCCTCCTTCAATTGTAGAGTGTCATCCCCTTAGGCTAAAATAGTTTAACCTTTATCATTCCTCACCGAGTTATTTCCTCGTGGATGATTATTATTTCAATTTCCTTCCCAGATAAGGAACCACTCCCTTTGAATTATATCCTCATTAGGTTGTGTCTTTGTTTGACCGTTTCTTTCTAGTTATTACCTAGATAGATAATTTGATCCCCTGAGAGTCTATTACCCAATAACTGGTAATATTATTCTCAATGACGAGTACATTACTTTTTCCCAATAACCGGTAAAATGTAATCCACTTCCTTTGTATTCCCCGGCGGATTCGTTTCCACGTTTCCCTAGTAAGTCTATCCTTGATATGTTCATCCTAACCGGTGACCGATATTCTTCCTTTTTGGTTTTATGCCCAGTAAAAAGGTAGTTGTAATCCCCATTTTATTCCCTAGAGAGTCTATCCTTGATATGTTCAGTTTAACCGGTGACAGATTTTATCTTCTCTTTGATATTCTACCCAGTAACCGGTAGTTATAATTCCTACTTTCCCCTGCTGAGTTTATCTTTGATATGTTCACCTTAACTAGTGACGGATACTCTCTCTTTGGTATTCTATCCAGTAACTGGTACATGTAATTCCTATTCTTCCCCAGCAGTCTATCCTTGATATGTTTACCCTAACTGGTAACATATATTCTTCCTTTTTTCCCAGGTGGTTTATCCTTGATATGTCCATCCTAACCGATGACGTATAGTCTTCCCTTGAGTTTATCCTTTATATGTTCACTTTAACCAGTGACGAATACTCTCTCTTTGGTCTTCTGCCCAGTAACCGGTAGTTGTAAATCTTATTTGATTTCTCTCCCCAGTAGGTTATTCTTACCTAGTTGACCGGTAATGAATACACCTCTTTTTCTCAGTGAGTCATCCTTGATTTGTTTACCCTAACCGGTAATGGATGTCCCTCTATCAGAGTGTATTATCTTCTTGCCCAGTAACAGGTAATAGATAATATATCTCTTGTACTCCTGTGTTGAAGTTCATTCTTCCCCAGTTGAGTTTGGGCACGTATCTCCTTAGTGAAATTTCCAATACCCAGTTTGGTTTGAGTATTTTGACTTTATTCTGATCTATTCCTATCCCCCGCAGATTAACCTTGTCCCTACACCGAGTTTTTCCATTGATTTATTTTCATGGGAATTCGCCTTGTGTCTCCAGCAGTTTTCAAGTCGTAGTCTGGCCTACGCATAGCTTGTTATCCCCCCAGAGTCTCTGTCTCCTCAGTGAGCTTTCCTTATAGAATGCGTTATGCTCCTGTGGACTTTCGGTCTCTCCGAATTTTTTTCCTTTGTGACAATATATTCCCCACAAAGATTATTTTTACATACAATTATATGCATCATGAGGTCTCTTAGGGACCAAAATTTGTTTCTTGATGTTGGTATTTAATTCCATTCTATTGAGTTGATACAAAGATTTTAACCTTCACATCCTCAGTTAGAATGTCCTTAAATAGGGGAAGCTGTAAGACCCCAATTTTGATCCTAAGATCCCTCATGCTTACTCATCATATGCATTGGCTTTGAGATCACACCTTGGCATATTCCTTACCCCTCATTCATTGGTTTTGAATTGGGAGAGATCACCAAGTACATTTGATTGTACCATACTTTATTTTTCTTTGTTTACTAACCAAAATACCAAAAATATGTCTATGTATAATGTTTCTTTTGTAGGTAGCGTGTGCATCCACCTATGCCTCATCAAGCTCACATCTAGGGTCTGAGACCCTCAATACAAGGAGATTAATCAAGAAATGGTTCCCATTGGTTCAAGACATTATATATGGATCCCCATGTTCTTCACCTATCATTTTGATTAAGAAATCACAAAGAGTTTGAAGCTTGTTTGTCCTGGAATCCCTAGTTCATCTGGGTATCTTGTGTGACTTCTTCAACATGTTTATTCATCAACTGATCAAATATTTCAAGGTATAATTCATATTACATCATCTTATGCATATATGGTCCTCCATGAGTCCAAAAGATCAAGCGAACTTCAAGTTTAAAAGTTGGTTCAAGGAGGTTGACCAGAGAAAGTCAACTGGTCAAAACTGGGGTTACCTAGACCTTATCTCCTACACTTTTTGTCATATGAAAATGATTCCAAACAACTTTAATGTTGAGGTCAAGATCTAGTTTTGCTTGAAAAGTCATCTTTTATGGTGAAAGATTATAGGTCATTTTGTCTGTGCCCTAGTTAGAAGGTCAACTTCCATGGACAATAACTTGCTCAATTGTCATGAGATGAAGGCCATCCAAGTTTCATGATCAATTTCATGATATCCTCTCAAACTTTGATTCTTTTAGAAACTTAAAATTCAACATGCAAAGGAATTTTCCAAGAGAAAACATTATAGGTCATTTTGGGCCATTACCATTGAACAAGCAATTTTCCTCAACTTCTAAAATGCATAACTCCTTCATGCCAAATCAAAATGAGGTAAAATGTGTGACCAAATTGAATAGGACTGAAAGAGCTACAAATTTTAAGAAGGAACTTTTTCCATTTGAAGCACATATCAAAAGTTATTCAAGGTGGAAGAAGTGGTCATTTGACTTGATACTTGGAAAATTTTCGAATATGTTTGGTTTCCCAAACTTCCACCTCAAAATTCATCATGATCCAACTTTCAAATAGAAAAGTGTTCAACATGGAAGTTGTTCCCCTTGATCTCACCATTCTAAAAACGTCCAAAATAACTTCATTTGGACAAGGTTTAAATGACTTGCACATGGTTACTCTTCATTGTTCCATTTGGATGAATCTCATGACCACTTCTCATTTTCAAATGCATGGTTTCATGTTACACTTTCAGCATCACTCATGATCATTTTTGGACTTAATTACATCATCTCATGGGCCTATCACGTGCCCATTCAAGCATCCATCTCACCTTTCCAATTTTAGCATATTTTTGAAGCGTGCAAAAAGCAATGAGCATGGCTATAAATACATGACCCTGGTGATCAGAAATTGGATCCCTCTTGCCCAAGCTTCGACCCCCTTCTTCCCCAAACACCATTGAAAGGATAATCTTGAAGATTTCTTGAGAAATCGAGTTTTAATTCTCATTATGTTTTGGAATATAAACTCCAAGAGTCCAAGCTTTTTAACCATCCAAATCATCTCCTGCAAGCTTCTAGAGTAAAGCCAAGCCAAATTGGAAGCAAGATCAAGCTAATTTGAAGCTCCTCGAAGGTGAGATTTCAGAAACTTTTCCTCTTCGATTCTCCCTCATTTCTCATCCATTTTGATTGATTGTTGGTTTGCCGAAGTCCTACCAATGTAGGCAATAAGATTAAGTTACTTTGAGGTCAAATCGAAGCAACTCAGTTCATGATCCTCAAAATTCAAATCCATGTATCTTTCAATATACTCAGAATTGGAGAAAATTGAAGCCAGATTCGAGCTCCTAAGCATTTTTCTTTAAAATCATGTCCTTGTTTTTCATTTTGGTGAGGGTTGGTGGTCATCCAGTCCGATGAGGTTCACCGGAGAAGATGACCGGAGCCCTAGTTCCGGTAGTGTGTTGGTGTGTTCCCAACCCTTTGATCCATTCAAAATGTTTTAATCTAGGCTCTTGGTTCTGATTACCATTGGTGTGACGCGTTTGACTTGGTCTATCGTGGATAGCACACGTGTGGCCATCAGATATGCGCCTCAATTAATGAGGAAGATTTGATGGCCCTTGTTTTTTTTTAATTTCATTTTATTTTCTGAATTTCCATGTAATCCACTTATTTTATTTAATTCATAGAAATTTCATTTTAATCCAAAAAATATGAGACTTTCACCAAAAATCTTTAAATATTTTTCTTTTCCATATTTTGAATTAAAATTTTTTTATGGATTAATTTTGGTATTTTTCATGAATTAAATGTTTTTGTGCATATTTTTAATTATTTAAAAATACTTTTGACTTTTTAAAAATAGTGAAATTTTTAGTCTAAGGTCCTTTGACCTTGTTTGACCTATGATAAATCCCTTAGCCATTTATTTTAGGTTTTGAAGGGATTTTAGGTTTTGACCAAATTTAAATACATTTTAATCCATTTTTAAAATTGATTTTTAATTGATTAAATATTTAAAAATTATGTTGAGCCATTTTTTTGGTCTTGTGATGTTTGACTTTCTGTTTGGGCCTTGGTCAAGGTTGATTTGACTTTTGTTGGATCAAAACCATTAGATTTAAGGGATTGATGAAATGTGCATTTCATCTCCCAAAATGAATGAATGGTTTCAATTTGATGAAATTCCTTCCATGATCAATTTATGTTTCTATCTTCCCCTACCTCTTCATCTTCATCCCTATTCTTTCCCATTCCCTCATTGGACCAATGAAATCTCTAATGTCTAAAGGCTAATTGATTCATCAATGACCTTGTGTTAGATGAATCAATACAAGTATGACTGAGATAGATCCATTCCTTTTGATTTTTCTTTTAGTTTGTGTAGCGGTAAATTCATGATCATCAAGTTATTGACAAGCTAGAGATCAAATAACAAGAGTCGCCACCGCGCTTTTATTGTTTCCAAGGGAAAAGGGAAGAAGTACGAACAAAACCCAAAAGTAAGAAGTTTTAAAATCAAAACTAATAAAATGTCAGAGATTACAGGTAAGGGGGTTGGTTACATAGAGGAAAGGTGTTAGCACCCAAAGTGCCCTAGGTACTCCTAGGGAGCCCTTTTTGTATGCATATGTACTTGGTATAAAGTGATGTTTACAAACAAATAGAATGGGGGGATAAGAAAAGAATTCATTAATTATATTTTTGTGTTTGACAAAACCTTCGATCTTGTGCCTACGTACCAACATAAAAATGAGGGATCAAAACCTCGTAGTTTGTGATACAAATTTCAAAGTGGATGCATTGTTTTTAACAAAATTTAAGTTTGAAAGGCACGAAGGCCTAAAAATGGTTTGAATGAGTTAGTTCTTTTTGGCTTTTTGAAAGTTTAGGTCAAATATAGTTAAATTTATTTACAAGCTTGATTTAAGAAAAGAAGTTTGAAAATGTAATGGTATAGGGCCAAAGTTTCTATTTTTTTTTGCAAATTGGTCAAAGTTTAGAACAAAAGTAGTTCACACAAAGAAGATTTTAAAAAATGGAGGGAGAGATTTTGAAATTAAAGAAATGGGGAGAAGATGAAGAGACTATCCTATGTACAAAATTAAAAGTTTAGAGTTGAAAAGATCTGACCATATGGATAGCAATCCGATAGACAAGAATGTCAATAGAAACCCAGAATTCCCTTGGACTTTTAGAATCAAGCAACACACAAATGCACAATTAGATTATCTTGAAGAGCAAGGCATCAAATAAAGATGGACACATCCAAGCTTATCCATTCCATGATCTTCTCCAAAATAGCCCATGTAACAGATGAATTCCACAAGTCACAGGTTCAAAATAACAACTTCACAATGATCATGTTGCAGATGAACTTAGAGAGGTCTTCAAAGATGTATCAGATGAATTTTAAATTGCAAGCACTTGGTTTCTCAACAAGTTGGCATTGGCCAAGTCCTTTAGCATAGGAAGGTTGCCTAGATTCTAAGTCCATTTGTTCATGATCAAGCCAACAATCCACACAAAAGTCTTTTAGGTTTTTTATGGTTATTATGTACATTAATGGTCAAAGACCATACAAACAAGCAAAGTATACACAAACAAAATATATCACACAATATGGTCCAAGTGGACAAAGTGAAAATTGCATTAATATAAACAATTAGAATGATAATGAACAATGGAAAATGAAATAAAATGCTAAAAGTTAAATGGCATTAAAGTAGATGCCTTAAATTAAAAGTTACTAGTTAATAGGTTAGAAGTTAGTATTGTTTTGCTTTTGCTTTTTTTATTTGAAGTCATTCTTTGGAGAACACTCAACCCACTTATCACAAGCATGGATCCTTGAACCAAGACATCTTCCAAAGGAAGGAAAAAAGGCCAAGTTTCCACACAATTCCATGAAAGAGGGGAGACTTACAATCTCACTAAGTAGAATGCTTATGCCTTTTATGTCACAAATTTAACGCTATGTTAAGCAATCGTAATTGGACTTATGTAGAAGTCACAACTATTTGAGGCCGGGCAATAAAATTTTGGTGTTAATGCATGTTAGAGACATAGTATAATGGACTATGCTCATGAAACATACCACACCCAAAAAGAATATGAAAAAGGTGTGGCCTAATCTCGTTCATACTTATGTCAATTTTTCAATCAACTAGCCTTAGGATTATGAGATATCATAGGCCAAAGGAGATGAATGCATAAAGAAAGGGAATGAGATGAAGTGGGAGGGGAATGGATCAAAACACAAATTGGTCAAAGGAGGACTTTTACCAAATTAATATCATCCATTCATTTTGGGAGATGGAATGTACATTCCATCAATTTCTTAAATCCAATGATATTAATTTGACAAAGTCAAATCAACCTTGACCAAGGCCCAACAACAAGAGTCAAACCTAAACAAGTCATCACAATTGGTCACAAATTTATTTGGCATTTCTATGGTTTGTCCAATTCCTAAAATCTCATCAAAACACCAAAGAAATGGCCATGAGATTTATCATAGGTCAAACAAGGTCAAAGGACCTTGGAGAAAAAATTTCATAATTTTTGGACATTTAAAAATATTTTTAAACAATTAAAAACAAATGCAAAATCAATTAATTCATGAAAAATATTAATAATGATCCAAAAAATAATTTTAATTCAGAATATGAAAGAGAAAAATATTTGAATTTTTTTGGTGAACGTCCCATATTTTTGGATCAATATTGAATTTAATATGAATTATTGAAAATAATGCAATTAAAATGAAAATTAAAATATCAGATCAATTGGTCACAAATGCGCTATCCACGATGGACTCTAGTCAGCGCGCCATAACCTTGGTAATTAGAAAGAACGCTCGGGATTAAAATGAATTAGATGGATCCTATGGTTGTGGGAGATGCCAACACATCGTCGGAGTTGTAGCTCCAGTCTTCTTCTTCGGTGGACCTCACCGGACTGGTCCACCTTCAACCATCACCAAAATTAAAAACAAGGACATGATTTCAAAGTAAAAATGGCACTGAGATTGAATATGGCCTCAATTCACCCTAACTCCAAATATATTGAGAGATACATGGAGTTGAAATTTGAGGTACATGAACTGAGTTGCTTCGATTTGGCCTCTAAGCAACTCAATCTTCTTCCCTACACTGGTAGGACTTCAGACAACCAAAGAATCAATAGAATTGAGCTAGAATTAGAGAGAATCGAAGAGATCAAAATTTCTGGAAAATACCTTCAATTGAGGTCTGGATTCAACTGATCTTGCTCTTGCTCGTGCTTCATCTCACTCCAAATGCTTGCAGAAGAAGGATTGAATGCTCAAAAGGCTATGGATTTCTAGAGATTTGAATTTTAAAACAGTGGAAATTCAAACTCAAATTCAAGTGAATTTCTCAGGTTTATCCTTTGCAATGTGAGGGTTAGAGTTAGAGGATCAAAGCTGGCACCAATGTGTGTGAAATGTTGAGCATATGAGGCTCTATTTATAGCTGAATCCATTGCTTTTTCCACACTTGAATTCAATTTCCAAATTTGGTCATTGATGATGCATGGGTGCATGGGCGCGCATAAGCCCATAAAATCATTACCATAAGTCCACAAATGAGTGTGAGATGATCTAACTTCAGCTTGGATTGCAAGGCAAGTGTTTATGAAGATTTGAAATTTGATCCTTGCCAAGTGATGACACCATGTTCATGCCATGCGCAGCCTATGCATTCCTTGTCCAAAATGAATATATTTGATCTCTTTGGAAAGGTGAGATCAAGAGGAATAACTTTCATGTTCAACACTTTTCCATTTGGAGTTTGTAACTTGAAGAAATTTGAGGTGGAAGTTTGGAAATTTTTGACATATCAAAATTTTTCTAAGTGTCAAGCCATATGTCTCAATATTCCACCTTGCTTAACTTTTTATATGAGCTTCAAATGAGAAAAGTGGCTTCATCAAAGTTGTATCTATTTCAAAGGTATTAAAAATGGTCACCAATTTCATGTCATTTGGATTTGAAATGATAGAGTTATGCATTTTTTAAGTTTGGAAAAATCACTTGTTCAATAGTATAGGTCCAAAGTGACCTATAATGTAACCTCATATCACATGCTCAAAAACGTTGAATTAGCTCTCACTCCAAACATAAAAGTTGAAGTAGAGACATTGAATTTGATGTTGCAACTTGGAAATATTCCATATCATAAAAATTGAGTAAGTTATGGCCTTGAGAAGTTGACTTTCAAATTAGGGTTTACACAAAATGACCTATAATGTTTCAACATAGAAAATGATTTTCCAAGCAAAACTAGCTCTAGGTATCAACATGAAAGTTGTTTGGAATGTCATTTAGAGTAAGTTGGATCTTGGAATCATTTTCATATGGTGAAAATTGTAGGAGATAGGGTCTAGGGAGACCCAGTTTTGATCAGATGAATTCATCTGGCCAACCACCATAATCAACTTGTTAACTTCCAATTATCTTGACTTTATTGGCTTATGGTAGCTCATATACGCATAAGATGATGAAATTTGAAGTGTCCCTTGAGAAATTTGATCAATTGGTGAGATAGCTTATTGGAGAAGTTACTCAAGATACCCAGTCAAACTAGGGTTTCCAAGGAAAATCACCCTCAAACTCTTGAAGAAAACTTGATCAATACAACATGAAGAGAACATTGGGAATAATATATGATGCTCATAACCATTCTTGGATCAATTATTGGTTGTGCTCTTTGTTCATGAGGGTCTCAAACCCTAGATGTGAACTTGATAGATCAATGGAGATCATGCCCTTCCTACAAAAGAGGTAGGCAAATGCAAAGACATATTTTTTGATATTTTGGTTAGTGAAATTATAAAATACAAGTATGATACAATCACAAAGTGCTTGGTGATCTCTCCCAGAACAAACCCAATGAAAGAGGGGTAAGGAGGATGCCAAGGTATGATCCCAATGCTAATGCTTATGATGAAATTACATGAGGGATCTTAGGGTAAAAATTGGGGTCTTACAGTTTGTGGTATGTTTTAAGAATTTGGTTCTTTGTACCAAATCACCAACATGCATTAACACTTATATTTTTATTGCCCGACCTCAGATAGTTGTGACTTCTACATAAGTCTAATTACGATTGCTTAACATAGAGCTAAATTTGACCCTTAAGGCATGTCATTCTAGTAAGTGAGATTGTAAGTCTCCCATTCTTCATGGAATTGTGTGGATACTTGACCTTTTTTCCTTTCATGATATCTAGTGGCATACTTGTTGAATTATCCAAGTTAGAGCCCTTCTCACGGAGATGTCTTGGTTTAAGGATTCATACTTGTGAATGAATGGGTGAGTGTTCTCCAAAGAATGACTTAATCAATTAAAATCACCTCTACACCACTAACTTTTGACTAACATTTGACTAACTCTTACTCCTTATGCTTTTACTTTTAAGTTATTTACTTTATGCAATTTAAATTTTAGTCATTTATCATTCATTGCCATTTACATTTCATATAACTTGTTTATGTTTATGTCATTTGAGCCATATCTTGTGATTGTGTATATATATTCTTGTGTGTTTTTGGTTTTGCTTGTGGTTTTATGACCTTAAAATACCTAATAACAACAAAACCCCCCCAAAAAACTTGGTGGACTGTTGAACTTGATTTGAGCTTCTGGACTTAGAATTAGGAAACATTCCTTGTGCTAAAGGGCTTGGTCAATGCCAACATTCTAAAACTGAGCTATCTCTGATTTTGCCTTCATCTGATGCAAGACTTGGAAATTTCTTGGATTCATCTGCTACTCTGTCTTTGTGCTCAAGTGTTATTTTGATCTTGTGTCTGATGTTTTGTTCTAAGTTGATCAAGGAATATTTCATCTGGTACATTGAAAGACAATGAAGACTGCTATCTATTGGAATGCTTGCTTGGATGTGGCCATCTTTATTTGATGCCTTGATCTTCATGATGTCTTGATATTGCTCATTGCTTGATTAAAGTCCAAAGGAAAATGGGTTTCTATATGAAATTCTTAGGATAGCCTCTTCATCTCCTCCCATTTCTTAAATTTCAAAATCTCTCTCCCTCTTTTCAAAAACTTTTCTTTGCATGTGATTTAAAATTTAGACATTGTTTTAATGATTAGAAACTTTGGCCTTATGCCATAGATTTTTCGAACTTCTTTTCTTAAATGAAACTTGTAAATAAACTTAACCATATTGACTTAAATTTCAAAAGAAAAAAATAATTAATAACCCCATTCAAATTTTTTGCCCCTCTATGCCTTTTCTTATTAAACTTTTGTTAAAAGCAACTCACCAACTTATTTGAAATTTTTACCACGAACTACGAGGTTTTGATCCCTAATTTTTATGTTGGTACGTAGGCACAAGACCGAAGGTCTTATCAAACACAAAAATATAATAAATGAATTCTTTTCTCATCCCCACATTCTATTTTTCTCAAACATCATTTATACCAAAAACACATGCGCACATAAAAATGGGCTCCCTAGGAGTACCTAAGACACTTTGGGTGTTATCACCTGTAGCGGTAAATTCATGACCATCAAACTATGGATAAGCTTAACGTCAATAAAACCAGAGTCGCCACCACGCTTTTATTGTTTCCAAAGGAAAAGGGAAAAGTACAAACAAAACCACAATATAAAAAGTTTTCAAATCAAAACTAATAAAATGCCATAGATTACATGTAAGGGGGTTGATTACATAGAGGGAAGATGTTAGCATTCAAAGTATCCTAGGTACTCCTATGGAGCCCTTTTTTATGTGTGCATATGTGTTTGGTATAAAAGATGTTTGAGAAAAATAGAATGTGGGGATGAGAAAAGAATTCATTGATTATATTTTTGTGTTTAACAAGACCTTTGGTCTTATGCCTACGTACCAACATAAAAATGAGGGATCAAAACCTCGTAGTTTATGGTAAAAAATTCAAATAAGTTGGTGAATTTCTTTTAACAAAAGGTTAATAAGAAAAGGCACAAAGGGCTAAAAGTTTGAATGAAGTTGTTAGTTCTTTTTGTCTTTTGAAATTTTAAGTCAATATGGTTAAGTTTATTTACAAATTTAATTTAAGAAAGAGTTGGAAAATTCAATGGCATAAGGTCAAAGTTTCTAGTCATTAAACAATGTCTAAGTCTAAAATCACAAGCAAAGAAGGGTTTTTGAAAAGAGGGAGAGGTTTGAAATTTAAAAAGTGGGAAGAGATGAAGAGACTACCCTAAGCAAAAATTTAAAAGTTAAGAGTTGAAAAGATCTGACCAATGGGATGCAATCCAACAGACAAGAATGTCATATGGAAACCCATTTTCCTTTGGACTTTTATGAAGCAATAATCAATAAGCAATGAGCAATATCCAGACATTATGAAGATCAGGGCATTAATTAAAGATAGCCACATCCAAGCAAGTAATTCCCAAAGCTAGCAGTCTTCATTGTCTTCCCATGTATCAAAAGAAATATTCCTTGATCAACTCAGAGCAGAGCATCATACACAAGATCAAAATAAAAATTAAGCACAAAGACAAAGTAGCAGATGAATTCAAACAAAACCCAAGGGCTTGTATCAGATGAAGGCTCAGTCTTAGAATTTTGGCTTTGGCCAAGTCCTTTCTGCATAGGGAATGTTGCCTAATCCTATGTCCAGGAGTTCAAATCAAGTTCAACAGTCTACTAGATGTTTATTTGGGGTTTTTGTTGTTATTAGGTATTTTAAGGTCCTAAGACCACAAGCAAAAAAACACACACACACACACACACACACACACAACACACACCACACACACATATATATATATATATATATATATATATATATATATATATATATATATATATATATATATATATATATATATATATATATATATATATATAATCACAAGATATGGCTCAAATGAGCAAAGTAAAAATGACATAAACATAAATAAGTTATATAAAAATGTAAATGACAATGAATGATAAATGACTGAAATTTAAATTGCATAAAGTAAATGACTTGAAAGTAAAGCAATATTAACAAGAGTTAGTCAAATGTTAGTCAAAAGTTAGTCAAGAACTAATGGTGTTTTTTAATTGATTAAGTCATTCTTTGGAGAACACTCAACCATTAATTCATAAGTATGAATCCTTAAACCAAGACATCTTCCATGAGAAGGGCTCAAGCTTGGATAATTCATCAAGTATGCCACTAGCTCCCATGAAAGGAAAAAAGGTCATGTCTTCACACAATGCCATGAAGAATGGGAGACTTACAATCTCACTTACTATAATGGTTTGCCTTGAGGGTCAAATTTAGCTCCATGTTAAGCAATCGTAATTGGACTTATGTAGAAGTCAAAACTATCTGAGGTCGGGCAATGAAAATGTAGGTGTTAATACATGTTAGAGATTTGGTATGAAGAACTAAACTCCTAAAACATACCACACACTAAAATAAAAGATCAAGAGGGAGGGACCCATCTCAGTCATACTTGTATTGATTCATCTGACACAAGGTCATTGATGAATCAATTAGCCTTTAGACACTAGAGATTTCATTAGTCAAATGAGGGAATGTGAAATAATAGGGATGAAGATGAAGAGGGAGGGTAAGATAGAAACACAAATTGATCATGGGAGTAAATTCATTAAATCAAAACCACCATTCATTTTGGGATATGAAATGTACATTTCATCAATCCCCTAAATCCAATGGTTTTGATCCAGCAAAAGTAAAACCAACCTTGTCCAAGGCCCAAACAGAAAGTCAAACATCACAAAACCATAAAAATGGCTCAGTAATATTTTTAAATATTTAATCAATTAAAAATCCATTGAAAAATGAATTAAAATGCATTTTAATTTGGTCAAAACCTAAAATCCCTTCAAAGCACCAAACAAATGGCCAAGGGATTTATCCTAGGTCAAACAAGGTCAAAAGACCTTAGACAAAAAAATTCACTATTTTTGAAAAGTCATAAGTATTTTTAAACAATTAAAAATATGCACAAAACATTTAATTCCTAAAAAATATCAAAATTAATCCAAAAAATAATTTTAATTCAGAATATGGAAGAGAAAAATATTTAAAGATTTTTGATGAATGTCCCATATTTTTTGGATTAAAAATGAAATTTCTCTGAATTAAATAAAATAGGAGGAATTAAAAGAAAAAGTAAAAAAAATAAGGTCCATCAGATATTCCTCATTAATTGAGGTAGCAAATTTGATACCCACACGCTTATGGTCCACCATGCACCAAGTCAACCGCGCTACAAACAAGGTAATTCAAACTGAGGGTCAAGATTAAAACATGAGGAGATGATCAGATGGATAGGAACAAGCCACCATATCGTGGAGCTTGGGCTCCGATCATCTTCTCCAATAGACCTCACCGGATTGGTCCACCATCAACTCAATGAAAAATGAAAAACAAGGATACTATTCCAAAGGAAAAATGCTCAGGAGCTCGAATCTGGCCTCCATTTCTTCCAATTCCATGTATATTGAAAGATACATGGATTTGAAATTTGAGTTTCATGATGTGCTTCGATTCGACCTCAAAGCAACTCAATATTTTTCATGATTTAATTGATTTTGTGAATATTTTTAATTGTTTAAAAATACATTTAAGTCTCTAAAAATTCTAAAAAAAATTCTCTAAGGTCCTTTGACTATGATATATCTCATGGCCATTTATTTGGTGTTTTGATGAGATTTTAGGAATTTGACAAACCATATTTAATTTAATGCATTATTTTTAGTATTTTTAAATTGAATGATGCCAAATAGTTATGTTGAGCCATTTTGATTGTTTGTATGAGTTTGACTTGTGTTGTTGGGCCTTGGTCAAGGTTGATTTGACTTTGCTAGGTTAAGATCATTGGATTTAGGGGATTGATGGAATGTACATTCCATCTCCCAAAATGAATGAATGGTCTTAATTTGGTAAAAGTCCTCCTTTGTCCAATTTGAGTTTTGATCCATTCCCGTCCCTCTTCATCTTATTCCTCTTCTTTATGCATTCATATCATGGACCTATGATATCTCAATATCCTAAGGCTTGTTGATTGAAAAATCAACATAAGTATGGATGAGATTAGGCCACGTCTTTTGCATATTCTTTTTGTGTGTGGTATGTTTCATGAGCATAGTCCATTATACTATGTCTCTAACATGCATTAACACCAAAATTCTATTGCCCGATCTCTAATAGTTGTGACTTTTATATAACTCCCATTACGATTGCTTAACATAGCGCTAAATTTTTGACACAAAAGGCATAGCATTCTAGTTAGTGTAAGACCCTAATTTTGACCCTAAGATCCCTCATGGCATCATATCATTGCACATTGCATTTGCCTCAAGGATCATAGCATCTTGGCCCTTTAGCCTAGGGCTGGGACTTGTGTGAGTTGGTTTGGGACCACCAAGCATGCTTGAATTGTATATTATTTCTTTTCTTATTTTGTTTACTAACTGTAACACCTCAAAATTTGCCCTCCTCTCTTGGGACTAGCATAACATATTGCATAACATTTTTAGGTCATTAGGCATTGCATATTGCATATCATGTGGTTACATTGTGCAAGTCATCCTCACAAGTCTTGATCAGGAGATGAAGAGGTCATGTGCATGCTGGGGTTTCATTGGACTGGTCATTAATCATCTGAGGATGTGGAGGTCCAAATTAAGGTTTTGTGATCTCAAGGAGATTGGTCCTTATCTTGGTGGAAATGATTCATCATCATCATTATGGTTTGTCATCATCAAGTGTTGAAGCAGATTCCTTGAGATTAGGGTTTTGACCACTGGTCAACCCTAATCAGTTGCATTGGGCCAATCAGGGCATGGCAAGGAGATGGGGTCTATGATGGATATGAGGATCATTCCATGATTTTATGGAGCTTATTGAGGCTAGGGTTTCATCCTTAAGCCATTTCATCAGAGAATTGGGGCTCAGATTGATCAGTGCATTGCCAGATTCATCTATCAGTTGAAAAGTCAACTGTGGTCAACTGTGCTTGATTTTATGGATTTGGAGGTGGGAGAGAGTTGGATACACTTCATTCATGTTGGAACAAGTGTTATTTGACATGGCAAAGCTCAAGAATGGAGAAAATAAAGTCAGGACAAAAATTGCTAAAAATAGAAAGTGACTTGTAATGGAAATTTCCAAAAATGGAAAGTTTTTTACCACAAATTTACATGTCCAAGGAAGCTTCAAATGAAAATTTGTTCAACATGAAAGTTGTAGATCTTGGTCTCACCTTTCCAAAAAGTCCAAGAACTTGAAATTCCCATGTATGGTTGGCAAGTTATGGTCCATTCAATTTCAAAAATGACCCATAATCAAAGTGGCATAACTTTCACATGGAGTGTCCAAATGGGATGATCTTTTTATGAGCAAACTCCATTTAACATGTAATTTCATGGTGCATAATTGGAATTCATCAAAAATGGTCAATGCAAAAAGTCATTTTTCAAGTGCACAGTTAAAAATCCAAGGGCAAAATGGTCCAAGTTGAGAAATAATTGGAATTTTGGCATGGGAGTTTTTGCAACACCTCACATATGCCAATTAGAGATGGTTTGAATTGTCATAACATTTCAAAGTACGATATTTGGTTAAGTTATTTTGGAACTTCACTTGAAATTACACAATTTGGCATGACATGGTGAAATTGAAAAATACAAAACCAATCAACATGGGACAAGTGCCAACACATCACAAATGGAATTTGGAGAGTGTGTGAGCTGTCATACAGCTGTCATGGGCCCTATTGTGAAATGGCATTTTTGCCCTTGCCTTAAGAAATTGCATTAAGCTAATCATTTTCATTTTGGTTAATTGGTGATTAATAAGGTGATTAAGTGGAAGTATAAGAGCTTAATCATAACTGAATTTGGATCACAATCACATTCACCAAGATCTGTAACTGAATTTCACCAAAACCTCTCAAATTCTCCAAAAAGCTTCATCACTTTTTCTCATCAATCTTCATCAATTCTCAATCATTTTGCGAAATTCCTTTTGCTTCATCTTCCATGGATCATTAGCTTCAACTGTTTTGGTAATTTGGAGCAAGAAGGCATTGGATTCGTGACTGTTCATCATATGCTCATCAATGGCAAATTGAAATATCTCACACGTGGAGCTGTTTCGGATCAAGCTACGAGTTGCATTCATCTTCCTCAACCTTAATCTCAATCTGTTTTGGACTTTGGCACGAGGAAACACGAGATTTCATCACTGCTTCATTCAAGGTGCATAAAATCGAATATCATCATTTCTTGAATTGTCATATGCTTATTGTAGAGCTTGCAATGTAGATCAACATGATAGGCTTGGTTTTTGATTTAGTTAACTGTAGATTGAGTTATCATGCTTTGAATGTTTGAATGTGAAACTTTAAATGCTCGATCCCGTCGCTACAGTGAGAGTTAGGAGAAATCATTAGCACATTTGTGATCTAGGTTGAGAGACGGTTCCAACGGTACCTCATTTGTGCATTTTGGTTGAGGAATGATTGAAACCGAACTTGAAGAAGAAGAACACGTGAGCAACGAGGAAGAACGTAAAATTCTGGAAAAACCTCCCTGTTTGATCCGCTAATTCGCATGGCAATTTTCGAATGCTGTTTCCCGCGGAAGAAGAGCCAATCGTACACCGCCAGCGCATTAAGTTGTGTTGTGCGTTTTGGCTTTGGCTTAGGATAATTACAATAATGCCATCCAGACTTTAATTAATTCATTTACATGTTAAATAATTATTCAATAATTCATTTAATTTAAAAAAATCATAAAAAATTCAATATTAATCCAAAAATAGTGAGGTTTTTTTTGATAGATCCCAAATTCTCTCTAGTTTTTTATAGGCATGATACCATAAGTTGTACATGGAGAAATTTTGACCTTGCCTATTGATCTTTGACTTGTGTGCATATTTTGTATGTTTTGCCATTTTTATCATGAAATGCTCATACCTTTAAAGAAATGAATGAAAATTTTTGTGCTTATTCTGGACATGTTGATGGTGATTTCCATGTATGGTTTGTGAATTTTGGATACCTGGTTGATTAGATATGAATTTTTGAATTAAGGTGTGACAATTTGTGTCACACCAAGCTAGGTCAACTTTCTGATTTTATTTAAAATGCTTAGGGATGTTGATTTGAGCTGAAATTTTGTGTGGATGATCATTGATATGTCAAGATAACATGTGAATTTTGCTGGGATTTTTGGTTGCATTTTCGAATTGATTGGTATTTTTCTTCTCTGTATGCTCATTTTGTGAATTTATGTGACACATGTTGGCATTTTGCTTGTGAAATTCTCATATGGTACTGGATGAAGATGAAATTTGATATGTTGATTGTAGACACATTGTGGGACATCATTCTTTTGGTCCCATTCATTTCTTAATTGTTGTCACTGTTTTATGAATTATTGAAATGGATGCTTGCTTGGATGTCTTGAATTGGCTTACATAATTGTGTCTGGACTTCTTGATTTTCATTGACCTACTTTCTTTTGTCCAATTGAGCTGAAAATTGACATGCTACTTGTTGATTGTGTCCTGTTTAGGTGTGAATTATTTGAGGATTTTTGGAATTGTTTTGGTATGCCTTTGATTGAAGTCATTCTGTTTGGACTTTTGGTGTTGTATTTGACCTAGTTTGTGGTATATTGTGCATGAATTGATATTGGTGAATGATATGAGCATGAGACCAATTGCATTTGCTTTCTATTTGTTTGAATGTGATTTTGGATTGGGTTTGCTTGCTGTTTAGATTTTTTTTATCCCTTTGGACCCTAGGCTTGGCCTAGTGGTCTAGTTTCTCACATTTGGTGTGGATTTTCAGGATGAAATGCACAATGCTTAAGGAGATTGCTTCAAGGCAATTTGAATTGAGTTTGGTTGATGTTTATAAACTAACTTGACTTTGTTTTGTAGGTTGTGATGCTTGAGTTTGGGCTTATAGCTTGCACTTGTGTGCATTAACTTGTGTTGCCTGTGTAGTTTAACTGATTAACATTTGCTGTTTACTGTTGGTTTGTCTGAGTACTAATGATACTTGATTGATTTCAGGTACATTTAGTCGCTTACAGTTCTTTAAGAACTTGCTTGCTGCTGCTTGGTTTTTAAACCACTTGAGGTAGGACTTCTATTCTTCATGTAGTCTGGAAGACCTGGCCTGTTACTTGGCCAGGCAACTGTCTGAAGTCCTCCTTAAGAGGCGATGTTTGTGATTGTTTAATATTGTGCCCAAGCAGGTAAAGTCCTTGATTAAGGCAATTGGTGGATCAAAGGGATATGCAATCTATCCCCCACTATTCTGTTGAGTCGTCCCTCTGCTCACACGGCTGTGTGTTGATGCATTGGGACACAAACCCAAGATCTTGTGCTGTTGCACAACCGAGTCAGAGTCTTTGAGCGTAGAAGGGTCCCTCCATTCTGGACCCACGCTCCTTTGTCTGAAGCTCTCCCTGATCAGGGATAAGAGCTGTGAAGTCTAATCTTCACTCACCTTTCATCTGCTTCACCTTAGCCTCGCAATGGCAAGGTTAAGAGCGAACACTACCCTTGTACAGACGACTTGCTTCGGCAGTCAAACCCATTGTTTGAGCCTCACTTGACTGGTTATAGTGTGTGCTTTGTGAATATTTGTTTGCTCTGTTTGCTTGTATGCTTGTATGCTTGCTTTCTTCCTGGATAGGACTAGCTTGCAGTTGTGCAAGTAGGTAGAAACCTCAACGTAGGGCAATGATGCATGACAACACTAGGCTCGAGTACAGCTCCCTGGTAGTGTGTCTTCCCTTGGTTTCTGGCTAAAATTTCTTTCCCCCTTGGGGGGAACTACATCGCCCTGATCCTCGTTCCAGACGAGGTATGTAGGCAGGAGACCGTGCGAGGTCTCTCCGGGCACTTTTTTTTTCTTTTGTGTGTGTTTGCTTGTTATCTTCCTGTGCGTGTTTGGTTCGGATGCCGACGTAAGCCCAGTGATTGGCGGTCGGGCTCCACGTTTGCCCTCTTGTGTGTGTTTTGGTTCGGATGCTGATGTAAGCCCAGTGATTGGCATTCAGGCTCCCAGTTTGCCTGTGTTTGTGTTTGCTTGTTTGGCGTGCGTGAGCCGAACTACGGCAGCTCTGATTCTCGTTCCAGACGAGATACGTAGGCATAGGATGCGACGTCCTATCGAGCTCTCTTTCTCTTAACCCCATCTGTGTTGTCTTCGGTGCGTGTGTGTGTGGTGTTTTAGCAACCTTTTCTTTTCCTAGAACGTGGATCCCGTCGAGTACGACGGACGTGAGGGGTGCTAATACCTTCCCCTTGCGTAACCGACTCCCTTACCCTTTCTCTTTGGTCGCGAGACCATGCTTTTTCCAGGTTTCTCTGAGCGTTTCCTTTCCCTATCTTGGGATAAATAACGCGCAGTGGCGGCTCTGTGTTGTTTTTTTGTTTCAGCCCGCCGGTTGTTTTTCGCGGATGCGACACTAACCAAAAGCACAAAAATATGTCACTAACATCTTTTGTTTTGTAGCTTGAGCAATCACAAGATCTAAGGCTCCTAGAGGCCCCTATGCTTAAAGGATGGCCAGGTGAAAGTGAAAGCAAGCATGACAATGGTTCACAAAGCTCTCATTCATCATATATGCCTCCCAAGCATCTCAATTTGTCAATTTTAACAAAGCAAACCAAAGGGCTTGAGACTGGCTTCCCAAGGAAACCCTAATTCAACTGTTCATCAACTGTGCCTTGCTCTTGAAGCAACCTCAACCCATGATCAAATTCAATCAAGATAATTTCTTTCTTCATCATTTCATGCATATTTGATCTTATTTGAGTGTCCTAAATCATCAATTCATCAAGGTTTGAGGTATGGACTTGAGAAGTTGATCAGTCAATTCATTTGACTATTTTGAAATCCACCGAGACCTAACTTTTGATGTGTTTGTCACATGGAGATGACCCCAAGAGGAAAAATGTTCTTAAGAATCATATGAACAACTTGCATGTTCGTCAAAATATGATTTTAAGCTTGTAAGGTCATCATCCATTTCAAAACATTATAGGTCATTTTGACTGAAACCCTAATTTTGGATAAACTTCCCAAAGACCTAACTCTCTCATTTTTTATGATTTTGAGGTGGGATAAAATGAATTGGAAAGTTTAAGATGTCTAATTCACTTGTTATGTTGAACAAATGTTCATAATCCTAAAATAAATACATGTGATAATGCAAAATATTATAAGTCACTTTGGACCAAAGGCATTGAAATGTAAAAATATCCAACTTCAAGTGCCCATAACTTTCTCATCAAAAATCCAAATGATGCACAATTTAAGTCCAAATTTATTTTCTTGAAAATATCTACAACTTTTATGTTGAAAGTTTTGTCATTTGAAGCTTGCATCAATGAAACAGAAGGGCTTGAAGTTGGTCCATGTTGGAAATTTTCACATGCACATGTTTTGCACCTTGGACTTTATGACCATTTTTCATCAATTTCTCAAGTCCAAATGGATTTGTTTTCAACATAACAATTGATCCTCATGTCAAGACCTTTCCAACCATTACCCACAAGGCCATGTTTCATTTTGGGAATATGCATTTTCGAAGAGGAGAAGATTTTGGTGCAATTATGGAAACCATGTTCAAACTTCATGCACAATCCAATTACCTCATATTTGCACGCACAAAACTATTATGCTGATGTTAAGCTTGCCAAATCAATAGGATTTGGGCCCTCCATGCTCCTGTACAAGCCCATGCATGGAGGCCCTTATCACTCATGCACACATAATTCTCATGCCTTGTCTTGCCTTTCACTATAAATAAGCATGCTTGGCTTCATCACTCATCAACCTGAAGGCACCTTAGATGCTGCTGAATTGAATCCAAAACCTCACCTAAAGGAATTTCTCTCTTTCATTTCAAAATTTCAGATCCAATTTTCAACTTCATTGGTTGATAATTGGAATTAAAATTATTTGGCCTTACTTCATCTTCACCTCAAGAGCAAACTGCAATCAAGAGTTGTGAAGAACCGTGCTCCATAGATCTACATTTCAGAGGTGGATGTTCAAACCTTTTCAATCGAAACTCATGGATTATTGCTTGTTTCTTGTGTTTATTGGCTTGGCTGAAGTCCTCTCATCAGAGGCATTTGAATTGTGTTCTTAATTTTGCAAAATCATCAAGTTCAGTTTGAACTCCATTATTTTCCTCTTCTGATTTCCCTTCCTATGGGGATCTATAAGGAAAACCAATGGTACAGGGGTGATGTACATCACCCCAACTTTCCAATGATATGAGGATCTCCCATTTTTATTAAGATTTCCATGTCTGCAACTTCCACCGGAATCTGCAAGCTCGTCGGAGAAGACAGTGGTGTACACCACTGTCTCTTTGCCAGATTGAATGTGGACCCTTGGATCTGATCTCAAGTTTATATCATAGCCATCAGATCTTATGACTTTATTTAATGCTGGATGTTTCTCATTGACTTGGACTCATGGTGAGCGTGCGCATGTGGACCATTAGATGTGCCAGGTCAATTAATGAGATTCAATCCAACGTGTGTGGTTTTTTCTATTTTCTGATTTAATCCATTTTATTTCTTTTATTTCATTTCATTTCAAAAAAAATCATAACTCTTTCATTTTAATTCCAAAAAATATGGGACCAATTGCATTATTTTCCTTTTAATTGCTAGTTTCTAAAAATGATTTTTAATATTTTTTATTTTTTATTTTATCATTTGCTATTTTTTTGTGAATTTTCCCTTTTCTGGTTATTTTTAATTCATTTTAAATAGTTTCCAATATTCCAAAAATGCAAAAATATTTTCTTAACCTCTTATTCTCATCAATTTATTAATTGATTTGAGATTTTAGTTCAATTAGGTTATTTTTTATTCATTTTAAATTGTTTAAAAATAGTTTCTGGTTTCTAAAAATGATGAATTTTTTTGTCAAACTTTGTTTGACCTTGTAGAACTTAGGATGATCCATTTGGACTTTTCAAAGTTGATTTGAAATGGATTTGAAGTTTGACCTTTAATTGATTATTTTAATTCAAGTATTATTTTAATTTTGAAAAAATACCAATTTTTTTTGATTTGTTTCTTGACTTCTAAGTTTCATTTTGCTTCTGTTTACTATTGTTTGACCTTGATTCCATTTGTCTTTGGTCAATGCACTTTGCTTATTTCATTTGAATTCCATTAATGTACATTCTTATCCATATTCTTTTTCATCTTTTTTCTTTTTGATCAATGAGTTAAAGATTGGTGGTTAGCCTTGATGTATATGAGGTTTAACCTTCCTTGATTCAAATCTAATTCATCTTGATCATAGATCAAGTTAATGGCTTTGCATTAAGGATAAGTTGCTTCTTGATCAAGCAAAAAACCTAAACCAATACAAGATCATTCTCATTTTCTTCTGGCATGGCAAGTTGTAGGAGCTTGGCTTACTAGTCAAGGTCTCTAACTTGTGTTTGTTGCCTATATTTTTATTGACCGGCCTCAGATAGCTGTGACTACTACATTAGTCCACTTACGATTGCTTAACATAGCGCTAAATTGCCTTATGGCACACTAACACTAACTATTGACCATTAACTTTTACTTCAAGTCATTTAATTCTTGAAATTTACTTTATGCAATTTAATATCTTGTACATATTATTCATTTGCTTTTGCCCTTTGCTCACTTGAGCTCATGTTTATGTTAATGCAATTTGCCTTTTGCTCACTTGAGAACATAATTGTGTTTATACTATTGTGCTTGTGTTTTGTTTTGATTGTTGTAAACCAAATGCAAATGGACAAAAGGACTTATACTTTAGGACATTCCCTATGCAAAATGGAGTCAAAGAGCAACTATGCCTCATGCCTTTAGAGTGCTATAAAAGAAGAAAAATGTCAAAGAGCAACTAGGCCTCATGCCTTTAGAATGCTTAATCTTGAAGAGGACTTGAAAGGATCCTAATCTCTAAATTCCCTCTTGTCCATTCTTTGTTTGCATTATAGAACTTTTTGATTTGTGTGTTCTTGTGCTAGGGATCCTAAACATTGAGCCAAATTTAAGAACCACTGTCATGAGAATCCAAAGTGAGAGATACCAAAAGCCATTGGAGGATTCCTAGGAGCTTGTTTTGATTGTGTGCTTGATTGCTTGAGTATTTGCTTATTTGCTTGCTTATTCCAAAGGATGGGAGCTACTTGGATTATAACTATGATCTCAAGAAGGGAACTCCATTTATGGTTTTACTTCTCTTCCTTCATCTTTGTATGTTTAGGACTTAGCCATTCTTCTTCCCTCCACTCTAACCCAAGCCAAAACTTTTGTGCAAACATTAACATTTGTTTTCAACATTAGAAACCTAAGCATTATGCTTTTGATTTTCCAAACTTCTTTTCATAACACTTATTTTGAATTGAATCCTTAAGTCAACTTTGACCATACTTTGTAAATACTTTTCATTGGTAAATACAACTCACTCAATTGTTTTTGTGGTTTCAATGGCCACTTTTGCCAAAGCTTTTCATAAACATTAGCTATTAGATTTGAGTTATCTTAGTGGATGATATAATACTCACCTGTATCCTTAGTGATGGATGTAGTGGTGTATTCATCACTTTTAGATTTATTGACTAAATCAAAAGCAAAGCATAAAAGATAGAGTCGCCACCGCACTTCTATTTATCCAAAGGAATGGCTAGAAAGTGAACAAAAGCCTAAGAAGTTTTATGCAAAGAAAACTAATAAAAGGTCAGAGATCTGGGTAAGGGGGTAATTATGTTGTGGAAAGGTGTTAGGCACCCACAACATCCTAGGTACTCCTAGGGAACCTCTTTTCACAACTTGTTGTAAAATTATTTGTTTATGAAATATTTTTGTGCAAACATTGATTGAAGGGATGAGAAAAGAATATACAATTTTTATTATTTTTGTGTTTGAATGGATGAACCCATTGCCTACGTACCTTTTCATGAAAGATAAGGATCAAAACGCCGTAGTTCGGCTAAAAGATTTCCAAAAAAAAGCGAGTGGATTGATTTTAAACAAAAGCCTTAAGGCCTTTCATTATCAACGGGAGAAAACTCAACCTGAATCAACAATCCACCATGTGAGAATTGCCAATAAATGGTCTTACATCCAATTCCGAAAACAAATGGGAAACGGAGTGCCAATAAATGGTCTTACGTCCAACTCCACAAAGCGACATGGGAAACAGATAGCCAATCAATGGTCTTACATCTAACTCCATGAAAGAAAACAAATAGGAAACAGATAGCCAATCAATGGTCTTGCATCTAGCTCCACAAAAGAAAACAATATAGGAAATGGAGTGCCAATCAATGGTCTTATATCCAGCTCCTCAAAAGGAACAGGAAACAGATAGCCAATCAATGGTCTTACATCTGACTCCTCAAACAAAACAAATAACAAATGCAAGAGCAAAATGCAAACAATATGCAAAAGCAACATGAAGGATGCACAAGTAAGCAAACAATCAATCAATTAGCACACTCTATACACAATCAAAAGGCTCATACAAGGATGGGCTTTAGTCAAGGGGTCATATCAACCTCAACAAACAAGCCAGATATGTAAGGGTGTTCAAGCTCTTAACCTCTGACATTGACCGTCAGGGTGAGCAGATGAAATGGGAGATGAGGGTTAGACCTCATAGCTCTTAACCCTGGCCGGGGTGAGCTTGAATCAAAGAAGGTGTGGGAGTCCAGAATGAGGAACTCTATTCCACAAGGACTGACTCTATATACAAGATTTTGGGTGTTTATTCAAATGCATCAGCACGTAGTTCGAGCAAGATGAAAGACTTAACTGAATAGCAGGGGATGGATTGCAGATACCCTCTATCTACCAATCGCCTCTTCACTTAGGAGGACTTGAAGTATATGGCACAAATAAAAACAATCACAGACATTGCCTCTTAAGGAGGACTTCAGCCAAATGCCTGCCAAACATAAACGACAGGGCTTCCAGACTACATGGAGTTAAAGAGATTACCTAAGTGGCATGCCAACCACAAGCAAAGCAAAGCAACTCAAGTAATGAGTTAAAGCTACTAAAGTACCTGTAAGAAAATCAAACAAGTCAATATTCACATTCAGACAAACTAAACAGACAGTCAACATTGAGACAACCAATATACACAATGTAAGTCAACAACTCAAGTGAGTTAGCCACCCAAGGACCTACAACACAATCAACATTAGTTAAACAAAGCAAATTGTATCTCAAGCAAGGAGATCACATCATCCATTAGGACTAATTGCTTGAACCTGAAATGCAAAGCTCAAATTGTGAGTACAAACCCCTAGGGCAAAGCCTAGGGTCAAAGGTAAAGCAAAAAGTCAAAACAGCAATCAATATTCAACATAAAGCTCATTTAGTCAATCATGAACATGTCCTAAAAAGGACCAAGTCAAAAGCATCAAGCAAAGTCATCTCATGAGCAAGCTATGGCAAAGACAAATTCAAAGCACACAATTGGTCGTCAAGAATGGAAATTTCATATTAAAACAGAAATGAATCAAACAATCCTGGAAATTTTTATGTGCACACGACATGTCAAACACAATCATCATGCCAAAAATTAGAATCAACAGAGTTCAATTAACCTAGAAATGAAAATGCACAAGTATGATATCAAATTGTGTGACACACATTGTCACACCATACAATCATGTGTCTAAAACAGAAATGGAATATGGGAAAAATGCACAACCAAGCCTAAAAAATCATACAACATGTTGGGAATCAGTGTGTAAAATTTCATGGCAATTGGATCATTATTGAGCATTTCACAATAGAATGAATGAAGCATGGTACATTTGCATACATGTTCAATCAACAGTCCCCAATCAAACATCCAGAAATGATAAAAATCAGAAAATCACATCATAAAATAATAGACACTTCAAGAGTCATGTGAGAAAAAATTTGGAATTATTTGGATTCATTTTCATTTTGTTATGATTTTTTGAATGTGATGAAAATAAAATGGAATTAAATGGAGAAAATACATGAAAATATGGAGGGAAATAAGAATGTCGATTAAATTTGAAAAAAAAGGCACCGGCCGGAATCGAACCAAGTAGCAATCAAAATACGCTGAAAGAAGAAATAAAACACAAAATGTCCAAAGCCAAGGATCGAAGCGCGTACGCACGCTGGGACCTGAAACACGGTTGTTTCATTAAACGAGTTGGCGTGCCAACTCATGGTCAAGGCAACGCGTGGAATGGTCAACGAGAGCACAACCAATGAATTCGCCATGAAAGCGCATGCGTGGACACACGCTGGCTAAACCCTAGCGCCAACTCTGCTTGTTGCAGACAGCGGCTTCAACGGCGAGGCAGGGTGGTTTCCACCGTCTTCTTCGTGAAGACAGTGGTTTCCACCGTCTTCTTCGTGAAGACGGTGGTTGCTACAGTGATGTTCATATTTTTTTTCTTCAGAATTTCGTAAAAGTTATACCAAACGAAAGCTCATGACACGAGGAACACAAATCCAACATCAATTCATATTAATTCTTCATGATCAAAGCAAATCGAAGCAAAACATCTTGATCTACCAAACTTTAACTCAGCATAACTCAGTCATTTCTCAACCAAATTTCATGAAATCTATACCAGAATTCTTAGCATGAGAAGCTCTACAACATTATGCACATAAAAAAGAGAATTAGGAGATTCGAAATTCACACCTCTTGAAGAGCAGAACAATGAAACCAGCGATTCAAGCTCCTAAAGTGTCCAGATCCAATCATGAGATGATGTCTTGAAGCTTTGTGAGTGAATTGAAGCCTGGAGATGCTTGGATCTAGCTCAAAAGTCAATTTCCATCTTCATGTTCTTGAGCTTCATGTGCTTAATTCTTCACCAAAACCTTCGATCCACACCTTGATCTGCACTCAATGATGACCAGAGAACACAAATATGCAAGAAAATTCAAGTGCTATGTGGAAGAATTTCAAGTTTCAATGGAGAGAAAAATTTGGAGGGAAGAAGAATTTGAGATCTAGAATGTGAAGTTATGAACAATTCTGTTAGGATTTAGCATTTATACCATGTGTTAATCCTACTGAAAATGTAATTAGCAATTGGTTAATTAGAGATTAACAAAAATAAGATGTATGACCGAAATTGAAAAGTGTGGAGGTGCATGGAAAATTGGACATGAACAGTACCACATGCATGATCAATTTCACTTAAAACCATCTCATAAGCATAATGGCAATGGTATTTTGTTCATATGATGCACCAATTTTGAATTTGCAAATTTCCCTCCAAAATGGTCATGAATGAGCAAATGATTATGTGATGAAATTTCATGCAATGTGATGAATGATTTGGAAAATATATGTCATAAGGAGCAATATGCAAAAAGAGGCACTCAAATTGGAGTTATGAGTCAAAAGTTATGGCTTGTTGAAGTTTCATGCACACTTGGCAATCATTTGATCATATCTCCTCAACCATTCATCAGATGCTCATGATCTTGGACTTTTTGGAAATGGGAGAGATAGATCTTCAACTTTCATGTTGGACAAAATTCATTTGAAGCTTATTCAATGTTGGAAAGTTGAGTTGAATTTGGTCCAAAAACTTTCCATTTTTGGAAACTTGAAATTATAAGTCACTTTCCATTTTGGGAAACTTTTGACTTGACCTCAAAATCTTCAATGTAGATGTTTGACATGATGAATAAGCCTTGTTTGAACATGAACTGGATGAAGAAATTCAATTCTCACACTCAAAGCCTTCAGTTGACTTGCAGTTGACTTGTATTGGTCCTTAGATGACCTGACAATGCCTGATGAACTTGAGCCTTTGCCACTTGGGAAATTTGCTCCAAAATGGACCTATAACTCATATAAGCTCAAAATAATGATCACATGATCCATATCTCAATGGAACCCTCATCTCTTGCACAAAGGATTCACTTGAGTTGCCTTGACCTGTTGACTGCTTAAGCTGCAAGACAAGTGTTAGATGACATATTTTTGTACATTTTTGGTTAGTGATTAAAAGAAAATCAATGATACACAAATGCAAGCAATGCTTGGTGATCAAGAACCACTCTCAAGAAAGATCCCACCCACAGGGAAGGAAGCAAGGTGTCCAATGATCCTTGAGGCTATGTAATGCTATGATATGATGCCATGAGGGATCTTAGGGACAAAATTGGGGTCTTATAGATGCCCCTATTTAAGATCATTCTAGCCGTAGAAGTGAAGGTTAAAATCTTCATCTCGACGCGGAAGAATGGGCTTAAATAACAACAATGAGACAAATTTTGGTCCCTAAGAGACCTCATGATGCAAATGTATGAGTGCACAAGAAACAAGCTCTGTGGAGATATGTGTCCACAAAGAAGAAAAGAAAAAACAGGAGGAAAGACAATCCACAGGAATGATGCACTTCCTAGTGGGACAGAGACTCTGATGGGACTCTTATGGGGATAAGAAAAAGAAAAGAATGCGTGAGCAGGACACGACTTGAAACTGGAGACTTTACTGGGGAATAAAGGACAGACACTGGGGAAAAAGTTTCCAAAGGAAAACAAATCCGATGGAAAGACTCAAGTTGACTCAAAAATGCGTGTGCTGGGAAATACGCCAACACAGCAAGACTATCCACAAAGGATACTTCAGATCAAAATCCGGACTCAGGCTGGGGAAAGATTCACACAGAACCTCCCTGCTGGGGAAAATTGCATATATTGGGGAAAACGCCAATACAGCAAAAGGGTGAATCACAACAGAAACTCCGCTGGGGAATGTCTAACAAAGACTCTCCAGAGGAAGCAAAAGGATGAGGTGTTATCGGTTACTGGGTAACAAGCTCAAAGAGACATGTGATCTGAACACCGGTTACTGGGTGAAAGAACAACAAGCTCAGGAAGAATGAATATCTAAGACCGGTATAAGGGTGAGAGATATCAATCAACCAAAACATCTGAGGAAGACCTGAAAAAGGTATATCAACTCAGGAAAATCTGACTCCGCAGGGGACCAAGGTCATAATAGGGAGCAGAAAGGAAGGAACACCAGGGATACCGGGTTGTAGGCATATAACAGGTGACCGACAAAGGCGTGAATTGGTGTGTGTTCCAAAACACTCATCATCCTGAAGAAAGCTAGAAAAGTAGACTTGTTTATAGGATGGACATTCGATTCTGTAAAGAATGCGAATCTTACTCAGTTGGGGAAACAAACAAAGGATTCAACCAAAGAGTGCATGAGATATATTATCTATAGCCGTCAAAACGTAGATAATATACTCGCATGGAAGATTATCCATAACCGGGTTGTAGGTTGTTAAAGGATAAATCAACCGAAAAGAGAAACAATCGTTACCAACAACAAAAGGGTAGACGAGAGATGACTCATTGGGGATAAATTGCAAGCATACGGCAATTATCCAAACAAATGGGGTAAAAATATTCGATTCCGCAAAAGGACAACGAATCTTACTCGACTGGGGAAACACGAAAGGCTTCGACCGAAGAGTGCATGAGATATATTATCTATAGCCGTCAAAACGTAGATAATATACTCGCATGGAAGATTATCCATAACCGGGTTGTAGGTTGTTAAAGGATAAATCAACCGAAAAGAAAGGCATCGGGATACCAAACTAGGTATGATAATGATGACCAATCAAAAGGGACAACAAACATTACTGGTAAATGGTGAATGAAAGAGGACCCGCCGAGGATAAAATTGCTTACTCGGAGCAAATACCCACAAGGAAGGGGAAGACCCGCTGGGGATAAAATTGCTTAATCAAAGCAAATATCCAAAAGGGAGAGGGAATATCAATACCAAAAACTAGGTAATGATAACCGCAAAGAGGGGATTACATCTACCGGTTAGTAGGCAGAAAACCACAAAAAAGTAACCGTCATCGGTTGGGATGAACAACAAGGTTAACTCTGCAAGGAGAGAAAATAGGGTTTACAACTACCGAGATGATGGGTAGAAGACCAAAGATTCCGCTGAGGAACAAAGCGAGAAAATAGGATTTACAACCACCGGTTAGTAGGTGGAAGACCACAAAATCCGCCATCAACCATAATGAACCACAAAGGTTACCTCTGCTAGGGGATAAAAGAATAGGATTTAAAACTACCGGTTAGTAGGCAATAAACCACACAGATAGGACTTATGACTACCGGTTAGTAGGTAGAAGGCCACAAGTTCCACTGAGGATAAGATGAATGAGTGCCGGTTAGTAAGCATTATTCATTTATACCACAGGGAAGCACAAGAGACAGCTACAAAGAAGCCCATTTAGGAACGATCCAAAAAGGCAAACTGAATCAATACTCATCCTAATGAGGAAGGAACTCAAAAGGGAAAACCCATCCCATTATGTGTGTTGGGAAGGAACGGAAACAACCGTCATCCACGAGGATATATCTCAGTGGGGAAATGCAGAAGGAAAGGACATACGCTTTCTGCTTAAGGTCTGACTCTATATTGAGAGATTAGACACCCGACATCTGCTTGGGGAGATCTACTGGAGAGATCTATATCACCATTAGCAGGAGACAACAAACAAAAGATATATGGCGAAAAATGCAACAGGAATATCTGAATGTTGAAAGTATGCATAAATATGCGTGATTTATGTTTGATGAATGCTGACAAAACAGACATATCTAACACAAACAGGTCCAGGAATCAAACGCCCGTTACTACATCTCGAAAGAGAAAGCCAGGATCACCAGAGAGCAATCAATCTACCGGGATCAAAGACAACAAAGATCATCTGCAAGGATGGATCATCAGTCTCAACTGGGAAAGAGAGCTCGCTGCATAGGCAAGAACTGCCACGAAAGCAACTCCAAGCAACTTCACTAGGGAAGACCCACTGAGGGAGAAAAGATCACACAAGTAGATCCTGCCCTTCAAGCCACTCTATTGAGGATCAAAGATATGAGGAAATCACCAAATCTCTGCAGGGGAGGAAGGCCTCAAGAGGTTTCCGGAGGGATCGTCAGTCACAACCGGAGAAAAGAGTCCAATGCACAGGCAGAAACGCCACAACAGCAACTCACGCTAGGGATCAGAAATGCCAGGAAGCAACCAGATCTCTGATGGGGATAGATAGCATAGATGAAGTTCATCATACCAACAACTCCGCTAGGGATCTGTCTGAGGAAATGACGAAGTACCAGGATGTCAACCCACCAAATACCGAATTTTCCAAAGAAAAGCACCCATGATGGGGAGAGAATAATGCTGGAGGGGAAGTTTGAAGTCTTCAACAAACACTCTGCTTGGAACTGACCCACGAAAGCATTCAAACAACACTCTACTGGGGATGCAAACCACAATAGGGCTAAAACAGCACTCCACTGGGGATGAAAACCACCATGGGGCTAGTAGAGGCTAGGAGGAAGAATGTCGTACTGCTAGGGAGATGAAGCTGAACAACTTCAATCAACACTGCACTGAGCAACCTTGCTGAGGAGAAACCATAAAAGGTTCTACAGGAAAAAGATGCAGTTATCTCGAGATATGAACAAATGTCTTACCTTGTTGAAAATCAAACCACCCTTGGGAGCGCACTGAGAATCTCCTGAGTATCCTTTGATCATTGTGAATGTTCACTTTGTTTAAAAGCTGTTTTGTGAAAAGTTTGTTTATTTTGAAAACAATGATATTTTTATCAATTAAAACATGCAAAACATTTGTTGAATTGAAACAAATAAGAGTGCAAATAATTGGATAAAAGCACAAATTTATTTGATGGAATGGTAGCCTGCAAATGGCAAGACTCCATAGATTTGTACAAGTTTGAAATTGGTGATATATATTGGAAAGGGCTACATTGAACATAATGACCATTTCTCTACCAATTTGAATTCGATGTATTAGAAGCTTCGGTTGACGACGAATCTAGAATTTCTGGCGAATGACAGATGTAGAACACAGTCTTGTCAAGATGCAGTTACTTGCCAAATCCCTAATTTTTGCCTAGATCGCCCCAGGGTGAGGTACTCAATCTAGCGGGATGCAAATTCTCTTCTTTTTTTTTATGTCTCTAACTTTTGCCTGGATCGCCCTTTCGGGTTTTCCACCGAGACGCTCATTTTTGCCTAAGCCGCCCTTTCGGGTTCTCAACTTAGCGAGCTATTCTGTTTTTCTTTTTAGGCGAAGTATTTCTTGACTGCATCTGAATTCACAGGACGAGTGAAATCCTCCCCATCCATTGTTGTAAGCATCAAAGCTCCGCCTGAAAAGGCTCTCTTGACAACATATGGACCCTCGTAGTTTGGAGTCCACTTGCCCCTGGAATCGAGCGCGAAAGACAAGACTTTCTTGAGCACGAGGTCACCTTCTCGGAACACACGAGGCTTGACCTTCTTATCGAATGCTTTCTTTATTCTCTACTGATATAACTGACCATGGCACATGGCAGTCAATCGCTTCTCTTCGATCAAATTCAGTTGGTCATAACGACTCTGGATCCATTCAGCATCAGTCAACTCAAGGTTTGAGGGTGCTATTTCTTTTTTTTTATTTCTTTTTTTTTTATTTCTTTTTTTTTTATTTATTTTTTATTTATTTTGATTTTGATTTTGTTTTTCACCCCTCTCTTTTTTTTTGTTACATTTGTAATGCCCCAGTTTGACTTTTTTTGTTGATTCTCAAGATACAGCTGAATGATCTTCTTTTCGTACTCAAGAAGACGGGTAATCTCGTCAGGAATCCCTTCAACATCATCTTCCTCTGCTTCAAATACATGGAATTCAAAAATTGGGAGATGGCGTTGGATCATTATGTTCAATGGGTTTTAGAATCAACCTGCATAATGATTTTGGATAATAAAAACTTTAGAATTTAAACATACAAATCATTATGCAGATGAAAAGATTGTTTTTATTCTTGTTTTTAGGGTTTTTTGTGATCACCAATTTCATGCAAAAAAAGCAAAAAGTGAAAACAATTGGAAAAACAAATGTTTAACATGAATTTATTGAATGAAATATCATTGTATATATGATGCCAACAATGTCATCACTTCTCCTTTTGGCATGGGAGAAAGGTTTTTAAACAAAGCAAACATATTAGGCTGACTTATGAATGACCGTAGGAACATCCACAGCGACCCAATTGTGGCAGATCCCACCAGGGATGACAAAGTTGTCAGTACCCTCTGCATCTTCTTCCAGAATAGCAGCAGCTTCCTCAGCTTTACCGACGTGGATGAAACCTCCACTCTTGAACAACCCTTGCTCGTTGAAGACCCCAGACGAATAGCCAATGCCAGCCCGAGACTTGTTATCTTCAAGCTCGATCATTTTTCCTAGACCAGCAACTGCACCACATTCAATGGCCAGTTTCGCATCTCGATAGGAAGCAAATGAAGGAGACCTCTTCTCAACAGGCTCGGCTATAGATAAAGCTTGGAAGGGAGTTCCAACTTCATCCTCAGCATCAATGTATGAGAAAGAAGACAAGTGGCTAACCAGGAGAGCCTTTTCTCCCCCTACCACAACCAGTTTCTTGTTCTTAACGAATTTCAGCTTCTGGTGTAGGGTGGATGTCACGTCGCCAGCCTCGTGAATCCATGGTCTACCAAGGAGACAGCTATAAGATGGGTGGATATCCATAACCTGAAAGGTGATCTGGAAATCACTTGGTCCAATCCTGATTGGGAGATCAACTTCCCCAATCACAGTCTTACGCGACCCATCAAAAGCTTTCACAACAACACCACTCTGCCTCATGGGAGGCCCTTGATATGACAATCTCGAAAAAGTGGTCTTCGGCAATACATTCAGAGATGACCCAGTGTCCACCAACACGTTGGACATGGCGTCGCTCTTGCAATTCATAGATATATGTAAAGCCATGTTGTGGTCTCTTCCCTCCTCAGGGAGATCAGAGTCACAGAAACTCAAAGTGTTGCAAGCAGTAATGTTTGCAACAATGCTGTCAAATTGTTCAATTGTGACATCATGATCAACATAAGCCAAATCCAAAAATTTCTACAGAGCCTCCCTATGGGGTTCTGAATTCAGAAGCAAGGATAACACGAAGATTTTGGACGGCGTTTGTAGAAGCTGATCTACAATATTGTACTCACTCTTCTTGATGAGCCTCAGCATCTCATCACAGTCTTCATTCACAATGCCACTTGGGCCAACAGAAGAAGCAGGAGTCTTTTGTACAGAGGAGGGTTTAGCAACAGGTGTCGGGTTCGGAGAATTCACAGCATTCCCAACCGGACGCTTACCAGAGTCAGCAACAGCTTGAGGCTTCAGGGATGCTGAAAATACGCGAACACTACGGGTCAATCCGCTTACATCAGCTATATTCACAACAGATGGAGAAGGCAAGGGCACTTCTTTCCCATCTTCAACAGCAACAGCATTATAGCGGAATGGAATTGCTTTATCAGATAAATAAGGCACAGGACCGGCAGGCTTGATAACCAGGGCAGGAGAAACCTTCTACTTGCTACCATCATATCGAATGACAACAGGCTCAGGGATCCTGAACACAGGAGAAATCACATTAACCTCAGGTTCGTCTTCATCAACATTTCTGTTTTGAAGAATCTCAATAGTCCCATCATCCAGCAATTCTTGAAGATCTTTGCGCACTTGGCGACAACCCAAACGATTGACCGAGCAGATACGACATTTGTCATGATCATGCTCCAAATGACTGTAATCACACAGTAGGCGATGCAACTCAACCAATGACTGTCGAATATGGCTAACATATTTGACCTTGTATTTTCCAGGGCAACCCTGGACCATGTTAACTGACTTCCCATGCTCGGGCAGTGGGTTCTTTGTAACATTGGGACCTGCGTCCTCAAAGCTTAGAATGTCGCATCTCATAAGGTCTTGAACCTTAGTCTTCAGCTGAAAGCAATTCTCTACATCGTGACCGGGAGCACCCGAGTGATAGACACAGTGCTGATCAGGCTTGTACCACCACTGAGGGTTAGCAGGTATAGCTGGCGGGTCTCTGGGAGTAATCAATTTTTGCTCTATCAAAGAGGGATACAGCTCTGCATATGATACAGGAATTGGATCGAAAGTGATCTTCTTCCTTTCATAACTCGTACTAGCTTGATTACTGTTGTTGCGAGGCTGGTAGGCCTGCTGTTGAGGACGATGCTATTGTTGATACTGTTGAGTTTGCTGTTGATTGTTGTGTTGCTGATATTGAGAATTATCCCTGAAAACAAGTGCTATATGAGCCACCTGGTGCTGATTGCTGGCTGAACGCACAGGCTTCCTCCTCACAGAGGGTCTTCGAGGTTTCACATGGGATTGCACAGCATGTGCCTCTCCATCTTTCTTCTTCGCAAACGCCCCATATCGCTTGCTAGAAGAGCCTTCATCCTTGGTCAAACGTCCTTCACGGACTTCTTCCTCTAGTCGCATCCCCATGTTCACCATCTTGGTGAAGTCAGAAGGAGCACTAGCGATCATCCGCTTGTAATAAAATGAACTCAAGGTCTTCAGAAAGATCTTGGTCATTTCCTTCTCTTCCAGCGGAGGAGTAATTTGAGCTGCCAGCTCTCGCCACCTCTGGGCGTACTTTTTGAATGTCTCTTTATCCTTCTGGGACATGGATCTGAGCTGATCCCGGTCGGGAGCCATATCCACGTTGTATTTGTACTGCTTGACGAAGGCTTCGCCAAGATCATTGAAGGAACGAATGTTTGCACTGTCCAAACTCATATACCAACGCAGCGCAGCTCCGGACAGATTGTCCTGGAAATAATGAATGAGTAGCTGACCATTATCCTTTTGAGTAGACATTTTCCTGGCATACATAACCAGGTGGCTGAGAGGGCAGGTGTTCCCCTTATACTTCTCAAAGTCTGGGACCTTGAATTTGACAGGTATTTTCACACCGGGAACTAAACAGAGCTCGGCTGCAGACTTGCCGAACAAATCCTTTCCTCGAAGGGTCTTCAATTCCTTGCAGAGTTCAAGAAATTGGTCATTCATAGCATCCATCTTCTCATGAAAATCTGGGCCCTCAGACGACTCAAAATGATAGATGGTGTCGTCTACCCTAGGAACGGTATGCACGACAGGAGGAGGCACAGCAATGACCGGGCTAGATGCCGGCATGGAAGCAAATGTTGGTGCAGGAATTATAGGCATAAAGCCAGGAGGCATACCCCACGGAAACCCGGACGGCATGGCTGTTGGCACGAAGTGGGCACTAGCAGCTGGCACAGTAGAAGAAACAACCTCAGAGATAACAGTCCTCTGGGGAGGAGTTGCAGGTGTTGGATACGGATGATTCTGAGCAGCTAGGAAAGATTCCATCAAAGCGCTCAGTATGGCGACTTCCTCTTTGAGCTCGCGGTTCTCTTGCTCAAGATGATCCATCAATCTAGAAGAGTTGGCTCTGGTGTAGTACCGATGAGTCAGCTTGTCTTCAAAATAAATGAAGAGCACAAAGTTAGGCCACAGACAAGAAGACCGGAACAAACACCTGCTTATGCAAATGATGCATGCAATGCTCGTGCATATGATTTTGTTTTTATTTTTGAAGGAACTTTTAGGGTATTGTTTGCAAATTTTGAATATTAAGCATTTATCGCATATGGAAAATATCTCATCAAATATATTTGAGAAAGAGAAGTACAGCATTGTCAATCATTACAAGAGAAAAGGAAAATAAACATCCTATGGATCCCTAGAAGCTCGGGATGCCGGAAGATAAGCTGCACGAAGCATCTTAATCTCTCTCTCATATGCTGCTTCCATATCCGCCTTCTCTTTGGCAAGTCTGTCATACCTCCTTTTCCAGAACTTGGAAGACTGAGGTAGTAGAGAAGTCCAAGCGTCGTTCGGATCATCAATGACCTGATGCTCGAGGAACTCGATCAGAGCATCCTTCTCCTTAAGCTGTTGAAGCAACTCTTCTCTTTCACGGATCCAGGCACGCGAAAGGTCTTCGTCTCTCAACTCCTCTACGCCTTGGTTAGGGAGGGTTGAAGGCCCAGCCACAACCAAAGGTGTAGGTCTCGGATAATCATAAGGCATGAGATACTCAGATGCTCTCTTCCTTACCCAAGTAGTGTACAGCTCCAAAGCAATGCATATCTTCGGACCCAACTCACTTCTACCCTTCTTGTGAATCTTGCGCCACGCGCGGACCATCCTGGCTTTCAAGCCTTGGGGATCTTTACCCTCCTAAAAGAACACACCTTCTAAAAAAATGTTATTAGGTTTATCCTTTAGGGGGAACCCAAGCTGACGACGTGCTAAGATAGGGTTGTAGCTAATCCCACCACATGTACCAAGAAGAGGCACATTGGAGAATTCACCACAAGAGTCAATGATCTGCACAGTGTCATACACGCGATCATACCAAGAGATATCGTCATTAGTGAGATACATGAGTCTCATAGACCACCGTAGACATCCCTTGTTCTCCTTGAAAGCGACCGTCTGAGGTAAGTGAGAAATAAACCACTTATACAACAGAGGCAAACAGCACACAATAGCGCCACCACCCTTTGCATTCCTCAGGTGCAAAGAGAAATAGGTATCACCCAACAGAGTCGGAACGGGATTAAGAACAGAGAAGATCCTAATAGCGTTCACATCCACAAATTTGTCGATGTTAGGGAACAATACCAATCCATAGATGAGAAGCACGAATATGGCTTCAAAGGCATCCTCACTCATGGCCTTCCCATAAACGGTAGCTTGAGCGATGAGGAACTCAGAAGGAAGACCTTGAATTCCACCTTTGGTAGTCATATGAGCTTTAACCAAGGATTCATCTATGTGCAACATGTCATCTATCTCTTTAGAAGTAGGAATACTCTCCAAGCCACTGAACGGCACCTGATCCAGAATCGGAATACCCACAAGATGAGCATACTCCTCAAGGGTAGGCAACAGCTGAAAGTCTGGATAAGAGAAGCAATGATACAGAGGATCATAGAACTGCACCAAAGTGCCCATCAACCCTTCGTCGACCTGAGTAGTCAGAAGAGGCAGAAGCTTCCCATAACGAGCTTTGAAACCCAAGGGATCTACTACATAAGATGTCAGATTCCTTAACTCTTTCAGATCGGGCTGTCTGAAGCTGTACTTCTTTGTATGCCTTTTTGGTCTTTCCATATCTGAAAATTTTGCAAATAAACCCCTTAAGTTCCTTGAATTTTTTTTTCTGATGATATGGATGTAAATGAATGCATGAATGCATGAATGCAACAATCACACTCAAGGATCAAGCAAAGCACACCAGACAAAGGTCATGGGATAGATCGTATTATCCTTAATATCAATCATCCATTTTGGTGGATTATGGTTTACACCTTATCAACACCATAGTTCCATTGATATTAACGATATACGAACGGTTCAACCATCCTTAATATCAATAATCCCTTTTGGTGGATTATGGCTTTCGCCTTATCGACACCCAGGTTCCATTGATATTAACAATAGTTGAACGGATCAACCATGAATCACGGGTTTGTTGTGAGTCACGAGCATGGAGTCTCGTTTAAGAACCACCCAAAGGGAGTGTATTATGGTTTAAACCTGCCGAACATGTTCTACCAGAGGTTCCCATAGTCATCGTCCCATCTTTCGAATATTATCGGAGGAACGAATACTCGTATTCCAAAAATATTCTCAAGAGAGACTCTTATGAGTGTAGTATCGCGTAACAATCGCATCAAATCTGACATTTGAACGACCTCCGCACTACGTCCTAAAAATTGGCCAAGATGGGCTTGGTAAACTAAGGTCCTTGGCTTCTACGGCACATATTGAAAGAATAATGCCTAACCACAAATGACTTGTGTGACATCATTAATCCAACATGACCTCCACCAAGTGAATGGACTCGCAAGTCAACTTGCTAAGGAATAACTCCACACAAGTCGACGAGACTATGCCATTCTCCTATCATAAGATGCACTCGAGTTCGGGTATAAAACTCATCTCACAAGGATCACCAAGCAAGCAAGCAATTGATATATCAAGCTAATCAATCAATACAGTAATCCAAAATTGCACAAAAATATGTCATAAACAATAGACAATATAATACAACAAAGTGTGAAAAGTTGGCAAACCCACTAGGAAGCTCGTATTCCCCAGCAGAGTCGCCACTTTTCTGTAGCGGTGTATTCGTCACTTTTAGATTTATTGACTAAATCAAAAGCAAAGCATACAAAGATAGAGTCGCCACCGCACTTCTATTTATCCAAAGGAATGGCTAGAAAGCGAACAAAAGCCTAAGAAGTTTTACGCAAAGAAAACTAATAAAAGGTCAGAGATCTGGGTAAGGGGGTAATTATGTTGTGGGAAGGTGTTAGGCACCCACAACATCCTAGGTACTCCTAGGGAACCTCTTTTCACAACTTGTTGTAAAATTATTTGTTTATGAAATATTTTTGTGCAAACATTGATTGAAGGGATGAGAAAAGAATATACAATTTTTATTATTTTTGTGTTTGAATGGATGAACCCATTGCCTACGTACCTTTTCATGAAAGATAAGGATCAAAACGCCGTAGTTCGGCTAAAAGATTTCCAAAAAAAAGTGAGTGGATTGATTTTAAACAAAAGCCTTAAGGTCTTTCATTATCAACGGGAGAAAACTCAACCTGAATCAACAATCCACCATGTGAGAATAGCTTCGACATACTAGAGGGGTTAACCATGTTTTCAGTATGGAAGACTTACGATTCGATCACTAAGGATGCGGTGAGATTTACATCAACCACTATGATAATTCAGATCTATGGCTAATGCATGAAAACTTGATTAAGAAAGTGGACAAGGCCACAAAATCAATTGAGTGAGTGAAATTAATCAATTAGAATTATTCACAAAAATGAAGTCAAAGTTGACATTAAAGTTCAATTCAGAAGAAGTATTGTGAAAATGAAATTTGAAAATCAGAGGCTTAAGGCCTAGGTTTCTAGTTTTGAAAACAAGTGAAAATGTTTGCACAAAAGTTTTCTGGTTAAGGATGCAAAACAAGGTTCAAGGTTAAGCACAAAAGGGTTAAGTGACAAAGCCACAAATAGGAATCGCTTTCTCAAGATCATAGAAATGATCCAAGGAAGTTCCTTTGGAATTAGGCAACACAAAGCAAAAGCAAATAAGCAAGCTCAAAGGAGCAACAAAACTGGAAATGGATTGCCAATAAATGGTCTTACATCCAACTCCGAAAACAAATGGGAAACGGAGTGGCAAAAAATGGTCTTACGTCCAACTCCACAAAGCGACATGGGAAACAGATAGCCAATCAATGGTCTTACATCTAACTCCACGAAAGAAAACAAATAGGAAACAAATAGCCAATCAATGGTCTTACATCTAGCTCCACAAAAGAAAACAATATAGGAAATGGAGTGTCAATCAATGGTCTTATATCCAGCTCCTCAAAAGGAACAGGAAACAGATAGCCAATCAATGGTCTTACATCTGACTCCTCAAACAAAACAAATAACAAATGCAAGAGCAAAATGCAAACAATATGTAAAAAGCAACATGAAGGATGCACAAGTAAGCAAACAATCAATCAATTAGCACACTCTATACACAATCAAAAGGCTCATACAAGGCTGGGCTTTAGTCAAGGGGTCATATCAACCTCGACAAACAAGCCAGATATGTAAGGGTGTTCAGGATCTTAACCTCTGACATTGACCGTCAGGGTGAGCAGATGAAATGGGAGATGAGGGTTAGACCTCATAGCTCTTAACCCTGGCCGGGTGAGCTTGAATCAAAGAAGGTGTGGGAGTCCAGAATGAGGAACTCTATTCCACAATGACTGACTCTATATACAAGATTTTGGGTGTTTATTCAAATGCATCAGCACGTAGTGCGAGCAAGATGAAAGACTTAACTGAATAGCAGGGGATGGATTGCACATCCCTTCTATCTGCCAATCGCCTCTTCACTTAGGAGGACTTGAAGTACATGGCACAAATATAAACAATCACAGACATTGCCTCTTAAGGAGGACTTCAGCCAAATGCCTGCCAAACATAAACGACAGGGCTTCCAGACTACATGGAGTTAAAGAGATTACCTAAGTGGCATGCCAACCACAAGCAAAGCAAAGCAACTCAAGTAATGAGTTAAAGCTACTAAAGTACCTGTAAGAAAATCAAACAAGTCAATATTCACATTCAGACAAACTAAACAGACAGTCAACATTGAGACAACCAATATACACAATGTAAGTCAACAACTCAAGTGAGTTAGCCACCCAAGGACCTACAACACAATCAACATTAGTTAAACAAAGCAAATTGTATCTCAAGCAAGGAGATCACATCATCCATTAGGACTAATTGCTTGAACCTGAAATGCAAAGCTCAAATTGTGAGTACAAACCCCTAGGGCAAAGCCTAGGGTCAAAGGTAAAGCAAAAAGTCAAAACAACAACCAATATTCAACATAAATATCATTTAATCAATCATGAACATGTCCTAAAAAGGACCAAGTCAAAAGCATCAAGCAAAGTCATCTCATAAGCAAGCTATGGCAGAAACAAATTCAAAGCACACAATTGGTCATCAAGAATGAAAATTTCATATTAAAACAGAAATGAATCAAACAATCCTGGAAATTTTTATATGCACACAACATGTCAAACACAATCATCATGCCAAAAATTAGAATCAACAGAGTTCAATTAACCTAGAAATGAAAATGTACAAGTATGACATCAAATTGTGTGACACACATTGTCACACCATACAATCATGTGTCTAAAACAGAAATGGAAAATGGGAAAAATGCACAACCAAGCCTCAAAAATCATACAACATGTTGGGAATCAGTGTGTTAAATTTCATGGCAATTGGATCATTATTGAGCATTTCACAATAGAATGAATGAAGCATGGTACATTTGCATACATGTTCAATCAACAGTCCCCAATCAAAAATCCAGAAATGATAAAAATCAGAAAATCACATCATAAAATAATAGACACTTCAAGAATCATGTGAGAAAAAATTTGGAATTATTTGGATTCATTTTCATTTTGTTATGATTTTTTGAATGTGATGAAAATAAAATGGAATTAAATGGAGAAAATACATGAAAATATGGAAGGAAATAAGAATGTGGATTAAATTTGAAAAAAAAGGCACCGGCCGGAATCGAACCAAGTAGCAATCAAAATACGCTGAAAGAAGAAATAAAACACAAAATGTCCAAAGCCAAGGATCGAAGCGCGTACGCACGCTGGGACCTAAAACACGGTCGTTTCATTAAACGAGTTGGCGTTCCAACTCATGGTCAAGGCAACACGTGGAATGGTCAACGAGAGCACAACCAATGAATTCTCCATGAAAGTGCATGCATGGACACACGCTGGCTAAACCCTAGCGCCAGCTCTGCTTGTTGCAGACGGCGGCTTCAACGGCGAGGCAGGGTGGTTTCCACCGTCTTCTTCGTGAAGACGGTGATTGCTACAGTGATGTTCATTTTTTTTCTTCAGAATTTCGTAAAAGTTATACCAAACGAAAGCTCATGACACGAGGAACACAAATCCAGCATCAATTCATATTAATTCTTCATGATCAAAGCAAATCGAAGCAAAACATCTTGATCTACCAAACTTTAACTCAGCATAACTCAGTCATTTCTCAACCAAATTTCATGAAATCTATACCAGAATTCTTAGCATGAGAAACTCTACAACATTATGCACATAAAAAAGAGAATTAGGAGATTCAAAATTCACACCTCTTGAAGAGCAGAACAATGAAACCAGCGATTCAAGCTCCTAAAGTGTCCAGATCCAATCCTGAGATGATGTCTTGAAGCTTTGTGAGTGAATTGAAGCCTGGAGATGCTTGGATCTAGCTCAAAAGTCAATTTCCATCTTCATGTTCTTGAGCTTCATGTGCTTAATTCTTCACCAAAACCTTCGATCCACACCTTGATCTGCACTCAATGATGACCATAGAACACAAATATGCAAGAAAATTCAAGTGCTATGTGGAAGAATTTCAAGTTTCAATGGAGAGAAAAATTTGGAGGGAAGAAGAATTTGAGATCTAGAATGTGAAGTTATGAACAATTCTGTTAGGATTTAGCATTTATACCATGTGTTAATCCTACTGAAAATGTAATTAGCAATTGGTTAATTAGAGATTAACAAAAATAAGATGTATGACCGAAATTGAAAAGTGTGGAGGTGCATGGCAAATTGGACATGAACAGTACCACATGCATGATCACTTTCACTTAAAACCATCTCATAAGCATAATGGCAATGGTATTTTGTTCATATGATGCACCAATTTTGAATTTGCAAATTTCCCTCCAAAATGGTCATGAATGAGCAAATGATTATGTGATGAAATTTCATGCAATGTGATGAATGATTTGGAAAATATATGTCATAAGGAGCAATATGCAAAAAGAGGCACTCAAATTGGAGTTATGAGTCAAAAGTTATGGCTTGTTGAAGTTTCATGCACACTTGCCAATCATTTGATCATATCTCCTCAACCATTCATCAGATGCTCATGATCTTGGACTTTTTGGAAATGGGAGAGAGAGATCTTCAACTCTCATGTTGGACAAAAATTAATCTGAAGCTTCTTCGATGTTGGAAAGTTGAGTTGAATTTGGTCCAAAAACTTTCCATTTTTGGAAACTTGAAATTACAGGTCACTTTCCATTTTGGGAAACTTTTGACTTGACCTCAAAATATTCAATGTAGATGTTTGACATGATGAGTAAGCCTTGTTTGAACATGAATGGGATGAAGAAATTCAATTCTCACACTCAAAGCCTTCAGTTGACTTGCAGTTGACTTGTATTGGTCCTTAGATGACCTTACAATGCCTGATGAACTTGAGCCTTTGCCACTTGGGAAATTTGCTCCAAAATGGACCTATAACTCATATAAGCTCAAAATAATGATCACATGATCCATATCTCACTGGAACCCTCATCTCTTGCACAAAGGATTCACTTGAATTGCCTTGACCTGTTGACTGCTTAAGCTGCAAGACAAATGTTAGATGACATATTTTTGTACATTTTTGGTTAGTGATTAAAATAAAAGCAATGATACACAAATGCAAGCAATGCTTGGTGATCAAGAACCACTCTCAAGAAAGATCCCACCCACAGGGAAGGAAGCAAGGTGTCCAATGATCCTTGAGGCTATGCAATGCTATGATATGATGCCATGAGGGATCTTAGGGACAAAATTGGGGTCTTACAGATGCCCCTATTTAAGATCATTCTAGCCGTAGAAGTGAAGGTTAAAATCTTCATCTCGACGCGGAAGAATGGGCTTAAATAACAACAATGAGACAAATTTTGGTCCCTAAGAGACCTCATGATGCAAATGTATGAGTGCACAACAAACAAGCTCTTACAATGGACAATACGATTTCCATGCTTATTATAGGGTTAACCCCTCACTAGCATGTTGAAGCTCTCCTCACATGGTGGATTTGTGGTTTTAGGTTGAGTTTTCTCCCTTTGATAACAAAATACCTTAAGGCTTTTGGACCAATCAATTCACCAACTTGCTTTGAGATATTTACCCCGAACTACGAGGTTTTGATCCTAATCATTTTTAAGATGGTACGTAGGCAATGGGTTTATCCATTCAAACACAAAATTGTAAATAATTTGTACATTCTTCTCTCATCTCCCCAATCATGTTTGCACAAATAATTTTTCACAAATACCAACCTACCTTACAACATTGTGAAAAGGGCTCCCTTAGAGTACTAAGGATGTTTTGGGTGCTTAACACCTTCCCATTGCATAACCAACCCCCTTACCCCGATCTCTAACATTTTTATTAGTTTTTGATTTGATAAAACTTCTCGATTTTTGTTCGCTTTCTAACCTTTCCTTTGGATAAATAGAAGTGCGGTGGCGACTCGGATTGTATGATTTACTTTTGATTTAGTCAATAAATCTAAAGGTAACGAATACCCCGCTACAGAAAAGTGGCGACTCTGGTGGGGATGTTTGTAGCCTAGTGGATTTTGCCTACTTTTCATATTTGTCGTATTGTATGTTTATATTATTTTTGTGACATATTTTTGTGCAAATTTGGGATTACTGTATTGATTGTAATGTGTGAATTGCTTGATATATCAATTGCTTGTGTGCTTGGTGGTCTCTTGTGAGATGAGTTATGTACCCGAACTCGAATGCATTTAGGATAGGAGAATGGCATAGTCTTGTTGACTTGTGTGGAGTTATTCCTTAGCAAGTTGACTTGCAAGCCCATTCACTTGGTGGAGGTTATTTTGGGATCAATAGTGTCACACGAGTAGTCGTGGTTAGGCATTACTCTTTCCCATATATGCCTTAGAAGCCAAGGACCTTAGTTTACCAAGCCCATCTTAGCCTATTTTTTAGGACGTAGTGCGAAGGTCGTTCAAGTGTAAGATTTGATACGATTGTTACGCGATACTACACTCATAAGAGTCTCTCTTGAGAATATTTTTGGATTACGAGTAGTCGTTTATCCGATAATATCAGAAAGATAGGATGATGACTATGGGAACCTCTTGTAGAACATGATTGCTAGGTTTAACCCTAGTACACTCCCTTGGGTGGTTCTTAACCGAGACTCCATGCTCCTGACTTGCAAAAAACCCTTGATTCATGGTTGATCCGTTCTTGTATATCCTTAATATCATTGGAACTTGGGTGTTGATAAGGTGAAAACCATAATCCACCAAAATGGATGATTGATATTAAGGATGACTTGATCCATGCCATGACCTTTGTGTGGTGTGATTTGCTTGATCCTTGAGTGTGATTGTTGCATCCATGCATTCATGCATTCATACACATCCATATCATCAACAATGAGAAAATTTTCAAGGAACTTAAGAGGTCTATTTGCAAATTTTCAGACATGGATAGACAAAGAAGGAATACGAAGAAGTACAATTTTAGACAACCCGACTTGAAAGAGTTAAGGAGTTTAATATCCTATGTATTAGATCCCTTGGAGTTCAAGGCTCGTCATGGGAAGCTTATGTCTATTCTTTCTACTCAGGTGGATGAAGGTCTGATGAGTGTGTTGGTACATTTCTATGATCCCTTGTACCGTTGCTTCACATTTCCGGATTTCCAGCTTTTGCCTTCACCTGAGGAGTATGCCTATCTTGTGGGTATACCTATTCTAGATCAGTTGCCATTCAATGGCTTGGAGAGGGTTCCTACTTCTCAAGAGATTGAGGATCTGTTGCATATAGATGAATCTATTGTGGGTGCTCATATGACTACCAAAGGTGGAATTCAAGGTCTCCCATCTGATTTCCTCATTGCTCAAGCTACTTTGTATGGGAAGGCCATGAGTGAGGACGCCTTTGAGGCCATATTTGTACTTCTCATCTATGGGCTAGTGTTATTCCCCAACATCGACAAGTTTGTGGATGTGAACGCTATTAGAATTTTCTCTACTCTTAATCCCGTTCCTACTCTGTTGGGTGACACTTATTTCTCTTTGCATATGAGGAATGCAAAGGGTGGTGGTACCATTGTTCCACGACGGTCGCCTTCAAGGAGAACAAAGGATGTCTACGTTGTTCCACGAGACTTATGTCTCTCACTAATGATGATATCTTTTGGTATAACCGTGTATATGATGGTGTGCAGATTATTGACTCTTGTGGTGAATTCTCCAATGTGCCTCTTCTTGGTACGTGTGGTGGGATTAACTACAACCCTATTTTAGCACGTCGTCAGCTTGGGTTCCCCTTAAAGGACAGACCTAATAACATTTTGTTAGAAGGTGTGTTCTTTCAAGAGGGTAAAGATCCCCAAGGCTTGAAGGGCAGGATGGTCCACGCTTGGCGCAAGATTCATAAGAAGGGAAGGAAAGAGCTTGGTCCGAAGAATTGTATTGCTTTGGAACCCTATACCTCGTGGGTTAGGAGGAGAGCTTCTGAGTACCTTATGCCTTATGATTATCCGAGACCTACACCTTTGGTTATGGCTGGGCCTTCAACCCTCCCTGACCAAGGAGTAGAGGAGTTGAGAGATGAAGACTGTTCGCGTGCTTGGATCTGTGAACAAGAGGAGCTACTTCAACAACTTAGAGATAAGGATGCGTTGATAGAGTTTCTTGAGCATCAGGTTATCGATGAGCCTGATGATGTTGTGACTTCTCTTCTTCCTCAGTCTTCCAGGTTTTGGAAGAGGAAGTCCGATCGACTCGCCAAAGAGAAGGCAAATATGGAGGCAGCCTATAAGCGAGAGGTGAAGAGGCTTCGTGCAACTTATCTTCCAGTCTCGAGAGCTTTGGACGATTGTTTCAAGGGTTTCATAGGATGTTCATTTTCCTTCTCTCTTGTATTGTATTTGGTTACCAAGACTGTACTTCTTTGGTGTAAAATATTTTCCAGATATTATTGATATGATATATCCATATATATGTCTAAATGATTAATATTTTCAATATTTGCAAATAGAGCTCTAAAGTTCCTCTAATTAAAAAATAAATCATATGCACAAGCATTGCATACATCATGTGCATAAGCAGGTTTGGCTCCAAGCTTCTTGTTCAGTGGTCTAACTCTGTGTTCTTCATTTATTTTGAAGACAAGCTGACGCATCGGTACTACACCAGAGCCAACTATTCAAGACTAATGGATCACCTTGAGCAAGAGAACAGAGAGCTGAAGGAGGAAGTGGCAAGACTGACTGCCCTGATGGAGTCTTTCTTGGCCGTCCAAAGCCAGTCATCTCCAATGCCTTCAACTCCTCCTCAGAGGAAAGTCATTTCCGAGATTGCCTCTTCAACCGTGCCTGCTGCCAGTGCCCACTTCGCGCCTACTACTATGCCAGCCGGGTTTCCCTGGGGGATGCCCGCAAACTTTGTTCCTGAGGGTCTCGCCCCAACGTTTGCTTCTCTGCCGGTATCTAGTGTAAGAACAAAATTAGTTCTACAATAGAATTCCAGGATTTTGATGATAACAAAGGATGAAACCAAAAATGGCACCCTAACGAAATTTCTCTAAGTGTGCAGGACTCTGAACAGAAACAAAAGAATCTGATCGCTTTATCAGATATAAACTCTGATCAGATACAAAGTACTAGAAGATTAGAAGCATCTGAAGAAGAAGTGTGCTCTAGAAGTTCTGACTCTGAGCAAAACAGGACAGCAGAATACCAGAAGCTCTAAACTTCCACTGGACTCAACTCTGATGATCTAAAAGACAAGTACTCTTAGAAGCTCTGATGTATCCTCAACGCAATCTCCGATTGACACAGAAACTCCGAGATAACAAAGACTCTGATGAAGATTCTCCAGATCCAGAAAGAGTAACGGAAAGAACTTCTTCAAATGGAAAGAAAGTATATTTGGAAAGAATTTATTCAGGGAGACAACTTGGTTATGGCAAGAAACACAGAAGTAATGACATTGAATGCTCATCAAAGGCCAATATTCTGTCATCACTCCAACGATCCTTTCACCATTATATAAAGGACAACATACTTCAGTGAGAGAAACACAACAACACACAGAAAATTCTTTACATTCTCTCTTAGTTTTTCACAAGTTGTTGCTCATACGTGAAAACACTTGCTTTCTCTTTTTGCTGTAATATTTCCTTACTCTTAGAAGCACTCTCAATTACAATTCTTTTTTGCTAAATTACTTTTGTTCCTCAAGTGACTCTGCGTAGTCTGTACACTTGGGAGGACTAAGAGATCACTCTCTTAGACGTTTGGTTGTATTAATCTTTCAAGATTAGTGGATTAAGTCCTTTTTGAAGGCGAAATCACCTTGGCCGGGTGGACTGGAGTAGCTTTGTGTTATAAGCGAACCAGTATAAAATTCCGTGTGTTCTTCTTTTGAAAAAGCGTTTATTTTCCAAAACAATTCTAACCCCCCCTTTCTTGTTTTTCTCAGCTTCAATTGGTATCAGAGCTTCGGCTCTGTTATTGATTTTCTAATCAAACACTTAACAGTGTAGAGAGATCCAGAACGAGAAAAACTATGGCCAACACCAATGAAAGAGACAGTTACAATGCTAAGCCTCCAGTCTTTGATGGAGAGAAATTTGATTACTGGAAAGATAGAATTGAAAGTTTCTTTCTGGGCTATGACGCTGATCTCTGGGACATTGTCACAGATGGATACAAACCTCATGTAACAGATGCTGGAGTTGCCGTTTCCAGAAGTAAAATGACAGATGATCAGAAGCGCGAATTCAAGAATAATCACAATGCCAGAACGATACTTCTCAATGCCATATCTTACAATGAGTATGAAAAAATCACCAACAGAGAAACAACTAAAGATATACTTGACTCCCTGAGGATGACTCATGAAGGAAACTCTCAGGTCAAAGAAACAAAGGCTCTGGCTCTAATCCAGAAATATGAAGCCTTCAAAATGGAGGATGATGACGCTGTAGAGGTTATGTTCTCTAGATTCCAAACTCTTATTGCAGGTCTCAAAGTACTAGACAAAGGATACACAACTGCAGACCATGTCAAAGAGATAGTCAGAAGCTTGCCAAAGAAGTGGAGACCCATGGTCACAACCTTAAAACTCTCAAAGGATCTGAACAACATCAACCTTGAAGAACTTGTCAGCTCACTCAGAAGTCATGAGATAGAACTAGAGGAAGATGAGCCTTAGAAGAAGATCAAGTCTGTAGCATTAAAGTCCAGATCTGAAAGACGCAAGTCTGACAGAAACAAAGCCTTCGAGGCCGAAACAGAAGATGCTGATGACTCTGAACTGGAAGACTCTGACGATGAGGAAGAATTATCCCTCCTGACCAGAAGAGTAAAATAACTCTGGAGAAAGAGGAATAATAACTTCAGGAGACCAAGACCTATAGGGGACCAATCAGACTTAACCTCAAAAGGTAAAACTAACAAAGATGTTACTTGCTATGAATGTAAAGAAACAGGTCACTACAGGAACGAATGTCCCAAGTTAAAGAAAGACAGTTCCAGAAAAGAGAACTTCAAGAAAAATTCCCTCAAAACCAAAAAGGGACTGATGGCTACCTGGGATGACAGCGAATCTGACTCATCAGAATCAGACTCGGATGAACAAGCTAATGTGGCACTCATGGCTACCACATCCAAGAACACTTTAGATGAAGAATCTGAATCAGAAGAGGTATTTTCTGAACTCTCTCGATCTGGCCTAGAATCATGTCTGTCTGAAACTCTCAGCTCATATCAGAAACTCAAACAAAAATTTATAGCTGTAAAAGGCGTTCTTGAAGAAACATTAGAAGAATGTGGAAAACTTGAGATAAAAATCTTAGAACTAAAAGATGAAAACAGATCTTTGACATTAGTGTAAGACCCCAATTTTGTCCCTAAGATCCCTCATGGCATCATAACATTGCATTTGCATTGCCTCAAGGATCATTAGCATCTTGGTTCCCTTTATCCTTGGGTGGGATCTCTTGTGAGTGGTTTGAGATCACCAAGCATGCTTGAATTGTATATCATTTCTGTTCTTATTTTGTTTACTAACCAAAAGCACAAAAATATATCACTAACATCTTTTGTTTGTAGCTTAAGCAATCGCAAGGTCAAAGCTTCTAGGAGATCATCTGTGCAATGATAAGGCCAAGAGGAGATGATAGCAAGCATGGAAATGGTTCCCAAAGCTCTCATCCATCAAATATGCCTTCCTAGCATCTCAATTCATCATTTTGATTAAGACAAGTCAAAGGGTTTGAAGCTTGGAAACCCTAATCCATCTGTGCACCACAATGCCTTGCTCATGAAGCAACCTCAGCCTATGGTCAAATGCAATCAAGGGAAGTCCTTTAATTCATCATTTCATGCATATTTGAACTTATTTGGTTATCCTCAATCATCAATTCATCAAGATATGAGTCATGGACTTGATAAGTTGATCAGTCAATTCATCACACTATTTTGAAATTCACTAAGACCTAACTTTTTATGTGTTGGTAAAATGGAGATGATTCCAAAATAAAAAATGTTCTTAAGGACAATATGAACAACTTTCATGTTCAGAAAAATTTGATTTGAAGCTCGGAAGGTCATCATCCATTCCAAGACATTATAGGTCATTTTGACTGAAACCCTAATTTTGGGTCAACTTCCCAAGGACACAACTCCTTCATTTTTCATTATTTTGAGGTGGGATCAAATGAATTGGAAATATTAAGCTATCTAATTCAAATGTTATGTTGAACAAAATTCCAAAATCTCAAAGTAAATACATGTGATAATGTAAGACATTATAGGTCCTTTTGGACCAAATGCATTGAAAGGCAAAAAAGTCTAACTTCAAGTGCCCATAACTCTTTCATCAAAAATCCAAATGATGCAAACTTTAAGTCCATTTTAATTTTTTTAAAAAGATATACAACTTTTATGTTGGAAGGTTTTTCATTTGAAGCTTGCATCATCAAAACATAAGGGCTTGAACATTGGCCAAATTTAGAAATATTGCCTTTGCATGTTTTGCACCTTGCACTTTAAACCCCAATTTCACCAATTTCCAAACCTCAAATGGATTTTTGCCCAACATAACAATTGTTCCTTACATCAAGACCTTTCCAACCATTACCCACATGCTTATGTTTGGATTTTCCAAATGGGACTTTCGAAGAGGTGAATGTTTAGGTCAAAATATGGAATTCACATGAAATCTTGATACACAAGCAAATGCCATTCAAATTACACGTCCAATTCAACTTGGTTTGTGTTCAGCGTTCATGTGCATCAGCTTTTGGGCTTTGCACGCGCCTGTGCAGGCCCATGCATGAAGGGTCCAAGTTCCATACACACGAGAATTCACCTTGCTTGCAGCTTGTTTTGCTATAAATAGAAGTGCTCAGCTTCATTCAAACTCAACCTAATCGCGCCTAAGATGCTGCACAATTGAATCCATAACCATTACCAAAGAAGCTAGTTCATTTTTTCTCCAAATTTTTCAGATCCAAAATTCAACTACATCTGGTTGAATCCTTAGATCTAAAGCTTCTAAACCTTCATCCTGCATCTCATTGATCTTCTGTTTTGGCAAAGAAAGCAAGGAATCGAGCTCAAGTTTCCATAAATCAAGTTTGTTCTTCAACTGGTATTTTCTTCGAAACTCATCATATATTGACCTATTTGCTTGGATCTTGTGTTGGCTGAAGTCCTCTCAATAGAGGCATCATGATTGTGCATTTAATTTTTGAAATCCATTGAGTTCATAATGAACACCACAGAACTTCCATCTCTGATTTCTCTCAATATAGAGATCTAGAGTGGAATCGAGTGGCACAGGGATGATGTACATCATCCCAGCTTTCTAAAGATGTATAGATCGTGCATTTTGGTTGCCTTTTGAATCTCTGCAAATTTTGGACTCCGCCGGAGTTGGCCGGAGAAGACGGTGGCGCTGGCCACCGTCCCATTTCCAGATCAATCCTGGACCCTTGGATTCGTTTTCCAGATTTAATCAGAGCCTCTCTTTTTTATGACTTTATTTAATACTACATGTGGCACGGTTGACTAGTGTGTTTGGTAGGCACGCGCATATGATCCGTTTGATGCGCCAGCTCAATTAATGAGCTCTTGATCCAACGCCTCACACTTTTTCTCATTTTAAATTTCTGATTTTAATTTCCATTTAATTTCTTTTATTCCATTGTTTTCAAAAATTCACATCTTCTTCATTTTAAATCCAAAAATTATGGGACCAATTGCATTAGTCTCCAAATAAATTCTAGTTTCTATTTTTGATTTTTAATATTTTTTATTTTATCATTTGATATTTTTTATGAATTTTCTCTTTTCTGGTTGTTTTTAATTCATTTTAAATAGTTTTTGATATTCAAAAAATACAAAAATATTTTCCTAACCTATTTGAATGATGATGAATCTATGAAAAATATTATCATCAATATTTTAATTGATTTGAGATTTATTTGAGATTTTATTCAATTAGGTTATTTTTATTCATTTTTAATTGATTAAAAATAGTTTCTGACTTGTAAAAATTCTGAATTTTTTTGTCAAACTTGGTTTGACCTTGTTGAACTTGGGATAAATTGCTTGGACCTTTCAAGGTTGATTTGAAGTAATTTTGATGTTTGACCTTTCTTTTATTTTTAATTCAAGTTTATTTTTAATATTAAAAATGTCAAAAATATTTTGTTCATTTCTTGACTTCCAATCTTCATCTCACTTCTGTTTTTGATTGTTTGACTTTGACTTTCAATGTTATTGGTCAACATATGATGATTGGTACATTTTATTTCATTTAATGCATTTGTACTTTTGCCATTTTATTTCCATCATCCATCTCCTTCTTCTTCCTCTTCTTATTTTCTTTTTGATCAATGAGTTGAAGGTTGATAAGTTAGCATTGATTAGGGAGACTTAATCTTCCTTGATTCAAATCTAATTCATCTTGATCAATTGATCAAGTGAATGGCTTTGCATTAAGGATAGGTTGTTTTCTAAATCATGCAAAAAGCTTAAACCAATACAAGATCAATTCTCTTTTTTTCTTTTGGCATGGCAAGTTGTTGGAACTTGGTTCACTAATCAAGACTTCTAATTTGTGTTGTTGCCTACATTATTATTGACCGGCCTCAGATAGTTGTGACTTCTACGTAAGTCCAATTATGATTGCTTAACATAACGCTAAATTTGCCTTATGGCACACTAATTACTAATACTAACCATTAACAATTAACTTTTACTTTTTGCTCTTTACTTTTATGCAATTTACTATTCTTGCACATATTATCCATTTGCTTTTCTCTTGGTCACTTGAGCACATGTTTATGTTAATGCCATTTGCCTTTTGCTCACTTGAGCACATAATTGTGTATATACTATTGTGCTTGTGTTCTTGTTTTGATTGATGAGAACCAAATACAAAGAAGTGGACTTAGATTCTAGGACATACCCTATGCAAAGAATGGAGAAATGGACTTAGATTCTAGGACATTCCCTATGCAGAATTGGAGTAAAAGGACCTTAATGATGAATATGGACCAAATCTCTAAACTCACTCTTGTCCATTCTTGGTTTACTTCATGGAACTTTTGATGTGTGTGCTTTTGTGTTAGGGAATTCTATGAGAGCTCAAATTGGAGGACCATTGCCATGTTCATCCAAAGTGAAAGATGCAAGATACATTGAGGATCTCTTAAGAGGCTTGTTTGATGATTGCTTATGCTTTGTGTGATTGCTTATTCCAAAGGATGGGAGCTACTTGGATCATCAATATGATCTCAAGAGAGGAACTCCATTGTGGTTTTGATTCTTCATCCCTCCTTTTTTTTGCTTTGCTTAGGACTTAGCCATTCTTCTTCTTCCCTTCACTCTAACCTAAGCCAAAACTTTTTGTGCAAACATTTAACTATTGTTTTCAAACATTAGAAACCTTAGGCTTTTGATTTTCAAACCTTCTTTTCATAACACTTATTTTGAATTGAATCTTTAAGTCAACTTTGACCATTTTTGTATATACTTCTAATTGGTAAACATAACCCATTAAAATGTCTTTTTGTGGTTCCAATGGCCACTTCCTTAATCAAAATTTTCATAACCTTTAGCTATTAGGTTTGAGTTATCCTTGTGGTAGATGTAATACTCACCTATATCCTTAGTGATGGACAATGAGTCTTCCATGATTATTATAGGGTTAACCCCTCACTAGCATGTTGAAGCTATCCTCACATGGTGGATTTGTGGTTTGGTTGAGTTTTCTCCCTTTGATAACAAAAGACCTTAAGGCTTTTGGACCAATCAATTCACCAACTCATTTTGAAATTTTTACCCCGAACTACGAGGTTTTGATCCTAATCTTTTTATAAGAGGGTACGTAGGCAATGGGTTCATCCATCCAAACACAAAATGTAAATAACTTGTATATTCTCTTCTCATCACTTCAATCATGTTTGCACAAATAAACTTTCACAAAACAACAACCTTGCAACAAGTATGAAAAGGGCTCCATAGGAGTACCTAGGATGTTTTGGGTGCCTAACACCTTCCCATTACATAACCAACCCCCTTACCCAGATCTCTGTTCTCTTTTACTAGTTTTTGTTAAAACTTTTAGGTTTTTGTTCGCTTTCTAACCATTCCTTTGGATAAATAGAAGTGCGGTGGCGACTTGACTTGTATGATTTACCTTGGATTTAGTCAATATCTCTAATGGTAACGAATACCCCGCTACAGAAAAGTGGCGACTCTGCTGGGGATCATTTTGCCTAGTGGGTTTTGCCTACTTTTCATATTTGTTGTATTGTATTGTTTTGTGACATATTTTTGTGCGATTTGGGATTACTGTATTGTATGTAATGATTGAATTGCTTGAATATTAATTCCTTGTATGCTTGGTGATCCTTGCGATATGAGTTCTATACCCGGACTCAAGTGCACTTAGGATAGGAGAATGGCGTAGTCTTGTTGACTTGTGTGGAGTTATTCCTTAGCAAGTTGACTTGCAAGTCCATTCACTTGGTGGAGGTCATGTTGGGATCAATAATGTCACACGAGTAAGTTGTGGTTAGACATTACTCTTTCCAATATAGAGCTTAGAAGCCAAAGACCTTAGTTTACCAAGCCCATCTTGGCCTATTCTTAGGATGTTGTGCGGAAGTCGTTCAAGTGTAAGATTTGATACGATTGTTACGTGATACTACACTCATAAGAGTCTCTCTTGAGAATATTTTTGGAATATGAGTAGTCGTTTATCCGATAATATCCGAAAGATAGGATGATGACTATGGGAACCTCTTGTAGAACATGTTTGGCAGGTTTAAACCCTAGTACATTCCCTTTGGGTGGTTCTTAACCGAGACCCCATGCTCGTGACTTGCAACAAACCCTTGATTCATGGTTGATCCGTTCATGTATCCTTAATATCAATGGAACTTGGGTGTTGATAAGGTGTAAACCATAATCCACCAAAATGGATGATTGATATTAAGGATGATATGATCCATCCCATGACCTTTGTTTGGTGTGCTTTGCTTGATCCTTGAGTGTGACTGTTGCATTCATGCATTCAGGCACTCATTTGCATCCATATCATCAATAATAAAGAAATTTTTCAAGGAACTTAAGGGGGTTTATTTGCAAAATTTCAGACATAGAAAGACAAAGAAGGAATACAAAGAAGTATAGTTTCACACAACAAGATTTGAAAGAGTTAAGGAATCTGACATCCTACGTATTAGATCATTTGGGTTTCAAGGCTCGTTTTGGGAAGCTTCTTCCTCTTCTGACTACTCAGGTGGACGAAGGGTTGATGAGTGTATTGGTGCAGTTTTATGATCCCTTGTACCGTTGCTTCACGTTTCCGGATTGACAGCTTTTGCCTACACTTGGGGAGTATGCCTACCTTGTGAGTATACCTATCCAAGACCAGTTGCCGTTCAGTGGTTTAGAGAGTATTCCTACTTCTCAAGAGATATCAGACATGTTGCACATAGATGAATCTCTAGTTGGTGCTCATATGACTACCAAAGGTGGAATTCAAGCTACTATGTATGGGAAGGCCATGAGTGAGGATGCCTTTGAGGCCATATTTGTACTTCTCATTTATGGATTGGTATTGTTCCCCAACATCGACAAGTTTGTGGATGTGAACGCTATTAGGATCTTCTCTACTCTTAATCCCGTTCCGACTCTGTTGGGTGATACCTATTTCTCTTTGCATATGAGGAATGCAAAGGGTGGTGGTGCCATTGTGTGTTGTTTGCCTCTGTTGTATAAGTGGTTTATTTCTCACTTACCACAGACGGTCGCCTTCAAGGAGAACAAAGGATGTCTACGGTGGTCCACGAGACTGATGTCTCTCACTAATGATAATATCTCTTGGTACAACCGTGTGTATGATGGTGTGCAGATTATTGACTCTTGTGGTGAATTCTCCAATGTATCTCTTCTTGGTACATGTGGTAGGATTAACTACAACCCTGTTTTGACACGTCGTCAGCTTGGGTTCCCCCTAAAGGATAAACCCAATAACATTCTGTTAGAGGGTGTGTTCTTTCAAGAGGGTAAAGATCCCAAAGACTTGAAGGGCAGAATGGTCCGCGCTTGGCGCAAGATTCACAGGAAAGGAAGGAAGGAGTTGGGTCCTAAGAATTGTGTTGCTATGGAACCTTACACTGCTTGGGTTAGGAAGAGAGCGTCTGAGTATCTCATGCCTTACGAGTATCCGAGACCTACACCTTTGGTTATGGCAGGGCCTTCAACCCTCCCTAACCAAGGAGTAGAGGAGTTGAGAGACGAAGACCGATCACGTGCTTGGATCCGTGAAAGGGAGAAGTTGCTTTAGCAGATCAAGGAGAAGGACGTTTTGATAGAGTTCCTCGAACATCAGGTCATTGATGATCCTGATGATGCATGGACTTCTCTACTTCCTCAGTCTTCCAAGTTTTGGAAGAGGAAGTACGACCGACTTGCCAAGGAGAAAGCAGATATGGAGGCAGCCTACGAGAGGGAGGTGAAGAGGCTTCGTGCATCCTATCTTCCTGTGTCCCGAGCTTTGGATGATTGTTTCTAGGGATCCATAGGATGATTATTTTCCTTTTCTCTTGTATATGATTGACATTGATGTACTTCTTTTCCCCGATATTATTTGATGAGATATTTCCATATGTGATAAATGTTTAATATTTCCAAAATTTACAAAATAGAACCCTAAAAGTTCCATTGAAAATAAAAGAAAAATCATATGCACGAGCATTGCATGCATCATGTGCATAAGCAGGTTTTGTTCCCGGCTTCTTGTCTTGTGGTATAACTCTGTGTTCTTCATTTATTTTGAAGACAAGCTGACTCACCGGTACTACACCAGAGCCAACATTTCAAGACTGATGGATCATCTGGAACAAGAGAACCGCGAACTGAAAGAGGAAGTGGCCAGATTAAGTGCCTTGATGGAATCATTCATGGCTGCTCAGAGCCAGTCTTCTCCGAAACCTTCAACTCCTCCCTAGAGGACAGTCATCTCAAAGATTGTCTCCTCGACTGTGCCTGCAGCCAGTGCACATTTTGCTCCAACAGCCATGCCAACCGGATTCCCGTGGGGGATGCCTCCCAATTTCATGCCCGAGGGTCCCGCTCCCACCTTTGCTTATATGTCGGCATCTAGCCCGGTCCTTGCTGTTCCTCCTCCTGTCGTGCATACTATGCCCAGGGTAGACGACACCATCTATCATTCTGAGCCATCTGAGGGCCCAGACGTCTATGAGAAGATGGATGCTATGAATGATCAATTTCTTGAGCTTCACAAGGAATTTAAAACTCTCAGAGGAAAGGATCTTTCCGGCAAGTCTGCTGCCGAACTCTGCTTGGTTCCTAATGTAAAGATCCCTGTGAAATTCAAGGTCCCTGACTTTGAAAAATACAAGGGAAATACCTGCCCTCTTAGCCACCTGGTCATGTATGCCAGGAAGATGTCAACTCAGACCGACAATGACCAATTACTCATCCACTACTTTCAGGACAGTCTGGCCGATGCCGCTCTGCGTTGGTACATGGGTTTAGACAGTGCGAAAATTCGATCCTTCAACGATCTTGGTGAGGCCTTCGTCAAGCAGTACAAGTACAATGTGGATATGGCTCCCGATAGGGATCAATTGAGGGTCATGTCCCAGAAGGACAAGGAAACATTTAAAGAGTACGCCCAGAGGTGGCGAGAGTTAGCAGCACAGATCGTGCCTCCGCTAGAAGAGAAAGAGATGACTAAGATCTTTTTGAAGACCTTAAGTTCTTTTTATTATGAGCGGATGATTGCTAGCGCTCCTTCTGACTTCACCGAGATGGTGAATATGGGTATGCGTCTAGAAGAAGGGGTTAGAGAAGGACGTCTGACGAGAGAAGAAGGCTCTTCTGCCAAACGTTATGAGGCGTTTGCGAAGAAGAAAGATGGAGAGGCGCATGCTGTGACCTTCCATGTGAAACCAAGAAGACCCTTTGTGAGGAGGAAGACCATGCGTCCCGCCGGTAACCAGCACCAGGTGGCTCATATAGCACCTGTCTTCAGAGATAATCAGCAGTATCAGCAACACAACACCAATCAGCAACCACATCCGCAATATCAGCAACAACAACATCGTCCGTAACAGCAGGCTTACCAGCCCCGAAACAGTAATCAAACCAGCACGAGTTACGAGAGGAAAAGGGTCACCTTCGATCTTATTCCAATGACATATGCAGAACTGTATCCCTCTTTGATAGAGAGGAAGTTGATTACTCCGCGAGGCCCACCGGCTATACCTGCTAACCCTCAGTGGTGGTATAAGCCCGAATTACATTGTGTTTACCATTCTGGTGCTCCCGGCCACGACGTGGAGAATTGTTACCCTTTGAAGACCAAGGTTCAAGACCTTGTAAGGTGTGGCATTCTGTGTTTTGAGGACGTAGGTCCTAATGTGAAGAAGAACCCATTGCCCGAGCATGGGAAATCTGTCAACATGGTCCAGGGTTGCCCTGGCAAGTACAAAGTCAAATATGTCAGTCATATTCGACAATCGCTGGTCGAGATGCATCATTTGCTGTGTGATTATAGTCATTATGAGCATGACCACGATAGATGCCGAGTTTGTTCTGTCAATCAAAGGGGTTGTCGCCAGGTGCGTAAAGATGTTCAGGAAATGCTGGATGAAGGAGTTATTGAGATCCTTCAAAACAGAAATGTTGACGAAGATGCTGACGAGGTCAACGTAATTTCTCCAGTGTTCCGGATCCCCGAACCTGTTATCATCAAGTATGATGGTAGCAAGCAGAAGGTTTCTCCTACATTAACCATCAAGCCAGCCGGACTAGTACCATACTCTTCTGAAAAAGCAATTCCCTATCGCTACCATGTTGTCACGGTAGAAAATGGGAAAGAGGTGTCCTTGCCCTCTTCCTCTGTTGTTAACATTGGGGATGTTAGTGGTTTGACCCTAAGTGGTCGTGTATTTTCAGCACCCTCAAAGCCCCAAGCTAATGCTGATGCTGTTGAACGCCCGATGGGGAATGCAGTGAGCACTCCGAATTCGGCACTTGTTGTTAAGCCCTCCTCTACATTGGAAACTCCTGCTTCTGTTGGCCCAAGCGGCAATATGAGAGAAGACTGTGATGAGATGCTGAAGCTCATCAAGAGAAGCGAGTACAATGTTGTAGACCAGCTTCTACAAACGCCATCCAAAATATCGGTGTTATCATTACTTTTGAATTCAGAACCACACCGAGAGGCTCTGCAGAAGGTCTTGGATATGGCATATGTAGATCATGATGTCACGATAGAACAATTCGATAGCATTGTTGTAAACATTACTGCTTGTAACAACTTGAGCTTCTGTGACTCAGATCTCCCCGAGGAGGGAAGAGACCACAATTTGGCATTACATATATCTATGGGTTGCAAAGACGACGCTGTAGCGGTGTATTCGTCACTTTATGATTTATTGACTAAATCAAAAGCAAAGCTTACAAAGATAGAGTCGCCACCGCACTTTTATTTATCCAAAGGAATGGCTAAAAAGCGAACAAAAGCCTAAGAAGTTTTACAAAGAAAACTAATAAAAAAGGTACAGAGATCTGGGTAAGGGGGTAATTATGCAAAGGGAAGGTGTTAGGCACTCAATGCATCCTAGGTACTCCTAGGGAACCCTTTTCACAAATTGTTGCAAAAAGATATTATTTATGAAAATATTTATTGTGCAAACATTGATTGGGAGGATGAGAAAAGAATATACAATTTTATTATTTTTGTGTTTGAACGGATGAACCCGTTGCCTACGTACCTTTCCATGGAAGGTAAGGATCAAAACGCCGTAGTTCGGCTAAAAGATTTCCAAAACATGGGTGAATTCATTTTAAACAAAAGCCCTAAGGTCTTTCGTTATCCACGGGAGAAAACTCAACCTATACAACCACAAGTCCACCATGTGAGAAAAGCTTCAACTTGCTAGTGAGGGACCATGCCCTATAATAAGCAAGGAAGTCTTACAATTCAATCACTAAGGACAAAAGGTGAGATTCACATCAACCACTAAGATAATTCAGATCTATGGCTAATGCATGAAAACTTGATTAAGAGGTGGACTAGGGCCACAAAAACAATTGAATGAGTGAAATTAACCAACTAGAAGTATTCACAAAGATGGTCAAAGTTGACATTAGATTCAATTCATAAGAAGTATTGTGAAAATGAAGTTTTAAAATCAGAGGCTTAAGGCCTAGGTTTCTAGTTTTGAAAACAAGTGAAAATGTTTTCACAAAAGTTTTCTGGTTTGAGTTAACATGCAAAATGGAGGTTTAAAGAAACAAAAGGGTGGGAGCTTAAGGGATGCAAAACTTCTTAGGAGTTCACCTCTTGAGATCATATGTAGATGATCCAAGTGATTCCTTTGGAAAAGGCAACAAGCAAAGCAGATAAGCCATGAATGGAAACCAGATGCCAATCAATGGACTTACACTAGACTCACAAAACCAAGATGGATACCGGATGCCAATCAATGGACTTACACCAATCTCACAAAACAAAACAAACATGGATACCAGATGCCAGTCAATGGACTTATACTAGTCTCACAAAACAAAAAAAACAAATGCAAAAAGCAAGAGGAATCAAGTTGTCAATAAATGGTCTTACACTCGACTCCAAGGAAATGGAATGCCAATCAATGGTCTTAGTCCCAACTCCTACCAGATCACAGGAAACAACTGCCAATAAATGGACTTACAATTGACTCCTCAATGGACAAAACAAAATAAGGAAACAGGTAACCAATCTATGGACTTACACCTGACTCCACAACAAATGATCATAGGAAACAGATAGCCAATCAATGGTCTTACATCTGACTCCTCACATAAACAAACATGCTGTGAAAAGCAAAAGCAAGCACATGGAATGATGCAAAAGCAAACATGAAAGATGCACAGTTAAGCAATCAAGCAATCAGTTAGCCCACACTATACACAATCAAGAGGCTCAATCAAGGTTGGGCTTTAAACAAGCCAATACTGTATGGGTGTTTTGAGCTCTTAACCCTAACATTGAGAGTTAGGGTGAAGCAGATGAAATGGAGATGAGGGTTATGCCTCATAGCTCTTATCCCTGGCCTGGGAGAGCTTTAATCAATAGAAAGTGTGGGAGTTCAGAATGAGGGAACTCTTCTCCACAATGGTTGACTCTATAAGATCTTGGGTTCTTATTCACAATGCATCAACACATGGTGTGAGCAAAGTGAATGACACAACTGAATAGCAGGGGATGGATTGCACATCCCTTTTATCTACCCATTGCCTCTTAAGAGGACTTTACCTGCTTGGCACAAAATTAAACAAACAAAAACATGGCCTCTTAAGGAGGGCTTCAGACAGGTGCCTGCCAAAGTAACATGACAGGTCTTCCAGACTACATGAAGATTAGTGATTATACCTAAGTGGTATGCCAACCACAAGCAAAGCAAAGCAAAGTTCAAATGAACTTAAAGCAACTTAGGTACCTGTGTAAACAACTAAACAAATCAGTACAGTATTCAGACAAACAGACAACAGTCCACAACAAACAGACAATCCCAATGTACAACAAATAAGCCATAAGGCAAACTCAAGTGAATTGTCATCAACCTACAAAACAGCAAATGTTAGCAATCAATAGTAAATATCAACATTCAAAAGATGAAGCAACATCAACCATGGAATTTGGATGCTTGAACCTAAAATTCAAAGCTCACATGTAAGTACAAACCACTAGGTCAAAGCCTAGGGTCAAAGGTGAAGAAAAAATTCAAAACAGGAGCTGAAATTCAACACAATGCAACTTCAAACACATATTAACATGTCCTAAAAAGGACCAAGTCAAAATCATCAAGAAAAAGCATTTCATGTGCAAAGGAATTCAAAGGCAATTTCAAAGCTCATATATGATCATCATGAATGAAAATTCCAAATCAAAACAGAAATGATTCAAATAATTCTGGAAAAATTCATGAGCATTCAACACATCCAAACCAATCATCATACAAAAAATCAGGAGCATTAGAGATCATTTGATATGGAAATTAAATTGCACAAGTTGGACAATCAATATTGTGACACAAATTGTCACACCATGCAAACACATGCATAAAACAGAAATGGTAAATGAGAAAAATGCACAATCAAGCCTCAGAGGTCCGACAACATGTCAAGAACAATCATGCAAAATTTCAAGCAATTTGGATTAAAATCAAGCATTTCACAATAAGTGAATAAGGCAAGGTCACAAAAGCACATATGATCAAAGATTATAGCACCATTCAAAATCCAGCCATGCACAACTTTAGAAATTATCATCATAAAAAACTAGACATTCTAAGGAACATGTAGCAAAAAACTAGGCATTTTTTGGAGCATTTTTCAATTTGTTATGCATTTTTGAAGTTGGAAGAAAAAATGAAAATCAAAATGATCAAGTAGCATGTAATTTGGAGGGAAAGCATAAATGATGAACATATTTGAAAACTGGTTGCGCCAAGGATCGAACCATGTGCAGATTCAAATGAGTGCGCGCCAACACCAAAACGGTGTCGTTTCACCTGTAAACCCTAGCCAGGCAAAATTGGACGCTAAACCGTCGCTACTCCGACGCTACTTCGTCTTCTTCATGAAGACGAAGGTGAACAGTGCAACCTTCAAACATTTTTCAAGATTTTTTTCCAGAAATCCAAAACAAATACATCATTTCAAAGATCTTTCCATGGTGATTACAGATCAAGCAATAGCTAAGCATAATTCATCATAACAAGAGAGAATCGAGCAAAAACATTTATGAATGCAAAACTTGAATCACACATAACTAACTCAATAATGCATCATTTTTCACGAAATTTAGCTCTGAATCATCAGCAAGCATAGATCTACAAGAATATGGCAATGAATTACAAGATTAAGAGATTCAAAACTTGACCTCTTGAAGAGCAGATCCTTGAATTCGCACGATCTGAAGCTTTGAATGATCCAAATGCACTCTATAATGCTTGTGATGATGTTTGATGAAGAAAAGGAAGCTTGACAGGTGCTGGATCTAGCTCAAAACAGAATTTCCATTCTTGATTTCTTGCTTGAATTAGGCTGGATTATGCACGAATTCTTCAAACAATCAATGGATTCACACTCTATTCAACTCACTGATCATGAATCTTCAACAAAAACAAGGTGTTATGTTGAAGAAATTTGAATTGTGATTTGTAGAAAATTTTGGAGGGAGAAAACTCTTAGATCTAGAAATGGTGAATTGTGATTAACCTCCTCCAAATTATGTTAGATTTAGGTATTTATATCCTTCCTTAATCACCTTGCTAATCCATACTTAACTTGGTTAATGGAAATAAGGTGTTTTGCAAAATCTCAAAAATGCATGGTGCATGTAGTAAACCCATGTGAACAGTACCACTTCCTTGATCAAAGTCACTTAAAATCATCTTTTAAACACATTGGCAATGGTAGAAAGTTCCCATGTTGCACCATTTTTGAATTTTGCAAATTCCCTCCATAAAAGGCATGGATTAACAAATGATCATGTGATAACATTTCATGCAATGTGATGAATGTTTTGAAAAGCTCATGTCATGAGAAGCAAAATGCAAAAAGAACCACTAAATTTGGAGTTATGGATCAAAAAATATGGCCATTTGAAGTTCCATGCACACTTGGCAATAATTGGATCATATCTCCTCAACCATTCATCAGATGCTCTTGATCTTGGACTTTTTGGAAATGGGAGAGAGAGATCTTCAACTTTCATGTTGGACAAAATTCCATTTGAAGCTTATTTGATGTTGGAAAGTTGAGTTGAAGTTGGATCAAAAACTTGCCATTTTTGGAAAGTTGAAATTATAGGTCACTTTCCATTTTTGGAAACTTTTGACTTGACTTCAAATTCTTCAACCTTGATCTTTAGCATGATGAATAAGCATGATTTGGACATGAATGGGATGAAGACACTCAATTTCCACACTCAAAACCCACAGTTGACTTTTCAGTTGACTGCATAGGCCCTTAGATGACCTGAAAATGTCCTGATGAATTTGGGGCCTTTGCCACTTGGGAACTTGCTCCAAAATGAACCTATAGCTCACATAAGCTCAACATAATGATCACATGATCCACATCTCAATGGAAACTTCATCTCTTGCACACAAGATTTATTTGAATTGCTTTGACTATTGACTACTTAAGCTGCAAGTAACAAAGGTTAATGACATATTTTTGTACATTTTGGTTAGTGATAAAAAGAAAAGCAATGATATACAAATGCAAGCAATGCTTGGTGATCAAGAACCACTCTCAAAGAATATCCCACCCACAGGGAAGGAAGCAAGGTGTCCAATGATCCTTGAGGCAATGCAATGTTATGATATGATGCCATGAGGGATCTTAGGGACAAAATTGGGGTCTTACAGATGCCCCTATTTAAGGTCATTCTAGCCGGAGAAGTGAAGGTTAAAATCTTCATCTCGATGCGGTAGAATGGGCTTAAATAACAGTAATGAGACAAATTTTGGTCCCTAAGAGACCTCATGATCCAGATGTATGCATGTAAAACAAACAAACTCTGTGGGGAATAGGTCCACAAAGAAGAAAAGACGATCCATCGGAGTAATACACTCACCAGGAACAGAGACTCTAACAGGACTCTTATGGGGATAAGAAGAAAAAGAATGCGTAAGCAGGACACGACTCTGAATTAGGGAAAACAAGAATTGGACACAGCGTGAGCAAGACACGACTAGACTGGGGACTCACTGGGGAGTAAAGGACTCAAACTGGGGAAAAGAAGAAGTTTCCAAAGGGAACACATCCATTGGAAAGACTCAAGCTGACTCCAACTATCCACAAAAGATACTTTGGATAAAAATCCGGACTCGGACTAGGGAAAGATTCACACAGAACCTCCCTGCTGGGGAAAATTGCATATATTGGGGAAAACACCAATACAGCAAAAGGGTAAAATCACAACAGAAACTCCACTGGGGGATGTCTAACAAAGAGACTCTCCTGGGGAAAATCTGCAAAATGAGGTGTTACCGGCTACTGGGTAACAAGCTCAAAGAGACATGTGATCTGAACACCGGTTACTGGGTGAAAGAACAACAAGCTCAGGAAGAATGAATATCTAAGACCGGTATAAGGGTGAGAGATATCAATCAACCAAACATCTGAGAAAGACCTGAAAAGGTACATCAACTCAGGAAAATCTGACTCCACAGGGGACCAAGGTCATAATAGGGAGCAGAAAGGAAGGAACACCAGGGATACCGATTACTGGGTATATAGTAGGTGACCGACCAAAGCGTGAATTGGTATATGCCAAGACACTCATCATCCGAAAGGAGGGCTTGAAAAAGCAAATCGACTTACAGGATGGACATTCGACTCCGAAACGGGAAAACGAATCTTACTCAAATGGGGAAGGACAAAAGACTTCAACCAAAGAGTGCATGAGATATATTATCCATTACCGTCAGAACGTGGATAGTATACTCGCATGAGATACATTATCTATTACCGTCAAAACATAGATAATATACTCGCATGGAAGGAACACCAGGGATACCGGTTACTGGGTATATAATAAGTGACCGACCGAAAAGAGAAACAATCGTTACCAACAACAACAGGGTAAACGAAAGATAACTCACAGGGGATAAATTGCAAGCATCCGGCAATTATCCAGGAGACATATCACCGGTTACTGGGAGATACGCTCAAAAAAGGAGAACAAAGAATATTCGATTCCGCAAAAGGAACACGAATCTTACTCGACTGGGGAAACACAACAGGCTTCGACCAAAGAGTGCATGAGATATATTATCCATTACCGTCAGAACATGGATAACACACTCGCATGGAAGATTATCCACAACCGGTTACTGGGTTAATAAAGGATAAATCAACCGAAAGGAAAGGCATCGGGATACCAAAACTAGGTATATAATGATGACCGATCAAAAGGGAGCAACAATCATTACCAACAAAAGGGTAAATGAAAGAGGACTCACCGGGGATGCATTGATAAAAAATCAATGATCCGGGGAACAAATCACTGGCAAACGATGAAAGGACCCACTGTGGATAAAATTGCTAGCATCCGGCAATTATCCATAAAACTTGCTGGGAATACAAGTGCTTACTCAGAGCAAATGACCAGAAGAGAGGGAATATCAACATCGAATACTGAATGAAGATAACCACAAAGAGTAACCATCACCGGTTAGGATGAACAACAAGGTTAACTCTGCAAAGGGGAGAACAAAGGATTTACAACTACCGAATACTGGGTAGAAGACCAAAGATTCTGGCTGAGGGAACAAGAGGTTTACCATTACCGACTACTGGGTAGAAAACCAAAAACTCAGCTGAGGATAAGGTGAATGATTGCCGGATACTGAGCAATTATCCAACTATTCCAACAAGGAAGCACAAACTCCGCTACAGAGACAATAACAACATAGGATTTACAACTACCGAATACAGGGTAGAAGACCGCAAAATCCACCATCAACCAGGATAAACCACAAAGGTTACCTCTGCTAGGGGAACAGAGATAGGACTTACTGTTGGTGTAAGCCCTAGAGGCCAATACTTTTGGTACTTGTATCGAATTATTTAAAGGCATTTTCTTTATTATGGTTGATTAATAAAGTCCCTGGAATAGATAGTCTGTTTAATGTATTAAGTGTGACTTAATCATGAGAACACATTAAACATAAGGACACTATTCTTAAAGTATCCGTAGTCGAGCTTTAGTGTTAAGTGGGATAACATTAAAGCATTAAGACTATTATGTTTGTAGACTGATGATCACATCTCATGGATCATGGATAAAGAGTTATCAAGTCTTAAACATAGGTATGAATATTAGGAGTAATATTTATACCGGATTGACCCGCTATGAGAATACTATATAGAAAGTTATGCAAAGTGTCATAAGTTATTCTCATGGTGATAATAGTGTATCCCACTCTTCGACCTGAAACCACTATGGATCCTAGATGTAGAGTCGAGTGCTTTGTTGCCGATCCAACGTTGTCCGTAACTGGATAACCATAAAGACAGTTGATGGGTACTCCACAAAGCATGCTGAGGGACATGAGTGTCCTAGATGGAATTTGCCCATCCTGCGTAACAGGATAAATGTCTATGGGCCCAATATTGAAATGGACAAGGATGACACGGTCTATACCTTGTGTTCAATATAGACATAAGGGCAAAGGGGTGATTATACACATAATTATTATCACATGAGGTTTTGTCAGATCACATGACATTTTCGTGACTTGGGTAGCAGTGATGTGTTGCTAGATACCGCTCACTATTTATTATGTTAAATACGTGATTTAATATAATTGCCAACGCCGCGAAAACCTATAGGGTCACACACAAAGGACGGATTGATGAGAGATAAAGTAACTAAGGAACACCGTAAGGTACGGTGCACTTAAGTGGGAGACGAAATATGGTAAGGTACCAAATACTTAAGTGATTTTGGGCATATTATAAGACATGGGCCAAAATACACTTAAGTGGGCTTTTTTTAGCTTGAAGCCCACACAAATGGTTCTATAAATAGAACCCCTTGGGTAGAAGCATTGTCACTCCAATCCACTCAGACAGAAATTCAAGTAGAGACTTGAAATTTTGTTTCCCTCTTTCTCTCACTCAAAGCCTTCATTCATAACAGCTAGCACTGCGATTGAAGGAATCCGTTCGTGTGGACTGAGTAGAGACGTTGTCATCGTTCAACGTTCGTGATCGCCCCGTGGATCTGTATCAAAGGTTTTGATCATTATCATAGATCTGCACCAAAGGTTTGAATCGCCACAAGAGGTAACGATTCTATCACTGATCATGCCCATTCGTAAGGATCACTAAATGGAGAAATTTTTAAATTCCGCTGCGCCTTGGATGGCAATTCTCCTACAGTGGTATCAGAGCCACTTACGAAACCATGAATCTGATATCTGTTTTTGTTCTGTAATAATATGATTAAAGACAGAATGAATCAAAGGTTAAATTGAGATCAATCAAGTTACATATATGTGATATATGTAATCCTGATGCAAAATACATTATATATGATATAGTGTTCTCGTTTCGTTCATTCAAACCCTCAGTGATTGTTTTCCTTTGAGCGATCAATGATCGTTTGCTTCTTGATCCGACATTAGTATGGTGAAGCAATGACGTGTTGATCAATCATACTGAATTAACAATCGAGATGTGTTTGACGGTCTGAAATTGGTGCATCAGGGTTAGTGACGGCACAAGGGTTGTGTTGTCAGAGAGTTATGCGATTGGGGTTTGATTGCACAAGAGTTGTGCTTTCTAAACACTTTTTCGAACAGTGTTAACCGGTTAACGCATACGGTTAACTGGTTAACGAGAAACTGAATACAGCCTTCTAAACATTTTTCGAACAGTGTTAACCGGTTAACGCATATGGTTAACCGGTTAACGGAATGCGAAATAAAATTTTTGAGACTTTCAAACAGTGTTAACCGGTTAACGCATTTGGTTAACCGGTTAACGCAAGGCGGAAAACAGTTTTCCAAGACATTTTCAAACAGTGTTAACCGGTTAACGCATATGGTTAACCGGTTAACGCAAGGCAGAAAAGAATTTTCTAAACGTTTTCAAACAGTGTTAACCGGTTAATGCATATGGTTAACCGGTTAACGCAAGGAAAAATTCACCCGTTCGGCTAGAAAAAGTGCTTTGAAGTATCAAGTGTTGATACGAAAAACGACGTCAATTTTAAATGAATTGTTCATTAAAATTTTCGAGCAGGGGCGCTGCCCCTTCGACCCCGCAAGGGGCGCTGCCCCCTTGACCCCTGTCCGCTGACCGGGCAGCGGAACACCCGTTCCCGCTGTCCGGACAGCGGACCCCCCCGCTAACTCTGCGTAGTGTGATAGGTCGTCGAAATTTAATTTGATTTTAATTAATTAAAGGAATTAATAATAATAATAATAATAAAGTGTTTATTATTGTCTTGTGGTGATCGGTTATGGCCTTAGTTTTCCTTTGTTTTGTTTTGGGTTTTTAAAATACGACCTGCGTGTCGTGCCTCTCTCTTAATCTCCCAAATGTAACTTCTTTTCTCATCTCACTCCCTCGTATGTAAAACGAGTTTCTTTCATGTAATGTAATGATATGAAGAAAGCAAAGAAGTCAGTGCCAAAGGAGGACAACCTTGAAGATCTTGCTTGGAGAAGCTTAGATCGTTGTAGGTTAGCTTAGGTTCTCTCATTGGCTTGAGAGAACAATTGCGCTAGGGGCCATAACTGTTTCATTATGTATGTATGTATGTTGATGCATGTGAATGTATGTTGATGCATGTGAGAGACGGTTTATATGATAAACAAGCCGGTGAGATCAGAAAAATTGCAATTCCCTCAAAATAAATATTAAGTTTTAAGCTTTCCAAGTTTTAACACTCATCAAGACTAGTATCGAATAATGTAGGTTTCGCCTACGCGAGGTGCATGTTCTATATTAGTAAGGTGCGATGGGATAATTGTAATATCCAACTGTTAAAACAATGGGTCAAACTTAACTAAACAAATTATAATAAGATTATATATATGTTTAGAAGCAAGAGTTGGGAATGATCCATATATGGATTGGAATAAGGAGTTATTTACCCAACTGAAATTTTTGAGAGTTGTATGAGATACAATTGGAAGGAGTTCCTACCTAAATAACCTAGTTTTGTGTAATCCGCCTACGTGGACTTAGAACGAAGTGAAATATGGATCTCGACCCACTAGAAAATCTTCCAACGGGATTTTCCGAATCAAATGATGAGGGTCATTTGTTTTGAGTAAAATAGTGGGAGCATATTTAATTAAAGGCCTAATTGAATATGTCAATGATACTTATATTTTCATTAATCCTTATGTAGATTACCATGACAACAAACACCTCTAACAACATCCTGCGATCAATCCTTGATAAGGAAAAATTGTCTGGGACAAATTTCCTGGATTGGCACCAAAACCTGAGGATTGTCCTCAAACATGATAAAAAAGCTGTATGTCTTGGAGACACCTGTTCCTGAAGAGGAACCTCCTAGTTCTGCACCTAAGGCAGAAAGAGATGCTTATAAGAAGCATGTCGATGATGCCAATGAAACTGCTTGTCTCATGCTAGCTACCATGAACTCAGAATTGCAAAAGCAACATGAGAACATGTCAGCGTTCGATATGATCGAACACCTGAAGTTGCTCTATCAAGAGTAAGCAAGGCATGAGAGGTTTGAAGTTTCAAAAGCCCTTTATCAAAGCAAGTTAGCTGAGGGAGCCCCTGTAGGTCCCCATGTACTCAAGATGATTGGGTATGTGGAAAATCTTGAGAGATTGGGTTTTCCCCTCGAAAAGGAACTTGCAACTGATTTGATCTTGCAATTGTTGCCAGATAGTTTCAGTCAATTTGTCCTAAATTTCAATATGATTGATATGGACAAATCTCTTCCTGAACTGCTCGCCATGTTAAGAACTACCGAGCAGAATCTGAAGTCAAAAGGGAAGTCCATTCTGATGATCGGAAATGGAAAGAGACAGAACAAAAGACCCACTAAGCAGAGTGATAAAGGGAAGGGCAAGGAAGTTGCCAATCCCAGACCCACTGCTGCTTTGAAGCCTAGTGGAGGCATAGCAAAAGAAGGCACCTGCTTCCATTGCGGTAAGACCGGACACTGGAAGAGGAACTTCCCAAAGTACCTGGAAGATAAGAAGAATGGAGTAGAGACTTCAACTTCAGGTATTTTTGTTATTAATTTATCTACTTCTGCATCATGGGTATTAGATACTGGATGCGGTTCTCACATTTGTACAAATGTGCAGGAACTAAAAAGGAGTAGAGATTTGGCAAAAGGTAAAGTCGACCTACGAGTTGGCTATGGAGCAAAGGTTGCTGCTTTAGCCGTAGGAACTTTTGTATTGACTTTACCTAGTGGTTTAATAATTCAGTTAGAGAACTGTTATTATGTACCTGCAATTAGCAGGAATATTATTTCCATTGCTTGTTTGGACAAGTTTGGTTTTTCATTTATAATAAAGAACAATTGTTGCTCAATTTATTTGAATGATATATTCTATGCTACTGCACAAACGAACAATGGACTATATGTCCTTGATCTTGAAATGCCTATTAATAACATTAATACAAAAGGGTGAAACCTAACGAGTTAAAACCAACTAGGTAAGAATATTAAAACTCTTCGATCAGATCGAAGTGATGAGTATTTAATCCTAGAGTTTGATGACCATCTGAAAGAGTGTGGGATCCTATCCCAACTTACTCCTCCTGGAACATCCCAATGGAAGGGTGTATCTGAGAGAAGAAATCGAACCCTGTTGGACATGGTCCGATCCATGATGAGTCACACCAATCTTCCAAACTCCTTTTGAGGACATACACCATTGACATCAGCTTACACACTAAACGTGTTCCATCCAAAAGGTTGAAAAGACACCATATGAGATATGGAGTGGTAAGAGACCACATATGTCTTACATGAAGATTTGGGGTTGCGAAGTTTATGTGAAACGACAAATTTCAACTAAGCTTGAGCCCAAATCTGACAAATGCTTATTTGTGGGGTATCCTAAAGAAAGAAGAGGATATTATTTCTACAATCCTTCTGAGGGCAAAATGTTTGTCGCTCGAACTTGAGTTTTCCTGGAAAGGGATTTTATTTCCAAAGGAATCAGTGGGAGGAAAGTAGAACTTGAAGAAATTCAAGAATCACAAAGTATCGATACACCTATGGAGGAATTAGAGTAGGAAACACAATTAGTTGTGTAAGAGCAACCTGCTCAAGTAGAACAAGACCAACGTAGGTCATGCAGGATACGTCACCTACCTGAGATATGTGGATATCTGATCAAGGTGATGTATTACTCATGATGAGCTTGTGACCTACTCATGGAATCTTCGTTTTGATGAAACAGTAAAACTGTATGCACTCATCAAGAATGAAGATGAGACTTGTGTCTACAAGAAGGTTAGTGGGAGCATGATCGTGTTCCTGGTGTTATATGTAGATGACATATTACTCATTGGAATCGATATCCCTACCCTGCAACAAGTAAAGTCTTGGTTGGGGAAATGCTTTTCTATGAAGGACCTAGGTGAAACAGCCTATGTATTAGGAATTAGAATCTATAGAGATAGATCACAAAACTGCTTGGCCTAAGTCAGAGTACATACATAGAAAAAGTGTTGAGACGCTTTAATATGAATGATTCCAATCTGGTTATGTGTTTTGCTTAAATGGTGGCACTGTGAGCTTGAAAAGTTCAACGCAAGATGCAGTTGCTGATTCTACAACTGAGGCCGAGTATATTGCTGCCTTAAGTGCAGCAAAGGAAGCTATTTGGATCAATAAACTTGGCATAATCCCTAGCATTGTGGATCCCATTGGTCTCTATTATGATAACAATGGTGTTATCGCACAAGCTAAGGAGCCTAGATCTCACCAATGATCCAAACACATACTTAGACGTTGTGTGAAAATATGTAAAGTACCTACACTTGACAATGTTGCTAACCCACTGACAAAACCTCTTGCACAGCAGAAGCATGATGTCCATACTAGATCAATGGGCATACGGGGTATGCTTGATTGGCTCTAGTGCTAGTGGGAGATTGTTGGGGTAAGCCCTAGAGGCCAATACTTTTGGTACTTGTATCGAATTATTTAAAGGAATTTTCTTTATTATGGTTGATTAATAAAGTCCCTGGAATAGATAGTCCGTTTAATGTATTAAGTGTGACTTAATCATGAGAACACATTAAACATAAGGACACTATTCTTAAAGTATCCGTAGTCGAGCTTTAGTGTGAAGTGGGATAACATTAAAGCATTAAGACTATTATGTTTGTAGACTGATGATCACATCTCATGGATCATGGATAAAGAGTTATCAAGTCTTAAACATAGGTATGAATATTAGGAGTAATATTTATACCGGATTGACCCGCTATGAGAATACTATATAGAAAGTTATGCAAAGTGTCATAAGTTATTCTCATGGTGATAATAGTGTATACCACTCTTCGACCTGAAACCACTAGGGATCCTAGATGTAGAGTCGAGTGCTTTGTTGCTGATCCAACGTTGTCCGTAACTGGATAACCATAAAGATAGTTGATGGGTACTCCACAAAGCATGCTAAAGGACATGAGTGTCCTAGATGGAATTTGCCCATCCTGCGTAACAGGATAAATGTCTATGGGCCCAATATTGAACTGGACAAGGATGACACGGTCTATACCTTGTGTTCAATATAGACATAAGGGCAAAGGGGTAATTATACACATAATTATTATCACAGGAGGTTTTGTCAGATCACATGACATTTTCGTGACTTGGGTAGCAGTGATGTGTTGCTAGATATCGCTCACTGTTTATTATGTTAAATGCGTGATTTAATATAATTGCCAACGCCGTGAAAACCTATAGGGTCACACACAAAGGACGGATTGATGAGAGATAGAGTAACTAAGGAACACCGTAAGGTACGGTGCACTTAAGTGGGAGACGAAATATGGTAAGGTACCAAATACTTAAGTGATTTTGGGCATATTATAAGACATGGGCCAAAATACACTTAAGTGGGCTTTTTTTAGCTTGAAGCCCACACAAGTGGTTCTATAAATAGAACCCCTTGGGTAGAAGCATTGTCACTCCAATCTACTCAGACAGAAATTCAAGTAGAGACTTGGAATTTTGTTTCCCTCTTTCTCTCACTCAAAGCCTTCATTCATAATAGCTAGCACTGCGATTGAAGGAATCCGTTCGTGTGGACTGAGTAGAGACGTTGTCATCGTTCAACGTTCGTGATCGCCCCATGGATCTGTATCAAAGGTTTTGATCATTATCAAAGACCTGCACCAAAGGTTTGAATCGCCACAAGAGGTAACGATTCTATCACTGATCATGCCCATTCGTAAGGATCACTAAATGGAGAAATATTTAAATTCCGATGCGCCTTGGATGGCAATTCTCCTACACTTACAACTACCGGTTACTGGGTAGAGGGCCAAAACTCTGATGAGGATACAAAAGAAAGGGTTTACAACTACCGAATACAGGGTAGAAAACCAAAGCCTCTGCGTGGGGAGTGAAAGGATCACAACTCCGCACGGGGAAACACAATAGGGTTTATAACTACCAGTTACTGGGTAGAAAACCACAAACTCTGCTGGAGAGCAAGAAAATAGGATTTATAACTACCGAATACTGGGTAGAAAACCACCGACTCTTGCTGAGGAACAAAAAGTTCACAACCACAGATTCCACTAAAGGGAAAAAGGTATATAGGATTTACAACTACCGGTTACTGGGTAGAAAACCGCAAAGGATAGCACTTACAACTACCGGTTACTGGGTAGAAGGCCCACAAAGATAGGACTTATAACTACCGGTTACTGGGTAGAAGGCCCACAAAGATAGGACTTATAACTACCGGTTACTGGGTAGAAGGCCCAAAAAGATAGGACTTACAACTACCGGTTACTGGGTAGAAGGCCCAAAAAGATAGGACTTACGACTACCAGTTATTGGGTAGAAGGCCCAAAAAGATAGGACTTACAACTACCGTTTACTGGGTAGAAGGCCCAAAAAGATAGGACTTACAACTACCGGTTACTGGGTAGAAGGCCCGAAAAGATAGGACTTACAACTACCGGTTACTGGGTAGAAGGCCCAAAAAGATAGGACTTACAACTACCGGTTACTTGGGTAGAAGGCCCAAAAAGATAGGACTTACAACTACCGGTTACTGGGTAGAAGGCCCAAAATCCGCTGAGGATAAAATTAACTATTGCCGATTACTAGGCAATTTATTCATTCATTCCACAGGGAAGCACAAGAGACAGTTGAAAAAAGGCCAATTCAGGATCAAACAAAAAAGGCAAACTGAATCAAGACTCGTCCTAATGAGGAAAGAGCTCAAAAGGGAAAACCCATCCCAATATATGTGTTGGGAGGAAACAGAAACAACCGTCATCCATGAGGAAATATCTCAGTGGGGAACTGCAGAAGGAACGACAAACACTTTCTGCTTATGGGGCTGACTCTATATTGAGAGATTAAACACCCGACATCTGCTTGGGGAGATCTACTGGGGAGATCTATATCACCAATAGCATGAGACAACGAACAAAAGATATATGGAAAAATGCAACATGGATATCTGAATGTTGAAAGTATGCATGAATATGCGTGATTTATATTTGATGAATGCTGACAAAACAGACATATCTAACACAAACAGGGTCCAGGAATCAAACGCCCGGTACTACACTTCCAGAGGAAAATCCAAGAAATCCAACTAGAAAGCCAATCTACTGGAGATCTGAATGCTAAAAAGCAAAGATCTGATGGGAAAAATCCAGAGATATCAAAGAAATCACAAAATCTCTGAGCGATGGATCATCAATCAACCCAACTGGGGAACAGAAGTTCACAACAGGCAGAAACTGCCACGAAAGCAACTCTGTTGGGGAAGTGGAGAAATCACGAGATTTCTGCAGAGGGATCATCAATCTCAGCTGAGAAAAGGAGCTCACTGGGCAGGCAAGAACTTCTAGAAAAACAGACCACCCAAGTAAAATTTGGTCGCACAGGCAACTCTATTGGGGATACTGTCAGCAACTCCATTGGGGATGAACCCACTGAGGGAAAATAGATCACACAAGTAGATTCTGCCACACAAGCAACTCTACCGGGGATCAAAAGCATCAGGAAATCAACCAAATCTCTGCAGGGGAGAAAACCATCACAGGTACAATCAACCATCACAACACTACTGGGGATTTATCTGAGGCAGAGAAGGAAAACTGGGGATCAACCACCAAATACCGAACCTTCCCAAAAGGAAACCACAACTACTGAGGAGGAAAGAATCACTGCTCTGCTGAAGGGAGGAGAGGTGAAAACCTCAACAAAACACCCTGATGAGGGGAGATAACATAGATGAAGTACATCATACCAACAACTCCGCTGGCGACTTCACTGAGGAAACGATGTAGTACTGGAGTATCAACCCACCAACTACCGAATCTTCCAAAAGGAAAGCACCCATGCTGGGGAGAGAATGCTGCTGGAGAGACAAATTGAAGTTTCCAACAAGCACTCTGCTCTGGGAACACAAAATCTCAACAGAAGCTCTGCTTGGGAAACAACCCCAACAACAATCCGGAGAAAGAGGATACAACCATGCCAGGAATATGAACAAATGTCTTACCCTGTTGGAAATCATGCCACCCTTGGGAGAGCACTGAGAAATTCTTAAGTATCCTTTCATCATTGTGAATGCTCACCTTGTTTAAAACAAATTTTGAAAAATTTTATTGTTTAAAACAATGACATTTTATCAATTAAAACATGCAAAACATTTGTTGAATTGAAACAAATAAGAGTGCAAATAATTGGATAAAAGCTCAAATTTATTTGATGGAATGGTAGTCTGCAAATGGCAAGATTCCATAGATCTGTACAAATTTGAAATCGGTGATATATGTTGGAAGAGGGCTACATTGAACATAATGACCATTTCTCTACCAATTTGAATCTGATATATTCGAAGCTTCAGTTGACGACGAATCAAGAATCTTTGACGAACAGACGGCTGTGAAACAGAAAGTCTTGTCAGGATGCAGTTACTTGCCAAATCCCTAACTTTTGCCTAGATTGCCCCAGGGTGAGGTACTCAATCTAGCGGGATGCAAATTCATTTTTTTTTCATGTCTCTAACTTTTTCCTGGATTGCCCTTTCAGGTTATCCACCGAGACGCTCATTTTTGCTTAAGCCGCCCTTTCGGGTTTTCAACTTAGCGAGCTATTCTGTTTTTCTTTTTAGGAAAAGTATTTCTTGACTGCATCTGAATTCACAGGACGAGTGAAATCCTCCCCATCCATAGTTGTAAGCATTAAAGCACCGCCTGAAAAGGCTCTCTTGACAACATATGGACCTTCATCGTTTGGAGTCCACTTGCCCCTGGAATCGGGCGCGAAAGACAAAACTTTCTTGAGCACGAGGTCACCTTCTCGGAACACGCGAGGCTTGACCTTCTTATCGAATGCTTTCTTCATTCTCTGCTGATATAACTGACCATGGCACATGGCAGTCAATCGCTTCTCTTCAATCAAATTCAGTTGGTCATAACGACTCTGAATCCATTTAGCATCAGTCAACTTGGCTTTGAGGGTATACTCTTTTTTTTTTTTTTAAATCTTGATTTTTGATTTTTTTTTATTTTGTTTTTATTTTTACCCTCTTTTTTTTTATATTACATTTGTAATGCCCCAATTTGACTGTTTTGTTGATTCTCAAGATACAGCTGAATGATCTTCTTTTTGTGCTCAAGAAGACGGGTAATCTCGTCAGGAATCCCCTTCAACATCATCTTCCTCTGCCTCGAATACAGGGAATCTAAAATTGGGAGATGGCGTTGGATCATTATGTTCAATGGGTTTAAGAATCAACCGGCATAATGATTTTGATATGAAAAGCTTTTTGAAATCAAACAAGGCAATCATTATGCAGATGAAAAGTTTGATTTTATGCTCTCTTTTTTTCGGGGATTTTTGTGATCACCAATTTCATGCAAAAAAGCAAAAAGTGAAAACAATTGGAAAAATAAATGTTTAACATGAATTTATTGAATGAAATATCATTGTATATATGATGCCAACAATGTCATCACTTCTCCTTTTGGCATGGGAGAAGGGTTTTTAAACAAAGTGAAGCTTTACTTTGATCTATGAATGACTGTAGGAACATCCACAGCGACCCAATTGTGGCAGATCCCGCCAGGGATAACAAAATTGCCAGTATCCTCTGCATCCTCTTCCAAGATAGCAGCGACTTCCTCAGCTTGATCGGCGTGGATGAAACCTCCACTCTTGAACATCCCTTTCTCATTGAAGACCCCATAAGAATAGCCAATGCCAGCCCGGGATTTATTATCTTCAGGCTCGATCATCTTTCCTAAACCAGCAACTGACCACATTCAATGGCCAGTTTTGCATCTCGATAGGAAGCAAATGAAGGAGACTTCTTCTCAATCGGCTCTGCTATAGATAAAGCTTGGAAAGGCGTTCCAACTTCATCCTCAGCATCAATATATGAGAAAGAAGACAAGTGGCTAACCAGGAATAAATCCATCAAAAGCACTTAGTCTGGCAAATTCCTCCTTGAGTTCACAGTTCTCTTGCTCAACATGATCCATCAATCTCGAAGAATTGGCTCTGGTGTAGTACCAGGCGAAGTGCGTCTTCAAAATAAATGAAGAGCAACAGGGATCAAACCACAGGAAAAAGGCTGATAACAACACCTGCTTATGAAAATGATGCATGAAGTGTTTGTGCATATGCTTTGTTTTTATTTCAAAGGAACTCGAGGGTTTTATTTGCAAACTTTGAAATATTAAGCATTTTATTGCATATGGAAATATCTCATTGGATAATTATTTGTCTTTCCATGTCTGCAATTTTTTGCAAAGAAACCCCTTAAGTTCCTTGAATTTTTTTTCTCATTTTTGATGATATGGATGCAGATGAATGCATGGATGCATGAATACAACAATCACACTCAAGGATCAAGCAAAGCACACCAGACAAAGGTCATGGGATAACTCGTATTATCCTTAATATCAATCATCCATTTTGGTGGATTATGGTTTTCACCTTATCAACACCCAAGTTCCATTGATATTAACGATATACGAACGGTTCAACCATCCTTAATATCAATCATCCATTTTGGTGGATTATGGTTTTCACCTTATCGACACCCAAGTTCCATTGATATTAACGATGGGTGAACGGATCAACCATGAATCACGGGTTTGTTGTGAGTCACGAGCATGGAGTCTCGGTTAAGAACCACCCAAAAGGGAGTGTACTATGGTTTAAACCTGCCGAACATGTTCTACCAGAGGTTCCCATAGTCATCATCCCATCTTTCGAATATTATCGGAGGAACGAATACTCGTATTCCAAAAATATTCTCAAGAGAGACTCTTATGAGTGTAGTATCGCGTAACAATCACATCAAATCTGACATTTGAACGACCTCCGCACTACATCCTAAAAATAGGCCAAGATGGGCTTGGTAAACTAAGGTCCTTGGCTTCTAAGGCACACATTGAAAGAATAATGCCTAACCACAAATAACTTGTGTGACATTATTAATCCAACATGACCTCCACCAAGTGAATGGACTCGCAAGTCAACTTGCTAAGGAATAACTCCACACAAGTCGACGAGACTATGCCATTCTCCTATCATAGGGTGCACTCGAGCTCGGGTATAGAACTCATCTCACAGAGATCACCAAACAAGCAAGCAATTGATATATCAAGTAAATCAATCATTACAAGCAATACAGTAATCCCAAATTGTACAAAAATATGTCTTAAACAATATATCACAACAATTGTGAAAAGTTGGCAAACCCACTAGGAAGTTCTTGTTCTCCCCAGCAGAGTCGCCACTTTTCTGTAGCGGTGTATTCGTCACTTTATGATTTATTGACTAAATCAAAAGCAAAGCATACAAAGATAGAGTCGCCACCGCACTTTTATTTATCCAAAGGAATGGCTAAAAAGCGAACAAAAGCCTAAGAAGTTTTACAAAGAAAACTAATAAAAAAGGTACAGAGATCTGGGTAAGGGGGTAATTATGCAAAGGGAAGGTGTTAGGCACTCATTGCATCCTAGGTACTCCTAGGGAACCCTTTTCACAAATTGTTGCAAAAAGATATTATTTATGAAAATATTTATTGTGCAAACATTGATTGGGAGGATGAGAAAAGAATATACAATTTTATTATTTTTGTGTTTGAACGGATGAACCCGTTGCCTACGTACCTTTCCATGGAAGGAAAGGATCAAAACGTCGTAGTTCGGCTAAAAGATTTCCAAAACATGGGTGAATTCATTTTAAACAAAAGCCCTAAGGTCTTTCGTTATCCACGGGAGAAAACTCAACCTATACAACCACAAATCCACCATGTGAGAAAAGCTTCAACTTGCTAGTGAGGGACCATGCCCTATAATAAGCAAGGAAGTCTTACAATTCAATCACTAAGGACAAAAGGTGAGATTCACATCAACCACTAAGATAATTCAGATCTATGGCTAATGCATGAAAACTTGATTAAGAGGTGGACTAGGGCCACAAAAACAATTGAGTGAGTGAAATTAACCAATTAGAAGTATTCACAAAGATGGTCAAAGTTGACATTAGATTCAATTCAGAAGAAGTATTGTGAAAATGAAGTTTTAAAATCAGAGGCTTAAGGCCTAGGTTTCTAGTTTTGAAAACAAGTGAAAATGTTTGCACAAAAGTTTTCTGGTTTGAGTTAACATGCAAAATGGAGGTTTAAAGAAACAAAAGGGTGGGAGGTTAAGGGATGCAAAACTTCTTAGGATTTCACCTCTTGAGATCATATGTAGATGATCCAAGTGATTCCTTTGGAAAAGGCAACAAGCAAAGCAGATAAGCCATGAATGGAAACCAGATGCCAATCAATGGACTTACACTAGACTCACAAAACCAAGATGGATACCGGATGCCAATCAATGGACTTACACCAATCTCACAAAACAAAACAAACATGGATACCAGATGCCAATCAATGGACTTATACTAGTCTCACAAAACAAAAAAAACAAATGCAAAAAGCAAGAGGAATCAAGTTGCCAATAAATGGTCTTACACTCGACTCCAAGGAAATGGAATGCCAATCAATGGTCTTAGTCCCAACTCCTACCAGATCACAGGAAACAACTGCCAATAAATGGACTTACAATTGAATCCTCAATGGACAAAACAAAATAAGGAAATAGGTAACCAATCTATGGACTTACACCTGACTCCACAACAAATGATCATAGGAAACAGATAGCCAATCAATGGTCTTATATATGACTCCTCACACAAACAAACATGCTGTGAAAAGCAAAAGCAAGCACATGGAATGATGCAAAAGGAAACATGAAAGATGCACAGTTAAGCAATCAAGCAATCAGTTAGCACACACTATACACAATCAAGAGGCTCAATCAAGGTTGGGCTTTAAACAAGCCAATACTATATGGGTGTTTTGAGCTCTTAACCCTAACATTGAGAGTTAGGGTGAAGCAGATGAAATGGAGATGAGGGTTATGCCTCATAGCTCTTATCCCTGGCCTGGGAGAGCTTTAATCAATAGAAAGTGTGGGAGTTCAGAATGAGGGAACTCTTCTCCACAATGGTTGACTCTATAAGATCTTGGGTTCTTATTCACAATGCATCAACACATGGTGTGAGCAAAGTGAATGACACAACTGAATAGCAGGGGATGGATTGCACATCCCTTTTATCTACCCATTGCCTCTTAAGAGGACTTTACCTGCTTGGCACAAAATTAAACAAACAAAAACATGGCCTCTTAAGGAGGGCTTCAGACAGGTGCCTGCCAAAGTAACATGACAGGTCTTCCAGACTACATGAAGATTAGGGATTATACCTAAGTGGTATGCCAACCACAAGCAAAGCAAAGCAAAGTTCAAATGAACTTAAAGTAACTTAGGTACCTGTGTAAACAACTAAACAAATCAGTACAGTATTCAGACAAACAGACAACAGTCCACAACAAACAGACAATCCCAATGTACAACAAATAAGCCATAAGGCAAACTCAAGTGAATTGTCATCAACCTACAAAACAGCAAATGTTAGCAATCAATAGCAAATATCAACATTCAAAAGATGAAGCAACATCAACCATGGAATTTGGATGCTTGAACCTGAAATTCAAAGCTCACATGTAAGTACAAACCACTAGGTCAAAGCCTAGGGTCAAAGGTGAAGAAAAAATTCAAAACAGGAGCTGAAATTCAACACAATGCAACTTCAAACACATATTAACATGTCCTAAAAAGGACCAAGTCAAAATCATCAAGAAAAAGCATTTCATGTGCAAAGGAATTCAAAGGCAATTTCAAAGCTCATATATGATCATCATGAATGAAAATTCCAAATCAAAACAGAAATGATTCAAATAATTCTGAAAAATTCATGAGCATTTAACACATCCAAACCAATCATCATACAAAAAATCAGGAGCATTAGAGATCATTTGATATGGAAATTAAATTGCACAAGTTGGACTATCAATATTGTGACACAAATTGTCACACCATGCAAACACATGCATAAAACAGAAATGGTAAATGAGAAAAATGCACAATCAAGCCTCAGAGGTCCGACAACATGTCAAGAACAATCATGCAAAATTTCAAGCAATTTGGATTAAAATCAAGCATTTCACAATAAGTGAATAAGGCAAGGTCACAAAAGCACATATGATCAAAGATTATAGCACCATTCAAAATCCAGCCATGCACAACTTCAGAAATTATCATCATAAAAAACTAGACATTCTAAGGAACGTGTAGCAAAAAACCAGGCATTTTTTGGAGCATTTTTCAATTTGTTATGCATTTTTGAAGTTGGAAGAAAAAATGAAAATCAAAATGATCAAGTAGCATGTAATTTGGAGGGAAAGCATAAATGATGAACATATTTGAAAACTGGTTGCGCCAAGGATCGAACCATGTGCAGATTCAAATGAGCACGCGCCAACACCAAAACGGTGTCGTTTCACCTGTAAACCCTAGCCAGGCAAAATTGGACGCTAAACCGTCGCTACTCCGATGCTACTTCGTCTTCTTCATGAAGACGAAGGTGAACAGTGCAACCTTCAAACATTTTTCCAGATTTTTTTCCAGAAATCCAAAACAAATACATCATTTCAAAGATCTTTCCATGGTGATTACAGATCAAGCAATAGCTAAGCATAATTCATCATAACAAGAGAGAATCGAGCAAAAACATTTATGAATGCAAAACTTGAATCACACATAACTAACTCAATAATGCATCATTTTTCACGAAATTTAGCTCAGAATCATCAGCAAGCATAGATCTACAAGAATATGGCAATGAATTGCAAGATTTAGAGATTCAAAACTTGACCTCTTGAAGAGCAGATCCTTGAATTCGCACGATCTGAAGCTTTGAATGATCCAAATGCACTCTATAATGCTTGTGATGATGTTTGATGAAGAAAAGGAAGCTTGACAGGTGCTGGATCTAGCTCAAAACAGAATTTCCATTCTTGAGTTCTTGCTTGAATTAGGCTTGATTATGCACGAATTCTTCAAACAATCAATGGATTCACACTCTATTCAACTCACTGATCATGAATCTTCAACAAAAACAAGGTGTTATGTTGAAGAAATTTGAATTGTGATTTGAAGAAAATTTTGGAGGGAGAAAATTCTTAGATCTAGAAATGGTGAATTGTGATTAACCTCCTCCAAATTCTGTTAGATTTAGGTATTTATATCTCCCTTAATCACCTTGCTAATCCATACTTAACTTGGTTAATGGAAATAAGGTGTTTTGCAAAATCTCAAAAATGCATGGTGCATGTAGTAAACCCATGTGAACAATACCACTTCCTTGATCAAAGTCACTTAAAATCATCTTTTAAACACATTGGCAATGGTAGAAAGTTCCCATGTTGCACCATTTTTGAATTTTGCAAATTCCCTTCATAAAAGGCATGGATTAACAAATGATCATGTGATAACATTTCATGCAATGTGATGAATGTTTTGAAAAGCTCATGTCATGAGAAGCAAAATGCAAAAAGAACCACCAAATTTGGAGTTATGGATCAAAAAATATGGCCATTTGAAGTTCCATGCACACTTGGCAATGATTGGATCATATCTCCTCAACCATTCATCAGATGCTCTTGATCTTGGACTTTTTGGAAATGGGAGAGAGAGATATTCAACTTTCATGTTGGACAAAATTCCATTTGAAGCTTCTTTGATGTTGGAAAGTTGAGTTGAAGTTGGATCAAAAACTTGCCATTTTTGGAAAGTTGAAATTATAGGTCACTTTCCATTTTTGGAAACTTTTGACTTGACTTCAAATTCTTCAACCTTGATCTTTAGCATGATGAATAAGCATGATTTGGACATGAATGGGATGAAGACACTCAATTTCCACACTCAAAACCCACAGTTGACTTTTCAGTTGACTGCATAGGCCCTTAGATGACCTGAAAATGTCCTGATGAATTTGGGGCCTTTGCCACTTGGGAACTTGCTCCAAAATGAACCTATAGCTCACATAAGCTCAACATAATGATCACATGATCCATATCTCAATGGAAACTTCATCTCTTGCACACAAGATTTACTTGAATTGCTTTGACTGTTGATTGCTTAAGCTGCAAGTAACAAAGGTTAATGACATATTTTTGTACATTTTGGTTAATGATAAAAAGAAAAGCAATGATATACAAATGCAAGCAATGCTTGGTGATCAAGAACCACTCTCAAAGAATATCCCATCCACAGGGAAGGAAGCAAGGTGTCCAATGATCCTTGAGGCAATGCAATGTTATGATATGATGCCATGAGGGATCTTAGGGACAAAATTGGGGTCTTACAAACGCCATGTCCAATGTGCTGGTGGACACTGGGTCATCACTAAGCGTATTGCCAAAAACCACTCTTTCGAAACTGTCATATCAAGGGCCTCCCATGAGGCAGAGTGGAATAGTTGTGAAGGCTTTCGATGGGTCTCGTAAAACTGTGATTGGGGAAGTTGATCTCCCAGTCAAAATCGGACCAAGTGATTTCCAAATTACCTTCCAGGTTATGGACATTCACCCATCGTATAGCTGTCTCTTAGGCAAACCATGGATTCACGAGGCGGGCTCCGTGACATCCACCCTACACCAGAAACTGAAATTTGTGAAGAATAAGAAGCTGGTGGTGGTAGGGGGAGAAAAGGCTCTCCTGGTTAGCCATTTGTCTTCCTTCTCATACATAGATGCTGAGGATGAAGTTGGAACTCCTTTCCAAGCTTTATCTATTGCTGAGCCTATGGAGAAGAGAACTTCTTCATTTGCTTCCTATAAAGATGCAAAGTTAGCCATTGAGTGTGGTGCAACTGCTGGTTTAGGGAAGATGATTGAGCTAGAAGACAACAAGTCTCGGGCTGGGATAGGTTATTCGTCTGGGGTTTTCAACACGCAAGGGTTGTTCAAGAGTGGAGGTTTCATCCACACCAGTCAAGATGAGGCGGCTGCTGCCATTTTGGAAGAGGATGCAGAAGATTCTGGCAACTTCGTCATCCCTGGGGGGATTCTGCAATAATTGGGTCGCTGTGGATATTCCAACAGTCATCCATAAGTCGAAGTAATGTTCATTATGTTTAGAAAACCCTCTTCCCATGCCAAAAGGAGGAGTGATGACATTGTTGGCGCATAAATACAATGATATTTTCATTCAATAAATTCATGTTAAATGTTTGTTTTTCCAATTATTTTCCCTTTTTGCTTTTTGCATGAAATTGGTGATCACATAAAACCTAAAAAATAAAATAAAATCAATCTTTCATTTGCATAATGATTTGCCTTGTTTGAATTCTAAAGCTTTTCATATCCGAAATCATTATGCAGGTTGATCAAACCCATTGAACATAATGACCCAACACCATCTCCCAATTTTGAATTCCCTGTATTTGAGGCGGAAGAAGATGATATTGGAGAGATTCCTGACGAGATTACCCGTCTACTTGATCATGAAGAGAAAATCATTCAGCCGCATCTTGAAAATCTGGAAACAATCAACTTGGGGTCTGAAGATTGTGTGCGAGAAGTGAAGATTGAGGCACTCCTTGAAGAATCTATTAAGAAGGGGTTGATTGAATTGCTACGAGAATATGTCGTTGTCTTTTCCTGGTCATATGAAGACATGCCAAGTCTAGATACTGATATTTTGCAACATTTCTTACCTTTGAAACCCGAGTGCGTGCCTGTGAAGCAGAAGCTCAAAAGAACTCATCCTGATATGGCAGTGAAGATCAAGGAGGAAGTTCAGAAGAAAATTGATGCAGGGTTTCTGGTGACTTCTACATATCCTCAATGGGTGGCCAATATTGTGCCCGTGCCTAAGAAAGACGGAAAAGTCTGGATGTGTGTGGACTATAGAGACTTGAATAAAGCTAGTCCGAAAGATGATTTTCCTCTACCACACATAGATATGTTTGTAGATAATACGGCTAAATTCAACGTCTTCTCATTTATGGATGGATTTTTCGGATATAATCAGATCAAGATGGCACCCGAGGACATGGAGAAGACAACATTCATCACACCTTAGGGAACATTCTGTTATCGAGTGATGCCCTTCGGTTTGGAGAATGCCGGAGCCACGTATCAACGAGCTATGACCACCTTGTTTCATGATATGATGCACAAGGAGATCGAGGTATATGTTGACGATATGATCGCCAAGTCAAGAACGGAAGTCGAACATGTAGAGCACTTGTTGAAGCTTTTTCAGCGTTTGAGGAAGTATAAGCTCCGTCTGAATCCCAACAAGTGTACATTTGGAGTCCGTTCCGGCAAGTTATTGGGCTTTATTGTCAGTGAAAGAGGTATTGAGGTTGATCCTGCAAAGGTCAAAGCAATACAAGAGATGCCTACGCCCAAAACTGAGAAGCAAGTCCGAGGTTTTCTTGGCCGCTTGAATTATATTTCCAGATTCATATCCCACATGACTGCCACATGTGCACCGATATTCAAGCTCCTCCGGAAAGATCAGTCCCATGATTGGACCGAGGATTGCCAGAAAGCTTTCAACAGTATTAAAGAGTATTTGTCTGAGCCTCCGATCCTGTCTCCGCCCGTGGAAGGAAGACCTTTGATTATGTATCTAACTGTTCTTGAAGATTCAATGGGTTGTGTCCTTGGTCAGCAAGACGAATCAGGAAAGAAAGAATATGCTATTTACTACCTGAGCAAGAAGTTCACTGATTGTGAGTCTCGATACTCAATGCTTGCGAAGACATGTTGTGCTTTGGCTTGGGCTGCTAAGCGCTTACGCCATGATATGATAAATCATACGACTTGGTTGATATCCAGAATGGATCCAATCAAGTATATCTTCAAGAAGCCTGCTTTAACAGGGAGGATCGCCCGATGGCAGATGTTATTGTGTGAGTATGATATTGAGTAGCGAGCTCAGAAGGCTATTAAAGGTAGTATCTTGGCTGACCACTTGGCACATCAACCAATTGAGGATTATTAGTCAGTTCAGTATGACTTCCCAGATGAGGAGATTCTGTATTTGAAAATGAAAGATTGCGATGAACCTACACTCGATGAAGGGCCAGAGCCTGGTTCCATATGGAGTATGGTGTTTGATGGCGCTGTAAATCAGTATGGAAATGGTATTGGGGCAGTGATTATTACTCCTCAGGGCACACATATTCCTTTTACAGCAAGGCTAACTTTCAAATGCACGAATAATATGGCTGAGTATGAAGCCTGTATTATGGGATTGGAGGAGAGCATTGATCTAAGGATCAAGCATCTTGATGTTTATGGTGATTCGACCCTCGTTGTTAATCAGATTAAGGGTGAATGGGAAACGAATCAGCCGGGTCTCATTCCATATAGGGATTATGCGAGGAGGATTTCAACGCTCTTTACTAAGGTTGACTTCCATCATATTCCTCGAGATGAGAATCGGATGGCAGACGCTCTTGCTACACTTGCTTCTATGATTGTGGTAAAATTTTGGAATGAAGTCCCCAATATCACTATGATGCGCTTGGACAGGCCAACTCATGTATTTGCAGTAGAGGATGTGAAAGATGATAATCCATGGTATTATGACATCAAGTGTTTCCTTCAGAACCAGATTTACCCTCCTGGAACATCCGTGAAAGATAGGAAGACTCTGAGGAGATTATCGGGAAGTTTCTACCTCAATGGTGATGTGCTTTACAAGAGAAATTTTGACATGGTGCTGCTCAGATGCGTGGATAGACACGAAGCAGACCTGTTGATGATTGAGGTCCATGAAGGTTCATTTGGTACTCATTCCAATGGACATGCCATGGCTAGAAAGATGTTGAGAGCAGGCTACTATTGGCTGACAATGGAGTCTGACTGCTGCAAATATGTGAAGAAATGCCATAAGTGTCAGATTTATGCGAATAAGATTCATATTCCCCCGACACTGTTGAATGTGATCTCATCACCTTGGCCTTTCTCCATGTGGGGAATTGACATGATTGGCATGATAGAACCGAAAGCGTCCAACGGACACAAATTTATTCTCGTAGCAATTGATTACCTTACCAAGTGGGTTGAAGCTGCATCGTATGAAAATGTGACCAGGCAGGTGGTCGTGAAGTTTATCAAGAATCAACTCATATGCCGTTATGGTGTGCCAGATAAGATCATTACTGATAATGGATTTAACTTGAACAACAAAAGGATGAAAGAGCTGTGTAGTGAGTTCAAGATTGCACACCATAATTCTTCTCCTTAGAGACCCAAGATGAATGGGGTTGTTGAAGCTTCTAATAAGAATATCAAGAAAATTATCCAAAAGATGGTTGTCACGTACAAGGATTGGCACGAGATGCTGCCATTTGCTTTGCATGGATATCGTACATCTGTCCGTACTTCAACAAGGGCAACCCCTTTCTCTCTTGTTTATGGCATGGAGGTTGTACTCCCAGTAGAGGTGGAGATCCCATCAATGAGAGTCTTGATGGAGGCCAAGTTGACTGACGCTGAATGGGTTCAGAGTCGTTATGACCAACTGAATTTGATAGAAGAGAAGAGATTTGACTACCATGTGCCACGGTCAGTTATATCAACAAAGAATGAAGAAAGCTTTTGATAAGAAGGTCAAGCCTCGTGTGTTCCGAGAAGGTGACCTTGTGCTCAAGAAAGTCTTGTCTTTTGCGCCCGATTCCAGGGGCAAGTGGACTCCAAACTATGAAGGGCCATATGTTATTAAGAGAGCTTTTTCAGGTGGTGCTTTGATACTTACAACTATGGATGGGGAGGATTTCACTCGTCCTGTGAATTCAGATGCAGTCAAGAAATACTTCGCCTAAAAATAAAAACAGAATAGCTCACTAAGTTGAAAACCTGAAAGGGCGACTTAGGCAAAAATGAGCGTCTCAGTGGATTGAAAACCCGAAAGGGCGGTCCAGGCAAAAGTTAGAGACATGAAAAAATGAATATAGGTATCCCGCTAGATTGAGTACCTCATCCTGGGGAAATCTAGGCAAAAATTAGGGATTTAGCAAGTAACTGCATCCTGACAAGACTTTGTTCTACAACTGTCATCCGTCAGAGACTCTCGCCCATTCGTCGTCAACCGAAGCTTCGAATACATCGAATTCAGAATTGGTGGAGAAATGGTCATTATGTTCAATGTAGCCCTTTTCCAATATATATCACCAATTTCAAATTTGTAAAGATCTATGGAGTCTTGCCATTTGCAGACTACCATTCCATCAAATAAATTTGAGCCTTTTATCCAATTATTTACACTCTTAGTTGTTTCTATTCGACAAATGTTTTGCATGTTTTAATTGAAAAAATATCATTGTTTTGAAGAAACAAATTTTTCATAACCTATTTTTAAACAAAGTGAACATTCACAATGACGAAAAGATACTTAGGAGATCCTCAGTGCTCTCCCAAGGATGGTATGATTTCTAACAGGGTAAGACATTTGTTCATATTCCTGGCATGACTGTATCTTCTCCCTCCGGAGCCTTTTGTGGTTTATCCTACTGAGTGGAATGCTTGTTGAGATATTCACCACTCTCCCCTTCAGCGGAGTAGCAACCTTTCCTCCTCAGCAGATGTGATCTCCTTGGTGGGTACGGTACTTGGTGGTTGATCCCCAGAATCCCTTTATCCCTTGGATAGATTCCCCGGTGGAGTTGCTTACGCAACAGATTTTATTTGTGCAATAAACTTCTGTCCCCAGCAAGATTAACTGATGATTCATCCCCTGCAGAGGTCTTTGCTTCCTGGTATCTCTGATCCCCGGAAGATTGGATACTCTCCATGGAGTCTGGCTTTCTCTCTTGAGATGTAGTACCGGCTGTTGAGTGCTTATTCCCTGGAGATGTTTTAGAAATGTCTGTTTGTCAGCATTCATCATACATAAACCACGCATGTGCGCATATAATTTTCAAACATTCGGATATTCATATTGCATTCTTTGCCATATATCTTTGTTTGTTATTCTCTGCTAGTTGGTAGTACATTCCCAAAGCAGATGTCGGCGTCTGATCCCTCAATATAGAGTCAGCCCGTTAAGCAGAAAGTATTTATCTTTCCTTCCGCATTCCCCACTGAGTTATATCCTCGTGGACGACGGTTGTTTTTTGTCTCCTCCCAACACATATATTGGGATGGGTTCCCCTATTGAGTTATATCCTCACTAGGACGAGTCTTGATTCAGTGTGCCTCTTTGGTTTGATCCTAAATAGGCCTTCTTGTGGGTGTTTCCTGTGTTTCCCCGTAGTATAAATGAATAATTGCTCAGTAATTGGTAATTATTCATCTTATCCTCGGCGGAGTCTGCGGTTTTCTACTCTTATACCGGTAGTTGTAAACCCTACTTTCTCCCCTTTGCAGAGTTAACCATTTTGTTCATCCTAATCGATGACGGTTACTCTTCCGTGGTTTTCTACCCAGTATCCTGTAGATGTAATCCCCTCCTTGACGGTTATCATTATCCAATATTCGGTGATGATATTCCCTACTCTTGGATAATTGCTCTGATTAAGCAGTTTACCCCCAACGAGTCATCTTTCATTTACCGGTTGTCGGTAATGTTTGTTGCTCTCCTTGATTGGTCATCATTATATACCTAGTTTCGGTATCCCGATGCCCTTCTCTCTCGGTCGATCTATCCTTTATTAACCCAGTAACCGGTTGTGGATAATCTTCCATGAGAGTATATTATCTACGTTATGACGGTAATAGATAATATATTTCATGCACTCTTTCGTCGAAGCCTTTTGTTCTTCCCTAGTTGAGTAAGATTCGTATCCCTGTTTTGGAATCGAATGTCCATCCCATAATCGAGTTTGCTTTTTTCCCTCTTGTTGGATGACGAGTGTTTTGGAAACATTCCCCAATTCACGCTTTGGTTGGTCACCTATTATATGCCCAGTAACCGGCATCCCTGGTGTTCCCTCCTTCTGCTCCCTATTATGACTTGTTGTCCCCTGTGGAGTCAGATTTTCCTGAGTTGAGATATACCTTTCTAGGTCTTCCTCAGATGATTTGGTTGATTGATATCTCTCACCCATATACCGGTCTTAGATATTCATTCTTCCGGGGCATGTTGTTCTCTCACCCTTATACCGGTGTTCAGATCACACGTCTCTTTGAGCTTATTACCTATTAACCAGTAATACCTCATCTCGTTGCTTCCCTAGGAGATTCCTGGTGGGATCTTCCTCAGCTGAGTCCTTAGTGGACATCCCCACCTGAGTCCGGATTTTTATCCGAAGTATCCGTTGCGGATAATTTGGCTGTATTGGCATATTCCCCAATACATGCATCTTCGAGTCAGCTCGAGTTCTTCCATTGATTCATTTCATGGATTCTCTCCGTGTCTCTCAGCAAGTCTCAAGTCGTGATCTGCTCACGCATTTTTACCCTTTACTCCCCCAGAGTCCCTGTCTCCCTAGTGAGTGTATTACTCCTTTGGATTTTTAGTTTCTCCGGATTTCTTTTGTGGACGCATATCCCCACAGAGTTTTACCATTTTTTGCATGCATACATCTGCATCATGAGGTCTCTTAGGGACCAAAATTTGTCTCTTTGTTATTATTTAAGCCCATTCTACGCCGTCGAGACGAAGATTTTAACCTTCACTTCTCCGGCTAGAATGATCTTAAATAGGGGCATCTGTAAGACCCCAATTTTGTCCCTAAGATCCCTCATGGCATCATAACATTGCATTTGCATTGCCTAAAGGATCATTAGCATCTTGGTTCCCTTTGTCCTTGGGTGGGATCTCTTGTGAGTGGTTTGAGATCACCAAGCATGCTTGAATTGTATATCATTGCTTTTCTTATTTTGTTTACTAACCAAAAGCACAAAAATATGTCACTAACATCTTTTGTTTGTAGCTTAAGCAATCACAAGGTCAAAGCTTCTAGGAGATCATATGTGCAATGATAAGGCCAAGAGGAGATGATAGAAAGCATGGCAATGGTTCCCAAAGCACTCATCCATCAAATATGCCTTCCTAGCATCTCAATTCATCATTTTGATCAAGACAAGTCAAAGGGTTTGAAGCTTGGAAACCCTAATCCATCTGTGCACCACAATGCCTTGCTCATGAAGCAACCTCAGCCTATGGTCAAATGCAATCAAGGGAAGTCCTTTAATTCATCATTTCATGCATATTTGAACTTATTTGGGTATCCTCAATCATCAGTTCATCAAGATATGAGTCATGGACTTGAGAAGTTGATCAGTCAATTCATCTGACTATTTTGAAATTCACTGAGACCTAACTTTTTATGTGTTGGTCAAATGGAGATGATTCAAAAAGCAAAAATGTTCTTAAGGACAATATGAACAACTTTCATGTTCATAAAAATTTGATTTAAAACTTGGAAGGTCATCAGCCATTCCAAGACATTATAGGTCATTTTGACTGAAACCCTAATTTTGGGTCAACTTCCCAAAGACACAACTCATTAAGTTTTCATGATTTTGAGGTGGGATTAAATGCATTGGAAAGCTTAAGATGTATAATTCAAATGTTATGTTGAACAAAATTCCAAAATCTCAAAGGAAATACATGTGATAATGCAAGACATTATAGGTCCTTTTGGACCAAATGCATTGAAAGGCAAAAAAGTCTAACTTCAAGTGCCCATAACTCTTTCATAAAAAATCCAAATTATGCAAAATTTAAGTCCATTTTGATTGTTTTGAAAAGATATACAACGTTGATGTTGGAAGTTAGTTCATTTGAAGCTTGCATCACCAAAACAGAAGGGCTTGAACATTGGCCAAATTTAGAAATATTACCTTTGCATGTTTTGCACCTTGCACTTTAAACCCCAATTTCACCAATTTCCACACCTCAAATGGATTTTTCCCAACATAACAATTGTTCCTTACATCAAGACCTTTCCAACCATTACCCACATGCTTATGTTTGGATTTTCCAAATGGGACTTTCGAAGAGGTGAATGTTTAGGTCAAAATATGGAATTCACATGAAATCTTGATACACAAGCAAATGCCATTCAAATTACACGCCCAATTCAACTTGGTTTGTGTTCAGCATTCATCTGCATCAACTTTTGGGCTTTGCACGCGCCTGTACAGGCCCATGCATGAAGGGTCCAAGTTCCATGCACACGAGAATTCACCTTGCTTGCAGCTTGCTTTGCTATAAATAGAAGTGCCCAACTTCATTCAAACTCAACCTAATGGCGCCTAAGATGCTGCACAATTGAATCCATAACCATTACCAAAGAAGCTAGTTCATTTTTTCTCCAAATTTTTCAGATCCAAAATTCAACTACATCTGGTTGAATCCTTGGATCTAAAGCTTCTAAACCTTCATCCTGCATCTCATTGATCTTCTATTTTGGCAAAGAAAGCAAGGAATCGAGCTCAAGTTTCCAGAAATCAAGTTTGTTCTTCAACTGGTATTTTCTTCGAAACTCATCATATATTGACCTATTTGCTTGGATCTTGTGTTGGTTGAAGTCCTCTCAATAGAGGCATCATGATTGTGCATTTAATTTTTGAAATCCATTGAGTTCATGATGAACACCACAGAACTGCCATCTCTGATTTCTCTCAATATAGAGATCTAGAGTGGAATCGAGTGGCACAGGGATGATGTACATCATCCCAGCTTTCTAAAGATGTATAGATCGTGCATTTTGGTTACCTTTTGAATCTCTGCAAATTTTGGACTCCGCCGGAGCTGGCCGGAGAAGACGGTGGCGCTGGCCACCGTCCCATTTCCAGATCAATCCTGGACCCTTGGATTCGTTTTCCAGATTTAATCAGAGCCTCTCTTTTTTATGACTTTATTTAATACTACATGTGGCACGGTTGACTAGTGTGTTTGGTAGGCGCGCGCATATGATCCTTTTGATGCGCCAACTCAATTAATGAGCTCTTGATCCAACGCCTCACACTTTTTCTCATTTTAAATTTTTGATTTTAATTTCCATTTAATTTCTTTTATTCCATTGTTTTCAAAAATTCATATCTTCTTCATTTTAAATCCAAAAATTATGGGACCAATTGCATTAGTCTCCAAATAAATTCTAGTTTCTATTTCTGATTTTTAATATTTTTTATTTTATCATTTGATATTTTTTATGAATTTTCTCTTTTCTGGTTATTTTTAATTCATTTTAAATAGTTTTTGATATTCAAAAAATACAAAAATATTTTCCTAACCTATTTGAATGATGATGAATCTATGAAAAATATTCTCATCAATTTTTTAATTTATTTGAGATTTATTTGAGATTTTAGTTCAATTAGGTTATTTTTATTCATTTTTAATTGATTAAAAATAGTTTCAGACTTGTAAAAATTCTGAATTTTTTTGTTGAACTTGGGATAAATTGCTTGGACCTTTCAAGGTTGATTTGAAGTAATTTTGAAGTTTGATCTTTCTTTTATTTTTAATTCAAGTTTACTTTTAATATTAAAAATGCCAAAAATATTTTGTTCATTTCTTGACTTCCAATCTTGATCTCACTTCCGTTTTTGATTGTTTGACTTTGACCTTCAATGTTATTGGTCAACATATGATGATTGGTACATTTTATTTCATTTAATGCATTTGTACTTTTGCCATTTTATTTCCATCATCCATCTCCTTCTTCTTACTCTTCTTATTTTCTTTTTGATCAATGAGTTGAAGGTTGATAAGTTAGCATTGATTAGGGAGACTTAATCTTCCTTGAATCAAATCTAATTCATCTTGATCAATTGATCAAGTGAATGGCTTTGCATTAATGATAGGTTGTTTTCTAAATCATGCAAAAAGCTTAAACCAATACAAGATCAATTCTCTTTTTTTCTTTTGGCATGGCAAGTTGTTGGAACTTGGTTCACTAATCAAGACTTCTAACTTGTGTTGTTGCCTACATTATTATTGACCGGCCTCAGATAGTTGTGACTTCTACATAAGTCCAATTATGATTGCTTAACATAACGCTAAATTTGCCTTATGGCACACTAACTACTAATACTAACCATTAACAATTAACTTTTACTTTTAGCTCTTTACTTTTATGCAATTTACTATTCTTGCACATATTATCCATTTGCTTTTCTCTTTGCTCACTTGAGCACATGTTTATGTTAATGCCATTTGCCTTTTGCTCACTTGAGCACATAATTGTGTATATACTATTGTGCTTGTGTTCTTGTTTTGATTGATGAGAACCAAATGCAAAGAAGTGGACTTAGATTCTAGGACATACCCTATGCAAAGAATGGAGAAATGGACTTAGATTCTAGGACATTCCCTATGCAGAATTGGAGTAAAAGGACCTTAATGATGAATATGGACCAAATCTCTAAACTCACTCTTGTCCATTCTTGGTTTACTTCATGGAACTTTTGATGTGTGTGCTTTTGTGTTAGGGAATTCTATGAGAGCTCAAATTGGAGGACCATTGCCATGTTCATCCAAAGTGAAAGATACAAGATACATTGAGGATCTCTTAAGAGGCTTGTTTGATGATTGCTTATGCTTTGTGTGATTGCTTATTCCAAAGGATGGGAGCTACTTGGATCATCAATATGATCTCAAGAGAGGAACTCCATTGTGGTTTTGATTCTTCATCCCTCCTTTTTTTTGCTTTGCTTAGGACTTAGCCATTCTTCTTCTTCCCTTCACTCTAACCCAAGCCAAAACTTTTTGTGCAAACATTTAACTATTGTTTTCAAACATTAGAAACCTTAGGCTTTTGATTTTCAAACCTTCTTTTCATAACACTTATTTTGAATTGAATCTTTAAGTCAACTTTGACCATTTTTGTATATACTTCTAATTGGTAAACATAACCCATTAAAATGTCTTTTTGTGGTTCCAATGGCCACTTCCTTAATCAAATTTTTCATAACCTTTAGCTATTAGGTTTGAGTTATCCTTGTGGTAGATGTAATACTCACCTATATCCTTAGTGATGGACAATGAGTCTTTCATGCTTATTATAGGGTTAACCCCTCACTAGCATGTTGAAGCTATCCTCACATGGTGGATTTGTGGTTTGGTTGAGTTTTCTACCTTTGATAACAAAAGACCTTAAGGCTTTTGGACCAATCAATTCACCAACTCATTTTGAAATTTTTACCCCGAACTACGAGGTTTTGATCCTAATCTTTTTATAAGAGGGTACGTAGGCAATAGGTTCATCCATCCAAACTCAAAATGTAAATAACTTGTATATTCTCTTCTCATTACTTCAATCATGTTTGCACAAATAAACTTTCACAAAAAAACAACCTTGCAACAAGTATGAAAAGGGCTCCCTAGGAGTACCTAGGATGTTTTGGGTGCCTAACACCTTCCCATTACATAACCAACCCCATTACCCAGATCTCTGTTCTCTTTTACTAGTTTTTGTTAAAACTTTTAGGTTTTTGTTCGCTTTCTAACCATTCCTTTGGATAAATAGAAGTGCGGTGGCGACTCGACTTGTATGATTTACCTTGGATTTAGTCAATATCTCTAATGGTAACGAATACCCCGCTACAATTAGAAAGAGATGCAACAAAGAAAAAATGCTCAAAACTTGAAGAAGCGTTATCTCAAGCTCCACAAACTTCAAACACAATAATTTATAAATATGAAAAGGCTTTTCAAAAGTTTCTGAAAAATGGGATAGGGAGGAGTATAATGGCATCCATGATTTATGGAGTCAGTCAGAACAATAGAAGAGGAATTGGGTATGATCCTAGTGAAGATAAAACTTCTACTAATGACCAATCTAAATCTCCATTTTCATATCACTACACACACACATAAGAGCAAAAATTTAATAATGCTAGAAAACCCAAAATGTTAAGAAGCTATGGGAAAACTAATCACAAAGGACCCAAAAGACTCTGGGTACCAAAGGATAAGATTGTTTATGTTGCAGATATCTTATGCAGCAGAGTTAAAACACCACTCATGGTACCTGGACTCTGGATGCTCGCGACACATGACGGGAAGAAAGTCTATGTTCCAAAGTCTGGAACCTAAAGATGCTGGATTCGTAGGCTTCAGAGGAGATCAAAAAGGAAGGATCAAAGGCTCCAGAACTATTGGTAATGGTACTCTTCCCTCTATATCTGATGTCCTATATGTAGAAGGATTAATGCATAACCTGTTATCAATAAGTCAATTAAGTGATAACGGTTATGATGTACTCTTTAATCAAAAAACATGTAAGGCCATAAATCAAAACAATGGTTCTGTCCTATTCACAGGCAAGAGGAAAAACAATATTTATAAAATAAATATTTCTGATTTAAAAGAACAAAATGTGAAATGTCTGATGTCTATTCACGAAGAGCAATGGGTATGGCATAGACGCTTGGGCCACATTAGCATGAGAAAACTATCTCAGCTAAATAAACTCGAGTTAGTCAGAGGCCTACCTAAGTTGAAGTTTTCTTCAGATGCTCTGTGTGAAGCATGTCAGAAAGGAAAATTTTCAAAAACATCTTTCAAAAAGAAAAATATTGTTTCTACCTCTAAGCCTCTGGAACTTCTTCACATTGATTTATTTGGTCCTGTGAAAACAGCATCAGTCAATGGAAAGAAGTATGGACTAGTCATTATTGACGATTTTAGTCGCTGGACATCGGTAAAATTCCTAAAGCACAAGAGCGAGTCTCACTCTGTATTCACTAGCTTCTGTTCCAAAGTGCAAAAAGAATTTGACTCTAAAATTGTCAGAGTCAGAAGTGATCATGGTGAGGAATTTGAAAACAAATTTTTTTAGGAATTATTTGACTCTAATGGAATATCCCATGATTTCTCCTGCCCTAGAACTCCACAACAAAATGGAGTTGTAGAGAGGAAGAATAAGATACTCCAAGAGATGGCCAGAACCATGATCAATGAAACAAATGTGGCTAAGCACTTTTGGGCCTAAGTTGTAAATACAGCGTGTTACATTCAGAATAGAATCTCCATAAGACCTATTCTGGAAAAGACTCCATATGAACTGTGTAAAGGAAGAAAACCAAACATTTCATATTTTCATCCTTTTGGATGTTCTTGTTTTATTTTAAATACTAAAGACCATCTGAACAAGTTTGATTCCAAAGCACAAAAAGGTATAATGTTAGGATACTTAGAACGCTCTAAAGGCTACAGAGTATACAATACAGAAACCAAAATTGTGGAAGAATCAATTCATGTCAGATTTGATGATAAGCTTGACCTTGAAAAGTCAAAGCTAGTTGAGAAATTTGCAGATTTGGAGATCACGCTTGCAGGATCTGACGAGAAGATTAAAGCTCCAAAAGTAACTGCCATTCAAACCTCAAAAGGAACTAACGCTCCAGTAATCCCAAAAGCTAAAAGTCGCCTCAAAATATCTGAAGAGTTGATTCTGGGAAATAAGGACGAACCTATCCGAACTAGGTCTACCTTCAAGACTCCTGAAGAAACTTCTCTGTGACTAGTATCTCTGATCGAGCCTACTTCCTGTGATGAGGCACTTCAAGATAGCGATTGGGTTCTAGCCATGCAAGAAGAGCTAGATCAATTCACAAAGAACGGCGTCTGGGATCTTGTTCCTAAGCCCAGAGGCACTCACGTTATCGGAACCAGATGGGTGTTCAGAAACAAGCTGAATGAGAAAGGAGAAGTCGTCAGAAACAAAGCTCGACTGGTAGCTCAAGGTTACAGTCAACAAGAAGGTATTGACTACAATGAAACCTTTGCTCCAGTTGCCAGGTTAGAATCTATTCGCTTACTTGTATCATTCGCTATAAATCATTCTATCAAATTATATCAAATGGATGTCAAGAGCGCATTCCTTAATGGTTATATATCAGAAGAAGTGTATGTCAACCAACCCCTAGGTTTTGAAAATTCAAATTATCCAGAACACGTTTTTAAACTTAAGAAATCTTTATATGGACTTAAACAAGCTCCCAGAGCTTGGTATGAACGATTAAGTAATTTTCTTCTGGAACATGATTTTATTAGAGGAAAAGTTGACTCTACACTCTTTTGTAAAAACATTAATAATGATCTCATGATATGCCAGATATACGTTGATGATATCATTTTTGGTTCAGCTAACGCCTCTGTATGTCAAGAATTCTCTGAGCTGATGCAGGCAGAATTTGAAATGAGCTTAATGCAAGAACTAAAGTTCTTTCTAGGGATTCAAATCAATCAAACTTCAGAAGTCACGTACGTTCATCAAAGCAAATACATAAAAGACATTCTGAAGAAATTTGATATGGCTGAATGCAATTCTGCAAAGACACCCATGCATCCAACCTGCATTCTTGAAAAAGAAGAAGTCAGTAAAAAGGTTTGTCAGAAGCTTTATCGTGGTATGATAGGCTCCCTTCTTTATCTGACTGCTACTCGCCCTGATATTTTATTGTGTTTGTCTCTGTGCCAGATTTCAATCAGATCCTAGAGAAACTCACTTAACAGCAGTTAAGAGAATTCTCAAATATCTGAAAGGAACTCCTAATCTGGGCCTGATGTATGAGAAAACATCAGAGTATAGACTATCTGGTTTTTGTGATGCAGATTACGCAGGAGACAGAATGGAACGAAAAAGTACATCTGGAAATTGTCAGCTCTTGGGAAATAATCTGATATCCTGGGCCAGCAAAAGACAATCAACCATAGCCCTGTCCACTGCAGAAGCGGAATACATCTCAGTATCACTGTGCACTACTCAGATGCTCTGGATGAAGAATCAGTTAGAGGATCTGCAAATCTTCGAGAGTAACATTCCTATCTTTTGTGATAATACTACTACCATTTGTTTAAGCAAGAATCCCATTTTACACTCCAGAGCTAAGCACATAGAAATAAAACATCACTTTATCAGAGACTATGTTCAGAAAGGGGTAGTAACATTGAAATTTATTGATACTGATCATCAATGGGCTGACATATTTACTAAACCCTTAGCTGAAGATAGATTCCTCTTCATCCTAAAGAATCTGAACATTCAAAATTGCCCTGAATAATATGTGCCTCTGAAGTTGTAAAATGAGACTCTAATGTAAACACAATGGGTTCTACCTCTGACTCTGATACTCCTACCAAGTTAGAAGTTATCTGAGTTAGAAATCTCCAGGAACCAATCCGTTGGTATTCCTGAAGATCAGATAAAGCAAACACGTGGAGTACCTTGCGTCTGACCTTGGAACTTCTAGACAGCTGTCTAGCAGTAATCAAGAAACAGTATCTTGAAATCTCCTCGAGCAGTGTACTAGCTGTTGGGATTAGACATCATTAATGAGCTGTAATCATTTTTCCCTCTAAACGTGCTGACTTGGTTTTTGTGCTAAACTCTGTTTTGTGTGTCGTTTTGCATGCGCCCTAATTTGGGTATTTAAACACATTCATTTCACTCATTGCACACTTTTCACTCTCACGCACCCTTAAACCTCAACTCTCTCAAGGCATTCCTGCAAGCATTCTTCATCTTCATCTCAGCTTTCAACAACATCATGGATGCTCAACAACAAGTTGTTTACAACTTCTCTCAACAAATGGATTCAAGCGAACAAGCTCCAAGTTCAAGCAACCCAAACCCAGCGATTACCGGTGTAGTCACTACTCCCATCTACAAAGAGCCTCACATTCTTGATCGTGAGCCTCACATCAACCTTGCAACGCCATTTGAGAAGCTGGAAGTTCTATGTGAATCCTTGGTGGATTTTGACAACATGCATAGAAACGACATTGATCTCACAGATGAACTCAGAAATCAAGGTTGGGGAAACTACTTCAAACGCCTATATGGTCCAGTTTACACAAATCTTGTGAAGGAATCCTGGAGATTCGCTGACGTTGATGACCACTTCATTGTCTCCTATATTTTGGGAGTCAAGATAGTGATAACTGAGAAGTCCATTGCTGCTCTTCTGGGCATGGAAAAAGATGGAGGCAGAAGAATCTACAACATCAATCCTAGGGAAATATACATGTCCCAAGAGATTAACCGAACAATCTTCAAGCAGAACACAGAAGGCAACCCCTTCAAGAACAAGGAGCTACTTTAGAACCTCCGTGTTTGGCTGAAGATCATTCTGGGTACCTGTAGCGGGGTATTCGTTACCATTAGAGATATTAACTAAATCCAAGGTAAACCATACAAGTCGAGTCGCCACCGCACTTCTATTTATCCAAAGGAATGGTTAGAAAGCGAACAAAAACCTAAAAGTTTTAACAAAAACTAGTAAAAGAGAAACAGAGATCTGGGTAAGGGGGTTGGTTATGTAATGGGAAGGTGTTAGGCACCCAAAACATCCTAGGTACTCCTAGGGAGCCCTTTTCATACTTGTTGCAAGGTTATTGTTTTGTGAAAGTTTATTTGTGCAAACATGATTGAAGAGATGAGAAGAGAATATACAAGTTATTTACATTTTGTGTTTGGATGGATAAACCCATTGCCTACGTACCATCTTAAAAAAGATTAGGATCAAAACCTCGTAGTTCGGTGTAAAAATCTCAAAACAGGTTGGTGAATTGATTGGTCCAAAAGCCTTGAGGTCTTTTGTTATCCAAGGGAGAAAACTCAACCTAAAACCACAAATCCACCATGTGAGGACAGCTTCAATATGCTAGTGAGGAGTTAACCCTATAATAAGCATGGAAGACTCATTGTCCATCACTAAGGATATAGGTGAGTATTATATCTACCACAAGGATAACTCAAACCTAATAGCAAAAGTTTATGGAAAATTTGATTAAGAAAGTGGCCATTGGAACCACAAAAAGACATTTGAATGGGTTATATTTACCAATTAGAAGTATACACAAAAATGGTCAAAGTTGACTTAAAGATTCAATTCAAAATAAGTGTTATGAAAAGAAGGTTTGAAAATCACAAGCCTAAGGCTTAGGTTTCTAATGTTTGAAAACAATAGTTAAATGTTTGCACAAAAAGTTTTGGCTTGGGTTAGAGTGGAGAGAAGAAGAAGAATGGCTAAGGTCCTAAGTAAAGCGAAAAGATGAGGGATGAAGAATCAAAACCACAATGGGGTTCCTCTCTTGAGATCATATAGATGATCCAAGTAGCTCCCATCCTTTGGAATAAGCAATCACACAAAGCATAAGCAATTATCAAACAAGCCTCTTAAGAGATCCTCAATGTGTCTTTCACTTTGGATGAACATGGCAATGGTCCTCCAATTAAGCTCAAGTGGGAACCCCTAGCACAAGAACACACACATCAAAAGTTCCATGAAGTAAATCAAGAATGGACAAGAGTGAGTTTAGAGATTTGGTCCATATTCAGTATTAAGGTCCTTTTAATCCTATTTTGCATAGGTAATGTCCTAGAATCTAAGTCCATTTCTCCATTCTTTGCATAGGGTATGTCCTAGAATCTAAGTCCACTTCTTTGCATTTGGTTCTCAACCATCAAAATAAAACACAAGCATAATAATATATACACAATTATGTGCTCAAGTGAGCAAAAGGCAAATGACATTAACATAAACATGTGCCCAAGTGAGCAAAGAGAAAAGCAAATGGATAATATGTACAAGAATAGTAAATTGCATAAAAGTAAAGAGCAAAAAGTAAACGTTAATTGTTAATGGTTAGTGTTAGTAGTTAGTGTGCCATAAGGCAAATTTAGCGCTAGGTTAAGCAATCGTAATTGGACTTATGTAGAAGTCACAACTATCTGAGGCCGGTCAATAATAATGTAGGCAACAACAAAAGTTAGAAGACTTGATTAGTGAACCAAGTTCCAACAACTTGCCATGCCAAAAAGAAAAAAAGAGAATTGATCTTGTATTGGTTTAAGTCTTTTGCATGATTTAGAAAACAACCTATCCTTAATGCAAATCCATTCACTTGATCAATTGATCAAGATGAATTAGATTTGAATCAAGGAAGATTAAGTCTCCCTAATCAATGCTAACTTATCAACCTTCAACTCATTGATCAAAAAGAAAGAAGAAGAAGAAGAAGATGATGAAGGAAGGATAATGAAAATGGAAAGATCAAAATGCATAAAGTGAAATAAGATGTACCAATCCATATGTATTGACTAAATGACATTGAAAGTCAAAGTCAAACAATAAAAAATCAGAAATGAGATGGAGATTGGAGATCAAACAATAAGGATACTATTTTTGGCATTTTTAAATATTTAAATAAACTTGAATTAAAAAAGAAAGGTCAAACTTCAAAGTTACTTCAAATCAACCTTGAAAGGTCCAAGTAATTTATCCCAAGTTCAACAAGGTCAAAAAAAGTTTGACAAAAACTTTCAGCATTTTTAAAAGTCAGAAACTATTTTTAATCAATTAAAAATGAATAAAAATAACCTAATTGAACTAAAATCTCAAATCAATTAAAAAATTAATGAGAATATTTTTCATAGATCATTCATCATTCAAATAAGTTAGGAAAATATTTTTGTATTTTTTGAATATCAAAAACTATTTAAAATGAATTAAAAATAACCAGAAAAGAGAAAATTCACAAAAAATATCAAATGATGAAATCAAAAATATTAAAAATCAGAATTAGAAACTAGAAATTATTTGGTCCCATATTTTTTGGATTAAAAATGAGAGAGTTATGAATTTTTGAAATAAAATGAAATAAAATAAATTAAATCAGAAATTTGAAAATTCAAAAAAACTAGGAGCGTCAGATCTGAGCTCATTAATTGAGCTGGCAGATCATGCGCTCCAGATGTGCGCTCCCACCATACTCTTCAGTCAATGGGTGCACACCATGTATTTAAAAAAGTCAAATAAAACAAAGGTTGAGATTAGATCGTGCACATGAGATCCAAGGGTTGTGGTTTGATCTATCACTAGGACGGCCACCGGAGCCACCTTCTTCTCCGGTGAGCTTCCAAATTCCGGCCAGATTTGCAGGTTTTCAAACCTTCACCATTTTGCACGATCCTTATACCAAAATGAAGCTGGGGTGATGTACATCACCCCTGTAACCTTGAATCACACTCAAGATTCCTACAGGTTGAGAAATCTGAGGTGGAAGATTCAGGTATGAAAAATGTAGATCAAAGAAAAACAAAATTGAAGCTACCACTAGCTTGCCTCTCAAGTGAGGACTTCAGAAAACACTTTGGCCAGGCAAATGGATCAATATATGATGAGTTTCGAAGGAAATACCAGTTGGAGAACAAACATGAATTCTGGAGATTTGAGCTCGATTCCTTGCTTGCTTTGCCAAAACAGAAGATCAATGAGCTGAATGATGAAGGTTTAAAAGCTTTAGATCCAAGGATTCAACCAGATGTAGTTGAATATTGGATCTGAAAAATTTGAAGAAAAGTGAAGTAGCTTCTTTGGTAATGGTTATGGATTCAATTGTGCAGCATCTTAGGCGCCATTAGGTTGAGAATTGAATGAAGAGGAGCATGTATTTATAGCCAAGGCTGATGCAAGCAAGGAGAAAATTCGTGTGCAAGGAACTTGGACCTCTCATGCATGGGCCTGTACAGGCGCGTGAAAAACCCAAAAATGGATGAAAATGCAAGCTGAACTCAAATGCCAATGGTTTGGACGTGTGATTAGAGCTGCATTGGCTTGTGCATGAAGTTATGATGTGAATTCCATAATTGAACCTAAACATTCACCTCTTAGAAAATGCCAATTAGAAAATCCAAACATAAGCATGTGGGTAATGGTTGGAAAGGTCTTGATGTAAGGAACAATTGTTATGTTGGGCAAAAATCCATTTGAAGTGTGGAAATTGGTGAATTTTGAGTTTAAAGTGTAATGTGCAAAACATGTCAAGGCAAGGTTTCCAAATATTGCCAATGTTCAAGCTCCTCTATTTTGATGATGCAAGCCTCAAATGGAAACCCCTCCAACATATAAGTTGTAGATCTTCTCAAAAAAATCAAAATGGACGTAAATTTTGCATCATTTGGAGTTTTGATGAAAAAGTTATGGGCACTTGAAGTTGGACTCTTTTGCCTTTTAATGCATTTGACCCAAAAGGACCTATAGTGTCTTGCATTATCACATGTATTTCCTTTGAGATTTTTAAATTTTGTTCAACATAACATTTGAATTAGACATCTTAAGCTTTCCAAAATGAATGAGTTATGTCCTTGGGAAGTTGACCCACAATTAGGGTTTCAGTCAAAATGAACTATAATGTATTAGAATGGGAGATGTCCTTGGAAAGTTGTTCATATTGTCCATAAGAACATTGTTTCTTTTGGAACCATCTCCATTTGACCAACACATAAAAAGTTAGGTCTCAGTGCATTTCAAAATAGTCAGATGAATTGACTGATCAACTTCTCAAGTCCATGACTCATATCTTGATGAATTGATGATTTAGGACACTCAAATAAGTTCAAATATGCATGAAATTATGAATTAAAGAACTTCCCTTGATTGTATTTGATCATGGGCTGAGGTTGCTTCAAGAGCAAGGCATTATGGTGCACAAATGAATTAGGGTTTCCTTGGGGCACAAACCTCAAACCCTTTGACTAGATTTGATCAAAATGATGAATTGAGATGCTAGGGAGGCATATTTGATGGATGAGAGCTTTGGGAACCATTACCATGCTTGCTATCATCTCCTCCTGACCTTATCATTGCACAAAGGATCTCCTTGAAGCTCTTGACCAGGTGATTGCTCAAGCTACAAACAAAAGATGTTAGTGACATATTTTTGTGCTTTTGGTTAGTAAACAAAATAAGAAAAGCAGTGATATACAATTCAAGCATACTTGGTGATCTCAAACCACTCACAAGAAGTCCCTCCCAAAGGCAAAGGGAACCAAGATGCTAATGATCCTTGAGTCAATGCAAATGCAATGTTATGATGCCATGAGGGATCTTAGGGACAAAATTAGGGTCTTAAAGTACCATCCATCATCGCCCAGCGTCAAACTCCTTAGACTACATCAACACAAACCAGAAGTGCATTCTGTACTGCATCCACAAGGGTCTGAAGCTCTGCCTTCCAGCACTTCTCTTCAAGTATCTCAGAGACTCTGTGCGAGATACAAGAAACCACATGAAGCCCAGAAACTACATTCCTCTGGGAAGGCTAATCTCTGACGTTCTGATTGAAAGTCGCCTGGTGGACCACCTGTTAAAGCTCAGACTCATGGAAGATGTGATGATCGACACTGGAAAACCTCTCAACACCAAGAATCTGAAGAGCATGGGGATTCTGGATCAGGTCAAAGTCAAACCTACTCTGGACACTTCCTGGGATGCTCTAAAAGATCAGAGGGATATTCCCCATGGACTCTATCTGTTCTCAAAGGAAGACCTCCGAGATGTAATCCTTTTCTATATGGATAATTTGATGAAAGAAGGAGTGGATATCTCAGGCTTCAACCTAAGCGATCTACCAGATAAGGCTCCAAACTTCATGAAGCATCCACGAGGACACTCTGAAAAGGTGAGGCACGCGAAGAAGGCAAATCTAGGAGAATCCTCCGGATCAAGACCTCCAGCACCTCTGCATGAGCCTTCTGGTAAGTCTGTCTCTCTTGCTCCCTCTGCACAAACACAACCCATTGCTTCTTCTCTCCCTCAACCAACACCTATCTACACTCACTCAGACACCCCGCCTTCAACCACCAAAACATCTCAGAAATTTAATCTTGCCACCACCACCTTACCTCTTTCTGAAGCAGAAATGCTGAATGAAACCTCCTCACCATCTTCATCTTCTTCTCCAGAATCACCCCCTACTTCAACATCTCATCTGACACAGAACATTCTGACCCCTCATCTCCTACTTTAGCCTAACTTCACGCTCAGACTCTGGGCTTACAACAACCACCACAAACCCCACCTGAACCTGAAGTCACTTCACCACCCGCAGAACAACCAAACTCAACACCATCTGACCTTCAACCTTCTGAACCAATTACCTCTGACACACCCCTACCAAACACATCCGCTGAACCGCAAACTCTCAACCTAAGCCCTCCCACTTATCCACCTCCACCCTCTGAACCACAAAACACCCTGCCAACCCTAGAAGAAGCAATAATGTTGTTTGCAGGAGTCTCAGTTGACAAGGTCAAATCTCTGACCATCAACTCTGGCATCAGTGATGATCCTTCAGCTGTTAGGACACACTGGAACAGAGTTATTGGCTGGATGACCTCTGAAGCCTTCAAACTGTAGAGCCTCTCTGAGCAAGTCAGAAACGACTTCATTAGAGATGTTGAAGTAAGACTACAGGAGCGCTTAGCCAGAGAAGCTGAGGAGCAAGCCAGAAAGGAGGCAGAAGAAAAAGCAAGGCAAGAGGAAATACAAAGACTTAAGGAAGCTGAAGCCAAAGCTCTAGCTGACGCTGCTGCTGCTGAAGCTGAAGCAAAAGCTGGTGCTGAAGCTAAAGCTAAAGCTGTTGTTGAACCGAAGCTCGTCGTGCTGAAGAATCTGCCAACAGGGTAGAACCTGATGCTCTGACTCAGGGGGAGTCTTCCACCTTTGTCCCGCTGGTTCTCAAGACTCTTGAAGATCTTCAGAAGGAGTAGAAGGAAGTCCGAGCTAGATTGGATTAACAGGATTCAGTCAATGTCAACATTCAGAATCTGCTGATCCAGCTGCTTCAGAGGATGCCTCCACCTCCAAACCCTTAGGTATCTAGGATTTTCCTTTGCTGTTTTGCTTGTTGCTTTCTGATTATGTTTGTTCTTGCTTTCTGCTGTTTGTGTTTTTCTATCTGAATATATATATATATATATATATATATATATATTTTACCTTTCCTTTTTTTGCTAAGTCTTTTTTATTCTGACAAAAAGGGGGGGAAATAAAAACAGCTCTGATGAAAACATATCTAAATCCTTTAGTACTCTGCGAACATTATATTCAATACAATGGTTCTAATCCTTTTTGACTCAGATATTTGCAGAAGAGTATCTAGAAACATCATATCATGGAAGCTCCGGTAAGAACTTCTGAACTCCCAGGCTTATCTCAGGGGGAGCTCACTTCTATCTGATCTGATAAAATTCTTATCTCTAAATGTTTCATCTATAAATTAAGATTGTTTTGTCATCATCAAAAAGGGGGAGATTGTAAGAACAAAATTAGTTCTACAATAGAATTCCAGGATTTTGATGATAACAAAGGATGAAACCAAAAATGGCACCCTAACGAAATTTCTCTAAGTGTGCAGGACTCTGAACAGAATCAAAGGAATCTGATCGCTTTATCAGATACAAACTCTGATCAGATACAAAGTATTAGAAGATCAGAAGCATCTGAAGAAGAAGTGCGCTCTAGAAGTTCTGACTCTGAGAAAAACAGGACAGCAGAATGCCAGAAGCTCTAAACTTCCACTGGACTCAACTCTGATGATCTAAAAGACCAAGTACTCTTAGAAGCTCTGATGTAACCTCAAAGCAATCTCCGATTGACGCAAAAACTCCGAGATAACAAAGACTCTGATGAAGATTCTCCAAATCCAGAAAGAGTAACGAAAAGAACTTCTTCAAATGGAAAGAAAGTATATTTGGAAAGAAATTATTCAGGGAGACAACTTGGTTATGGCAAGAAACACAAAAGTAATGACATTGAATGCTCATCAACGACAAATATTCTGTCATCACTCCAACGGTCCTTTCACCACTATATAAAGGACAACATACTTCAGTGAGAGAAACACAACAACGCACAGAGAATTCTTTACATTCTCTCTTAGTTTTTCACGAGCTGTTGCTCATACGTGAAAACACTTGCTTGCTCTTTTTGCTGTAATATTTGCTTACTCTTAGAAGCACTCTCGATTACAATTCTTTTTTGCTAAATTGCTTTTGTTCCTCAAGTGACTTTGCGTAGTCTGTATACTTGGGAGGACTAAGAGATCACTCTCTTAGACGTTTGGTTGTATTAATCTTTCAAGATTAGTGGATTAAGTCCTTTTTGAAGGCGAAATCACCTTGGCCGGGTGGACTGGAGTAGCTTTGTGTTATAAGCGAACCAGTATAAAATTCTGTGTGTTCTTCTTTTGAAAAAGCGTTTATTTTCCAAAACAATTCAAACCCCCCCCCCCTTTCTTGTTTTTCTCACCTTCATCTAGCCTGGTCCTTGCTGTGCCACCTCCGGTCGTGCATACTATGCCGAGAGTAGACGATAACATTTACTACTCTGAGCCATCTGAGGGCCCAGACGTGTATGAAAAGATGGATGCTATGAATGATCAGTTCCTTGAGCTTCGCAAGGAACTGAAAACTCTCAGAGGGAAGGACCTCTTTGGCAAGTCTACTGCTAAACTTTGCCTTGTTCCTAATGTCAAGATCCCTGTAAAGTTCAAAGTACCTGACTTTGAAAAGTACAAGGGAAATACTTGCCCTCTCAGCCATTTGGTTATGTATGCACGAAAATATCGACTCAGACCGACAATGATCAACTCCTAATTCATTATTTCCAAGACGGCCCGACCGGTGCCGCCCTGAGATGGTACATGGGTTTGGACAACGCGAACATACGCTCCTTCAACGACCTTGGCGAAGCTTTCGTCAAGCAATATAAATATAACGTGGATATGGCTCCCGATAGGTATCAATTGAGGGCCATGTCCTAGAAGGATAAGGAAACTTTCAAGGAGTACGCCCAGAGGTGGCGAGAATTAGCTGCACAGATTGTGCCTCTGCTGGAAGAGAAAGAAATGACCAAGATATTTCTGAAGACCTTGAGTTCATTTTATTATGAGCGGATGATTGCCAGCGCTCCTTCTGACTTCACCGAGATGGTGAATATGTGGATGCGTCTGGAAAAAGGAGTCAGGGAAGGGCGCCTGACTAGAGAAAAAGGCTCTTCTGCCAAATGTTATGGGGCGTTTGGGAAGAAGAAAGATGGTGAGGCACATGTTGTGACCTTCCATGTCAAATCCAGAAGACCCTCTATGAAGAGGAAGACCGTGCGTCCCGCCGGTAATCAGCATCAGGTGGCTCATATAGCGCCTGTTTTTAGAGAAAATCAGCAGTATCAACATCACAATCAGCAACAGCAACATCAACAGTATCAACAACAATAGCACCGTCCTCAACAGCAGGCCTACCAGCCTCGAAAAAATAATCAGACTAGTACAAGCTATGATAGGAAGAGGGTCAGTTTTGATCCTATTCCGATGACCTATGCAGAGCTATATCCTTCTTTGATAGAGAGGAAACTGATCACTCCACGTGACCCACCTGCTATACCTATCAATCCTCAGTGGTGGTATAAGCCTGAGCTTCATTGTGGTTATCATTCTGGTGCTCCCGGACATGATGTGGAGAACTACTATCCATTGAAGACCAAGGTTCAAGACCTTGTGAGTAGCGGTATATTATTTTTCGAGGACGTAGGTCCTAACATCAAGAAGAACCCATTGCCCGAGCATGGGAAATCTGCTGTCAACATGGTTTAGGGTTGCCTTGGCAAATATAAGGTCCGATATGTCAGCCATATCTGACAATCATTGGTCGAGATGCACAGACTGTTGTGTGGATACAGTCACTACGAGCATGACCATGACAGTTGCCATGTTTGCACTGTCAATGAGAGGGGATGTCGTCATGTTAGAAAAGACATCCAAGAAATGCTAGATGAAGGTGTAATTGAGATACTTCAGAATCGCGATGAGGATTATGAAGTTAATGTGATATCACCAGTATTCGGGATCCCTGAGCCTGTTGTCATCCGATATGATGGCAGCAAGCAGAAGGCTTTTCCTGCTCTCATAATCAAGCCAGCTGGCCCTATGCCATACTCTTCTGATAAGGTTGTTCCCTATCGTTATAATGTTGTGGCATTAGAAGATGGGAAGGAGGTGCCCCTACCCTCCACCTCTGTTGTTAACATCGTTGATGTCAGTGGCCTGACCCGTAGTGGTCGTGTTTTCTCGGCGCCGCCGAAACCCCAGGCTGACAACAGAAGGGTTGATACTCCTGATAGTGTTGTTTGTCCTTTGGGGAATTCTACTGTTTCTCCGAATCCGGTACTTGCTGTGAATAGACCTGCCGTCGTTGCTGCTAAAACTCTTGTCCCTGTTGGCCAGAATGGCATGATGAAAGAGGACTACGATGAGATGTTGAGGCTCATCAAGAGGAGTGAATACAACATTGTAGATCAACTTCTACAAACGCCCTCAAAGATATATGTGCTATCTTTGTTAATGAACTCAGAACCACACCGTGAAGCTCTGCAGAAGGTGTTGGACGTGGTGTATGTAGATCATGACGTCACCATAGAACAATTTGATAGTATTGTTGCAAACATTACCGCTTGTAACAATTTGAGTTTGTGTGATGCTGATCTCCCTAAGTAGGGAAGGAACCACAATTTGGCACTTCACATCTCCATGAATTGCAAAGATGATGCCATGTCTAATGTGTTGGTAGACACTGGATCATCATTGAATGTGTTGCCAAAATCCACTCTCACTAGACTATCATACCAGGGGCCTCCCATGAGGCAGAGTGGAGTGGTTGTTAAAGCTTTTGATGGATCCCGCAAAATTGTGATTAGCGAGGTTGAGCTCCCAGTCAAGATTGGACCAAATGATTTCCAGACCACTTTCCAGGTCATGGATATCCACCCATCAGATAGCTGCTTGTTGGGCAGACCATGGATTCACGAGGCAGGCGCCGTGACGTCCACCCTACACCAGAAGTTGAAATTTATCAAGAACAAAAAGTTGGTGGTAGTAGGGGGAGAGAAGGCTCTCTTGGTTAGCCATTTGTCTTCCTTTTCTTATATCGATGCAAAGGATGAAGTTGGGACTCCGTTCCAAGCTTTATATATTGCTGAGCCTTATAAGAAAGGAACGTCTTCATTTGCATCCTACAATGATGCGAAGTTGGCCATTGAGCATGGCGCAACTACTGGTTTAGGACAAATGATTAAGCTGGAAGACAATAAATCCCGGGCTGACATAGGGTATTCTTCAGGCATTTTCAACAAGCATGGGTTGTTTCAGAGTGGTGGTTTTATCCACACGGTTGAAGATCAGGAAGCTGCTGCTATTGTGGAAGAGGATGCAGAGGAAGATTCTGGCAACTTTGTCATCCCTGGAGGGGTCTGCAATAATTGGGTCGTTGTTGATGTTCCAACAGTTGTCCATAAGTCAACGTAATGTTCATTTTTGTTTAAAAACCCTTCTCCCATGCCAAAAGGAGAAGTGATGACATTGTTGGCCCATAAATACAATGATATTCATTCAATAAATTCATGTTAAATGTTCATTTTTTCCAAATTATTTTCACTTTTTGCTTTTTGCATGAAATTGGTGATCACCATAAAACCCTAAAAATAGAATAAAATCAATCTTTTCATCTGCATAATGATTTGCTTTGCTTGAATTCTAAAATCTCTTTTATATCCAAAATCATTATGCAGGTTGATCAAACCCATTGAACATAATGATCCAACACCATCTCCCAACCTTGGGTTTCCTTTTCTTTGAGGCCAAAGAATATGATGTTGAAGAGATTCCTGACGAGATCACCCGTCTGCTTGAGCACGAAGAGAAGATCATTCAGCCACAGCTTTGGGGTCTGAAGATTGTGTTCGTGAGGTGAAGATTGGGGCACTCCTGGAAGAATCTGTGAAGAAGGGGTTGATTGAGTTACTACGAGAATACGTCGACGTCTTTGCCTGGTTATATGAAGACATGCCTGGTTTGGATACTGATATCCTGCCTTTGAAGCCTGAGTGTGTGCCTGTGAATCAGAAGCTCAGAAGAACTCATCCTGATATGGCAGTGAAGATCAAAGAGGAAGTTCAGAAGCAAATTGATGCGGGGTTTCTGGTGACTTCTACATATCCTCAATGGGTGGCAAATATTGTGCCCGTGCCTAAGAAAGATGGAAAAGTCTGAATGTGTGTGGACTATAGAGACTTGAATAAAGCTAGTCCGAAAGATGATTTTCCTCTACCACATATTGATATGTTGGTAGATAATACAACTAAATTCAATGTCTTCTCATTTATGGACGGATTTTCCGGATATAATCAGATTAAAATGGAACCCGAGGATATGGAGAAGACAACATTCATCACACCTTGGGGAATATTTTGTTATCGAGTGATGCCCTTCGGATTGAAGAACGCCGGAGCCACGTATCAACGAGCTATGACTACCTTGTTTCACGATATGATGCACAAGGATATCGAGGTGTATGTTGATGATATGATTGCAAAGTCAAGAACGGAAGTTGAACATGTAGAGCACTTGTTGAAGCTTTTTTAGCGTTTGAGGAAGTATAAGCTTCGCCTGAATCCTAACAAGTGTACATTCGGAGTCCGTTCCGGCAAGTTATTGGGCTTCATTGTCAGCGAGAGAGGTATTGAAGTTGATCCTGGCAAGGTCAAAGCAATACAAGAGATGCCTGCGCCCAAAACTGAGAAGCAAGTCCGAGGTTTTCTTGGCCGCTTGAATTATATCTCCAGATTTATATCCCACATGACTGCCACATGTGCGCCAATATTCAAGCTCCTCCAGAAAGATCAGCGTCATGATTGGACCGAGGATTTCCAGAAGGCCTTTGAAAGTATCAAAGAGTATCTGTCCGAGCCTTCGATTCTGTCTCCTCCTGTGGAAGGGAGACCCTTGATCATGTATATGATGGTTCTTGAAGACTCTACGGGTTGTGTCCTTGGTCAGCAAGACGAATCAGGGAAGAAAGAATATGCCATCTACTATCTGAGTAAGAAGTTCACTGATTGTGAGTCTCGATACTCAATGCTTGAGAAAACATGTTGTGCTTTGGCTTGGGCCGCTAAGCGCTTACGCTAGTATATGTTGAATCATACAACTTGGTTGATATCCAAAATGGATCCAATCAAGTATATCTTTGAGTAGCCTGCTTTAACTGGGAGAATTGCCCATTGGCAGATGTTGTTATCTGAGTATGATATCGAGTATCGAGCTCAGAAAGCTATTAAAGGTAGTATCTTGGCTGACCACTTGGCACATAAACCAATTGAGGATTATCAGTCAGTTCAGTACGACTTCCCGGATGAGGAGATTTTGTATTTGAAAATGAAAGATTGTGATGAGCCTACGCTCGATGAAGGGCCAGAACCTGGTTCCCGATGGAGCATGGTGTTTGATGGCGCTGTAAATCAATATGGAAATGGTATTGGGGCAGTGATTATTACTCCTCAGGGCACACATTTTCCTTTTACAGCAAGGCTAACTTTCAAATGCACGAATAATATGGTGGAGTATGAGGCCTGTATTATGGGTTTAGAACAGTGTATTGATCTTAGGATCAAGCATCTTGATGTTTATGATGATTCGGCCCTTGTTGTTAACCAGATTAAGGGTGAATGGGAGACGAATCAACCTAGCCTCATCCCGTATAGATATTATGCGAGGAGGATATCAACGTTCTTTACTGAAGTTGACTTCCATCATATTCCTTGAGATGATAATCGGATGGCAGACGCTCTTTCTACGCTTGCTTCAATGATTATGGTGAAATTCTGGAATGAAGTCCCCAATATCACTGTGATGCGCTTGGATAGACCAGCTCACATATTTGCAGTAGAAGAAGTGGAAGATGATAAGCCATGGTATTATGATATCAAATTTTTTCTTCAGAGTCAGATTTACCCGCCTAGGGTATCTGTTAAAGATAAGAAGACTTTGAGGAGATTATCCGGCAGTTTCACCCTCAATGGCGATGTTCTTTATAAGAGGAATTTTTACATGGTTTTGCTCAGATGCATGGATAGACACGAAGCAGACCTGTTGATGAATGAAGTCCATGAGGGTTCATTCGGTACTCATTCCAATGGACATGCCATGGCAAAGAAGATGTTGAGAGCAGGCTACTATTGGCTGACAATGGAGTCTGACTGCTACAAATATGTGAAGAAATGCCATAAGTATCAGATTTATGCGGATAAGATTCATATTCCTCCGACACTTCTGAATGTGATTTCATCACCATGGCCTTTCTCTATGTGGGGAATTGACATGATTGGCATGATAGAGCCGAAAGCATCCAACGGTCACAGATTTATTCTCGTAGCAATCGATTACTTCACCAAGTGGGTTGAAGCGGCGTCATATGCAAACGTGACCAGGCAGGTGGTTGTGAAGTTTATCAAGAATCAACTCATATGCCGTTATGGTGTGCCAGATAAGATCATTACTGATAATGGATCTAACTTGAACAACAAGATGATGAAAGAGCTGTGTAGCGAGTTCAAGATTGCACATCACAATTCTTCTCGTTATAGACCCAAGATGAATGGGGTTGTTGAAGCTGCTAATAAGAATATCAAGAAGATTATCCAGAAGATGGTTATTACGTACAAGGATTGGCATGAGATGCTACCATTTGCTTTGCATGGTTATCGTACGTCTGTCCGCACTTCAACAGGGGCAACCCCTTTCTCTCTTGTTTATGGCATGGAGGCTATACTCCCAGTAGAGGTGGAGATCTCATCAATGAGAGACTTGATGGAAGCCAAGTTGACTGAGGTTGAATGGGTTCAGAGTCGTTATGACTAACTGAATCTGATAGAAGAGAAGAGATTGACTACCACGTACCATGGTCAGTTATATCAGCAAAGGATGAAGAAAGCCTTTGATAAGAATTTCAAGCCTCGTGTGTTCCGAGAAGGTGACCTTGTGCTCAAAAAAGTCTTATCTTTCACGCCCGATTCCAGGGGCAAGTGGACTCCAAACTATGAAGGTCCATATGTTGTCAAGAGAGCCTTTTCAGGCGGTGCTTTAATACTAATTACTATGGATGGGGAGGATTTCACTCGTCCTGTGAATTCAGATGCAGTCAAGAAATACTTCGCCTAAAATAAAAAAAGAATAGCTCGCTAAGTTGAAAACCCGAAAGGGCGGTTTAAGCAAAAATGAGCGTCTCGGTGGATTGAAAACCCGAAAGGGCGATCCAGGCAAAATTTAGAGACAAAAAAAAACGAATATATATCCCGCTAGATTGAGTACCTCACCCTGGGGCAATCTAGGCAAAAATTAGGGATTTGGCAAGTAACTGCATCCTGACAAGACCTTGTTCTTCAACTGTCTTCTGTCAGAGATTCTCGCTCAGTCATCGTCAACTGAAGCTTCAAATACATCGGATTCAGAGTTGGTGGAGAAATGGTCATTATGTTCAATGTATCCCTTTTCCAAGATATATCACCAATTTCAAATTTGTAAAGATCCATGGAGTCTTGCCATTTCCAGACTACCATTCCATCAAATAAATTTGAGCCCGTATCCAATTCTTTGCACTCTTATTTGTTTCTGTCCAACAAATGTTGGCATGTTTTAATTGGTAAATATCATTGTTTTAAGTAAATAAAGTTTTTTAAACTGTTTTTAAACAAATTGAACATTCACAATAACTAAAAAGGATAATTGGGACATCTTCGGTGCTCTCCTAAGGATAGTATGATCTCCGAAAGGGTAAGATATTTGTTCATTTATTCCTAACATACTTGTATCCTCTTCATTATCTTTCAGGTTGTCTCCTTCGCGAGCGCAGAAGAAGATTATGCATCACCAATTTCCCTAGAGAGTCTGGAGCTTTGGTCCTATTTTGTTTGGAGGAGTATATCTCTAACATCCCACCAAATCCCCATAAGAGTTTGGAGTTTGGCCTTGGTCTTCTAGCTCCCCAATTGAGTTGGGATTTAGCATTTGTGTAATCAATTATATGGTTATCATCCCTTGTGTGGATTGACCTAAAATCCCTTATAGATTGATAAATTGATATGCTGTCTCTTTTAGAGGAAGTTGGTCTTCCCTCATTCAGATTGGAATTCTCCCGCAGAGTGAGCAGGAAATCCCAACATGGGTGGAATCTTCAACAGTTAAGTTTGTAGCTAATCCTTAGCAGATTCACGTACCGTGATCTCTAGCAGGTTTGCTTCCTATCCATCCTTAGCAAGGTTGTCCATGTGAGACTTCCCCATTTTGGGTCGCTAGCAGGTTATCTCCAGCAGACCGCTTTCAGGTTATCCTCGATTTGGTCACCAACAGTGTTCCCCAGGAGAGTTGCTTGGCTAGAGCCTGATTGCTGTTATTTTCTCCTTCTCGGATGATTCCTCCTCCTAGAAGAGCGGGTGATGAAAATGTTTATTTTCTATCCCCAGTGGAGCGTTGTTTTTTTCCTTCCTCGGCAGAGACTATTTCTCCGGCAGTATGAGGAATTGTGTTGATTCTTGAAATTTCAGTTTGGTGGTTGTTCCCCACAGAATTTCCTACCTTGTCCTGGTAGATTCCCCAGTAGAGTTTCTTCTACAAAGGAATCTTATCTGTGTGTTCTCCCCACCCGAGGCTCTGTTTGATCCTGACTTGGCGTTGGAACTTCTGAGGAAGATATTTTCTTTTCCTTTCCCAGAGGAGTGACTGGTCCTCCTTCTCCGCAACAGGGATATTCCTCCGTGGCTAGAAGTTATTTATTGGATGTGCTTCTTTTTGGTGGTTGTTCCCCATAGAATTTCTACATTACCTCCCGATAAGATCCCCAGTAGATTTCTTCTCTGATCTTATCCTGTTCTCTGCGTATTGTTGGAAGATCCCCAGCTTTGGTGATTGTGTTCCCTTGCTCGTTCCCAACAGCAGTCTCTAGTTCCCGGTGATCCTGTTTGCTCCCCTGGAAGTGACTTTATTTGATTCTCAGCATTGGTTTTATCCCCCTGCAGAGATTGGTGTTTCCTGGTATTGGTTGCCCCCACCAGATTGGGAGTTTCCCCAGTGGTTTGGCTTTCTCTTTTGAGATGTAGTATCGGATGTCTGTCCATTGATTCCTGGACCTGTTTGTGTTAGATATGTCTGTTTGTCAGCATTCATCATACATAAACCACGCATATACATGCATAATTATAACATTTAGATATTCATGTTGCATTCTTTGCCATATATCTTTGATTGTTGTCTCCTGCTATTTGGTGGTATATATTTCTTCCAAGCAGATGTGTGCGTCTGATCTCCCCATATAGGGTCAGCCCCATAGGCAGAAAGTGTTTATCCTTTCTTCCATATTCCCCACTGAGTTATGTCCTCGTGGATGATTTTTGTTTCAGTTTCCTCCCAAAATATGTATTGGGGTGGAATTACTCCCCTAAGTTATATCCTCATGGGGTTGAGTCTTGTTTCATTGTGTCTCTCTAGTTTGTTCCTAGATTGACTGCTCTTGTTATTTCCCTTTCAGCTTGCCCGTAGTTTAGATGAATGATTGCTCAGTAACCAGTAATTGTCCATCTTTTCCCCGACAGAGTTTTGTGGCCTTCTACCCAGGAACCGGTAGTTGTAAGTCCTATTTTCTGTGGTTTTCTACCCTCATACTGGTAGTTGTAAACCCCATTTTATCCCCTTGCAGAGTTAACCCTTGATTTGGTTCATCCTAATCGATGACGGTTGCTCTCTTATGTGGTTTTCTACCCTCATACCGGTAGATGTAATCCCCTCTTTGTTGGTTATCTTTATCCAATATTTGGTATTGATATTCCTTCCTTTTGAGTATATCCCCCAGTAATCGGTGATATGTCTCTTGGATGATTGCTTTGATAAAGAAATTTATCCCCTGCGAGTCATCTTTCATTTACCCTTTTTGTGGGTAATGATCGTTTCTCCCTTTGATTGGTCATCATTTTATACCCAATATTCGGTATCCCGATGTCCTTTCTTTTCGGTCAATTTATCCTTTGTTAACCCAGTAATCGATTGTGGATAATCTTCCATGCGAGTATGCTATCTACGTTCGGAAAGTAATAGATAATATATCTCATGCACTCTTCAGTCGAAGTCTTTTTCTTCCTCAGTCAAGTAAGATTCATATTTCCTTTTGGAATCGAATGTTTATCCTGTAATTGAGTTTGCTTTTTTAGCCCTCCCTTCGGATGATGAGTGTCTTGGAAATATTCCCCAATTCACGCTTTGGTAGGTCACCTATTATATGCCCAGTAACCGGTATCCCTGGTGTTCCTTCCTTTCTGCTTCCTATTATGACTTTTGTCCCCTACGGAGTCATATTTCTCTGAGTTGAAGAACACCGTTTTAGGTCTTCCTCAAATGTTTTGGATGATTGATATCTCTCACCCTTATACCCGTCTTAGATATTCTTTCTCCCCGAGCATGTTGTTTTCTCACCCTTATACCGGTGTTTTGATCATATGTCTCTTTGAGCTTATTATTCAGTAGCCGGTAATACCTCATTTGTTGTTCCTCAGCTGAGTCCTTTGTGGACGTTCCCGGTTTGAAGCCTCCTTTGGTGGGTTTTTCCCTACATGGGTCCGGATTTTTATCCGAAGTATCCTTTGTGGATAGTTTCGTTGTATTGGCATATTCCCTAATACATGCATCTTTGCATCGGCTCGAGTCTTTCTATTTGATTTATTTTCATGGAATTTATTCGTGTCGCTCAACAAGTTTTAAGTCGTGACCTGCTCATGCATTTTATCCCCCTTTACTCCCTAGAGTCTCTGTCCCATTTGTGAGTGTATTACTCGTATGGATTTTTCAGTTTCTCCTGATTTCTTTTCCTTTGTGGACATATATCCCTACAGAGTATTAACTCTTGCATGCATACATGTGCATCATGAGGTCTTTTAGGGACCACAATTCGTCTCTTAGTTATTATTTAAGCCCATTCTACCTCGTCGAGACGAAGATTTTAATCTTCATATCTCCGGCTAAAATGACCTTAAATAGGGGCATCTGTAAGACCCTAATTTTGATCCTAAGATCCCTCATTGCATCATATCATTGCACATTGCATTTGCCTCAAGGATCATAGCATCTTGGCCCTTTACCCTAAGGTTGGGACTTGTGTGAGTTGGTTTGGGACCACCAAGCATGCTTGAATTGTATATTATTTCTTTTCTTATTTTGTTTACTAACCAAAAGCACAAAAATATGTCACTAACATCTTTTGTTTTGTAGCTTGAGCAATCACAAGATCTAAGGCTCCTAGAGGCCCCTATGCTCAAAGGATGGCTAGGTGAAAGTGAGAGCAAGCATGAAAATGGTTCACAAAGATCTCATTCATCATATATGCCTCCCAAGTATCTCAATTTGTCAATTTGATCAAAGCAAACCAAAGGGCTTGAGACTTGCTTCCCAAGGAAACCCTAATTCAACTGTTCATCAATTGTGCCTTGCTCTTGAAGCAACCTCAACCCATGATGAAATTCAATCAAGGGAAGTTATTTAATTCATAATTTCATGCATATTTGAGCTTATTTTAGTGTCCTCAATCATCAATTCATCAAGGTTTGAGGTATGGACTTGAGAAGTTGATCAGTCAATTCATCTGACTATTTTGAAATCCACTGAGACCTAACTTTTGATGTGTTTGTCAAATGGAGATTACCCCAAGATAAAAAATGTTCTTAAGAATCATATGCACAACTTTCATGTTCATCAAAAATTGATTTTCAGCTTGTAAGGTCATCATCCATTTCAAAACATTATAGGTCATTTTGACGGAAACCCTAATTTTGGATCAACTTCCCAAGGACCTAACTCTCTCATTTTTTATGATTTTGAGGTGGGATCAAATGAATTGGAAATTTTAAGATGTATACTTCATTTTTTTTTGTTGAACAAATTTTCATAATTCTAAAATAAACACATGTGATGATGCAAAACATTATAGGTCACTTTGGACCAAAGGCATTGAAATGTGAAAAAGCCCAACTCCAAGTGACCATAACTTTCTCATAAAAAATCCAAATGATTCAAAATTTAAGTCCAAATTGATTTTATTGAAAAGATCTACAACTTTAATGTTGAAAGTTTTGTTATTTGAAGCATTCATCAATGAAACAGAAGGGCTTGAAGTTGGTCCATTTTGGAAATTTTCACATGCACATGTTTTGCACCTTGGACTTTATGACCAATTTTCATCAATTTCCCAAGTCCAAATGGATTTGTGTTAAACATAACAATTGATCCTCATGTCAATACCTTTCCAACCATTACCCACAAGGCCATGTTTCATTTTGGGAATATGCATTTTCGAAGAGGAGAAGATTTTGGTGCAATTATGGAAACCATGTTCAAACTTCATGCACAATCCAATTACCTCATATCTGCACGTCCAAAACTATTATGCTGATGTTAAGCTTGCCAAATCAATTGGATTTGGGCCCTCCATGCGCCTGCACAGGCCCATGCATGGAGGCCCTTATCACTCATGCACACATAATTCTCATGCCTTGCCTTGCCTTTCACTATAAATAACCATGCTTGGCTTCATCATTCATCAACCTGAAGGTGCCTTAGCTGCTGCAGAATTGAATCCAAAACCTTACCTAAAGGAATTTCTCTCTTTCATTTCAAAATTTCAGATCCAATTTTCAACTTCATTGGTTGATCATTGGACTTAAAATTCCTTGGCCTTGCTTCATCTTCACCTCAAGAGCAAATTGCAATCAAGAGTTGTGAAGAATCGTGCTCCATAGATCTACATTTCAGAGGTGGATGTTCAAACTTTTTTCAATCGAAACTCATTGATTATTGCTTGTTTCTTGTGTTCATTGGCTTGGTTGAAGTCCTCTCATCAGAGGCATTTGAATTGTGTTCTTAATTTTGCAAAATCATCAAGTTCAGTTTGAACTCCATTATTTTCCTCTTCTGATTTCCCTTCCTATGGGGATCTAGAAGGAAAACCAATGGTACAGGGGTGATGTACATCACCCCAACTTTCCAATGATATGAGGATCGCCCATTTTTATTAAGATTTCCATGTCTGCAAGTTCCAGCGGAATCTGCAAGCTCGCTGGAGAAGACAGTGGTGTACACCACCGTCTCTTTGCCAGATCGAATGTGGACCCTTGGATCTGATCTCCAGTTTATATCATAGCTATTAAATCTTATGACTTTATTTAATGCTGGATGTTTCTCATTGACTTGGACTCATGGTGAGTTCGCGCATGTGGACCATTAGATGTGCCAGGTCAATTAATGAGATTCAATCCAACGCGTGTGGTTTTTTCTATTTTCTGATTTAATCCATTTTATTTCTTTTATTTCATTTCATTTCAAAAAAATCATAACTCTTTCATTTTAATTCCAAAAAATATGGGTCCAATTGCATTATTTTGCTTTTAATTTCTAGTTTCTAAAAATGATCTTTAATAATTTCTATTTTTTATTTTATCATTTGCTATTTTTTGTGAATTTTCCCTTTTCTGGTTATTTTTAATTCTTTTTAAATAGTTTCCAATATACCAAAAATGCAAAAATATTTTCTTAACCTCTTTGAATGATGATGGATCTATGAAAAATATTCTCATCAATTTATTAATTGATTTGAGATTTATTTGAGATTTTAGTTCAATTAGGTTATTTTTTATTCATTTTAAATTGTTTAAAAATAGTTTCTGGTTTCTAAAAATGATGAAATTTTTTGTCAAACTTTGTTTGACCTTGTTGAACTTAGGATGATCCATTTGGACTTTTCAAAGTTGATTTGAAATGGATTTGAAGTTTGACCTTTAATTGATTATTTTAATACAAGTATTATTTTAATTTTGAAAAAATACCAATTTTTTATTTATTTGTTTCTTGACTTCTAAGTTTCATTTTGCTTCTGTTTACTATTGTTTGACCTTGATTCTATTTGTCTTTGGTCAATGCACTTTGCTTATTTCATTTGAATTTCATTAATGTACATTCTTATCCATCTTCTTCTTCATCTTTTTTGTTTTTGATCAATGAGTTAAAGATTGGTGGTTAGTCTTGATGTATAGGAGGTTTAACCTTCCTTGATTCAAATCTAATTCATCTTGATCATAGATCAAGTGAATGGCTTTGTATTAAGGATAGGTTGCTTCTTGATCAAGCAAAAAACCTAAATCAATACAAGATCATTCTCATTTTCTTTTGGCATGGCAAATTGTAGGAGCTTGGCTTACTCGTCAAGGTCTCTAACTTGTGTTTGTTGCCTATATTTTTATTGACCGACCTCAGATAGGTGTGACTACTACATTAGTCCACTTACGATTGTTTAACATAGCGCTAAATTGCCTTATGGCACACTAACACTAACTATTGACCATTAACTTTTACTTCAAGTCATTTAATTCTTGCAATTTACTTTATGCAATTTAATATCTTGTACATATTATTCATTTGCTTTTGCCCTTTGCTCACTTGAGCTCATGTTTATGTTAATGCAATTTGCCTTTTGCTCACTTGAGCATATAATTGTGTATATACTATTGTGCTTGTGTTTTGTTTTGATTGTTGTGAACCAAATGCAAATGGACAAAAGGACTTAGACTTTAGGACATTCCCTATGCAAAATGGAGTCAAAGAGCAACTAGGCCTCATGCCTTTAGAGTGCTATAAAAGAAGAAAAATGTCAAAGAGCAACTAGGCCTCGTGCCTTTAGAATGCTTAATCTTGAAGAGGACTTGAAAGGATCCTAATCTCTAAATTCCCTCTTGTCCATTCTTTGTTTGCATTATAGAACTTTTTGATTTGTGTGTTCTTGTGCTAGGGCTCCCAAACATTGAGCCAAATTGAAGAACCATTGTCATGAGAATCTAAAGTGAGAGATACCAAAAGCCATTGGAGGATTCCTAGGAGCTTGTTTTGATTGTGTGCTTGATTGCTTGAGTATTTGCTTATTTGCTTGCTTATTCCAAAGGATGGGAGCTACTTGGATCATCACTGTGATCTCAAGAAGGGAACTCCATTTGTGGTTTTACTTCTCTTCCTTCATCTTTGTATGTTTAGGACTTAACCATTCTTCTTCTTCCCTCCACTCTAACCCAAGCCAAAACTTTTGTGCAAACATTAACATTTGTTTTCAACATTAGAAACCTAAGCATTATGCTATTGATTTTCCAACCTTCTTTTCATAACACTTATTTGGAATTGAATCCTTAAGTCAACTTTGACCATACTTTGTAAATACTTTTCATTGGTAAATATAAGTCACTCAATTGTTTTTGTGGTTTCAATGGCCACTTTTGCCAAAGCTTTTCATAAACATTAGCTATTAGGTTTGAGTTACCTTAGTGGATGATATAATACTCACCTGTATCCTTAGTGATGGGCAATAAGACTTCCATGCTTATTATAGGGTTAACCCCTCACTAACATGTTGAAGCTCTCCTCACATGGTGGATTTGTGGTTTTAGGTTGAGTTTTCTCCCTTTGATAACAAAAGACCTTAAGGCTTTTGGACAAATCAATTCACCAACTTGCTTTGAGATTTTTACCCCGAACTACGAGATTTTGATCCTAATCTTTTTTAAGATGGTACGTAGGCAATGGGTTTATCCATTCAAACACAAAATAGTAAATAATTTGTACATTCTTCTCTCATCTCCCCAATCATGTTTGCACAAATAATTTTTCACAAATACCAACCCACTTTACAACATTGTGAAAAGGGGTCGCTTAGAGTACTAAGGATGTTTTGGGTGCTTAAAACCTCCCCATTGCATAACCAACCCCCTTACCCCGATCTCTGACATTTTTATTAGTTTTTGATTTGATAAAACTTCTCGATTTTTGTTCGCTTTCTAACCTTTCCTTAGGATAAATAGAAGTGCGGTGGCGACTCGAATTGTATGATTTATTTTTGATTTAGTCAATAAATCTAAAGGTAACGAATACCCTACTACAATCAGTGAGATTGTAAGTCTCCCTTATTTCATGGTATTGTGTGGGAACTTGGCCTTTTTTCCTTCCCTAGGAAGATGTCTTGGTTCAAGGATCCATGCTTGTGATAAGTGGGTTGAGTGTTCTCCAAGAATGACCTAAAACAAAAAAAATCAAAAGCAATACTAACTTCTAACCTATTAAAAACTAACATTTACTTTCAAGATATTTACTTTAACGCACTTTATTCTTTAAGCCTTATTCATTTGCCATTATTCAGACCATTCTCATTGTTTATGTTAATGTCATTTTCATTTTGTCCATTTGGACCATATTTTGTGATATATTTTTCTTGTGTATATTGTGTTTTGTTTGTGTGGTCTTTGACCATTAATGTACATAATAAAAAACAAAAACAATAAAAAACATCTTGTGTGGACTGTTGGTTTGATCTGAGATAATTGGACTTAGAAATTAGGAAACACTTCCTATGCAAAGGACTTGGCCAATGCCAACTTTCATGTAACCAAGTGCTTGTAATATGAAACTTCATCTGATACATCATTAAAGATCCATTTGAGTTCATCTACAACATGATCACTATGAAGCTGTTATTTTGAACCTGTGACTTGTGGCATTGTGGAATTCATCTGCTACATGGGCAAATTTGATGAAGATCGTGGAATGGCTAAGCCTTGATGTGGCTATCTTTATTTGATGCCTTGCTCTTCAAGTTAATATTGTGTGCATTGTTTGTTGCTTGATTCTAATGTCCAAGGGAATTTGGGTTTCTATATGACATTCTTGTCTATTGGATTGCCGCCCATTGGTCAGATCTTTTCAACTCTTAACTTTTAAATTTATGCTTAAGATTAGTCTCTTCATTTCCTCCCTATCTCTTTAATTTCAAAATCTCTCCCTCATTTTAATTATTTTTTTTGTACTTGTTTTGTTTCTAAACTTACACCATTTTGCAAACTAGAAACTTTGGCCTTATGCCATTGCATTTTTTAAACTTCTTTTCTTAAATAAACATGTATATAAACTTAACTATACTTGACTTAAAGATTTCAAAAGCCAAAAAGAACTAACTCATTCAAACCATTTTTAGGCCTTTGTGCCTTTCAAACCTAATTTTTATTAAAAGCAAAGCATCCAGTTTGAAATTTGTATCTCGAACTACGAGGTTTTTGTAAGACCCCAATTTTGACCCTAAGATCCCTCATGCAATCTCATCATATGCATTAGCATTGGGATCATACTTTGGCATTATACTTACCCCTCTTTAATTGGGTTTAATTTGGGAGATATCACCAAGCACCATGTGATTGTATCATATTTGTATATTATCATTTGCCTAACTCTTTTGTAGGTAACACATGATCCTTATTGATCTATCAAATCCATATCAAGGGTTTGAGACCCTCATGACAAAAAAAGAACAACCAAGGGTTGATCCACAAATGGTTATAACCATCATTTATGAGTTCCAATGATCTCTACATGTTATGTTGATCAAGTATTCTTCAAGAGTTTGGAGGTGATTTGCCTTGGAAACCCTAGTTTGACTAGGTATCTTAAGTAACTTCCCCAACAAGCTATCTCATCAATTGATCAAATTTCTCAAGGGACACTTCAAAATTAATCACCTTATTCATATATGATCTACAATGAGCCTAAAAAGTCAAGAGAATTGAAGGTTAGCAAGTTGGTTGATGGTGGTTGGCCAAATGAATTCATCTGATAAAAACTGGGTCTCCCTAGACCCTATCTCCTACAATTTTCACCATATGAAAATGATTCCAAGAGAAACGTTACTCTAAATGACATTAAAAACAACTTTCATGTTTCTACCTAGAGCTAATTTTTCTTTGAAAATCATTTTCTATGTTGAAACATTATAGGTCATTTTGTCTAAACCCTAATTTGAAAGTCAACTTCCCAAGACCATAACTTGCTCAACTTTTATGATATGAAATATTTCCAAGTTGAAAAATCAAATTCAAGATGTATAATTCAACTTTTATGTTTATAGTAAGAGCTAATTCAACTTTTATGAGCATGGCATATGAGGTTACATTATAGGTCATTTTTGACCTATACCATTGAACAAGTGATTTTTCAAAACTTCAAAAATGCATAACTCTATCATTATAAATCCAAATGACATGACATTGGTGACCATTTTGAAGGTATTTGAAATATCTACAATTTTGATGAAGACACTTTTCTCATTTGAAGCTCACATAAAAAGGTGTGCAAGGTGGAATATTGAGTGAGATATATGGCTTGACACTTAGAAAAAATTTCAACATGTTGAAACTTCCAAATTTCCACCTCAAAATTCACCATGATCCAAGTTCCAAATGAAAAAGTGTTCAACATCAAAGTTGTTTCCCTTGACCTAAGCTTTCCAAAGAACCCACGTTCATGCATTTTGGATAAAGTTTACTAGGGCTGCACATGGTCTTAACAGGTCTGCATCAAGTGGAAAGATCAAATGTTCAAAACATCATATAGCATTGCCTTGCCATTCAAGCTTCATTTCAACTTCATTTCAGATGTATTTGGACCAAAATAGATTGCTTCTTGGGCTTGTACACGCCCATGCAAGCATGTGCATGACATTGCCAAATTTGGAAGCAAATTCAAGTGTGCAAATAACATTCCCAACTGCTATAAATACAAGCCCTCTGAGCTCATTTGAAGGATCCCATGCATGCCAGCTTTGCCCCCTCTTTTCAAACCCTCACAATTCAAAGGAAAACCTGAGAATTTTCAATCTGAAAATTGAGTTTGAATCTCACTGTTTGGAGATTCAAAAACTCCAGGATCCAAAGCTTTGTTCCATTTCCAAACCACTTCTTTAAGTTCCCTGAGTGTGATCAAGCAAGGATTGAAGCAAGCAAGATCAAGTTTTGCAAAACATTGAAGGTATTTTCCAGAAACTTTCTTCTCTTCGATTCTCACTCAATTCTCATCAATTCTCTTGGATCTTTGGTTGTCTGAAGTCCTATCAATGTAGGCAAGAAGATTGAGTTGCTTTGAGATCAAATCAAAGCAACTCAGTGGACACACCTCAAAATCCAACTCCTCATATCTTTCTATATATGTGGAGTTATTTAAAATTGATGTCAGATTCGTGCTCTACGCCATTTTTTCTTTCAGATCATGTCCTCCTTTTTCATTTATGTGATAGCGGTGACTGAACCAGTCCGGCGAGGTTCGCCTGAGAAGGTGACCAGAGGTTTAGCGTCGATGATGTGTTGGACATGTTCTGAGCCACATGATCAATTCAAAATGTTTTAATCTCACGGGTTGGTTTTGATTACCATCCATGTGGTGCATTGACTTAAGTCCATGGTGAAAAGCGCGTTGATGACCACTTGATCTGCCACCTCAATTAATGAGGGAGATCAAGTGGTCCATGTTTTTTGTATTTTCTGAATTTCATTTTATTCCTTTGATTTTCATTAATTCATATTAATTTTAAAATTGATCCAAAAAATATGAGAGTTTCACCATAATTTTTTAAATAAAATCATCTTTCATGTTTTGAATTAAAATTATTTTTTGGATCATTATTAATATTTTTCATGATTTAATTGATTTTGTGAATAATTTTAATTGTTTAAAACTAATTTTAGGTCTCTAAAAATTCTGAAATTTTTTCTCTAAGGTCCTTTGACCTTGTTTGACCTATGATAAATCTCATGGCTATTTCTTTGGTGTTTTGATGAGATTTTAGGAATTTGAAAAACCATATTTAATTTAATGCATTATTTTTAGTATTTTTAAATTGAATAATGCCAAATAGTTGTGTTGAGCCATTTTGATTATTTGTATGAGTTTGACTTGTGTTGTTGGGCCTTGGTCAAGGTTGATTTGACTTTGCTAGGTTAAGATCATTAGATTTAGGGGATTAATGGAATGTACATTCCATCTCCCAAAATGAATGAATGATCTTAATTTGGTAAAAGTCCTCTGATAACATGAAATAAAATCACATTCTAGGACTCGATTTAATTAAATTATATTATTATTCACTTCAATTTATTTCATTTTATTTGATACTACTTGGTATTTTGCTTTCTATTTATCTCAGGTAGTTTATTTGAAGCACAAGTGAAAAAGGAAGAAAAGGAGGTGCAAAAAGAAATGAAAAGAAGCAAATTCCACCAAGCCAAGGCCCAGCCCAAAAGCACAGGCGTTGCGCCTGTGACGAGCGCCACACAAGGTGTGACGAGCGTCACGCCCTGCCTACTTGTGTTACGAGCGTAACACATGGTGTGACGGACGTCACACCATTCTCCTATATTTTTGGCTTCAGAAGCGCAACAGAGGCACGTTGAAGCCTATTGTTACGCTTGACTATTGGAACGTGAGGATTTTTACACGGAAAGCCTTTGGACACAGTTACAAAAAGTGAGCAATATAAATAGTGGCTTTTGGCAAACCCTCAGGCTCTCTCGGCCGTCTCTCTGCTTCGTTCAATTTTTCTCTTCCAACCGTGCAAGCATACCATTACCTTTTTACAGTTTTTGCTGTATTTACAATTTTTTTATTTTCTTTTCCAGCAATTCCTTTAAGCACTTAATTAATTTTTCACACAATAGTTTCTACACCGGAAACTATTGTGTATCTTTTACTAGATCTAACCTTATGTTAGACCCTAGATTTTTATTCCTTCACTTTTATTTTCCTGCCCGATTGAAGAATTCAAGAACAAATCCAACCGGTCTGTGGTGGAGTGTTCAAAGATTGCTATAAATTGTTCAGGTTCTTTAATTATTGTTTGAATTTATATATGCCCTGCTTTATTGTTTATTTATATTATTTGCCCGAGATGAATTTATTTAAGCATAATGATTGTTTAGATCTATTTAGCATGTCTGGCTAATTTACTTAGGTATCGGTATGTAAAGTAAGCGGAATGAAGGAATCAAAACTAAGTTGGTTTAATTACATTTAAAAATAAAATCACTCTTTTTTATGGTCTCAATTTACAAGTTTAATACCAAGGTTTTTGTACAAGAGTAAAAGACTAAAGAAGTTAAAATCAATAGAGCGAAAGTTTGAGTTTTTAACTGGACATAGTAAATTGAGCATTAATTCTAGATCAAGGCGAAAGCAATTTTTAGAGTTAATTAAATTCTGATCTTTTTCAAAAAGTATTTTTAAAAGTTAAATGTGAGGACGAGAGTTAAGCATTTGAATTTAATTATATAATCTAAGTCAACAGAGCGAGAGTTTGAGACGAGGGTGTTTAAACGATTAGTGTTTTCTTAAAAAGAGTTTCTATAGATTCTGTTGTTTTCAAAAAGTGATTTTGGACTTAACCAATAAGTGACAGCTGCGTTAATATAAAGTCATAGTCTATTCAACAGAGCGAGAGTTTGAGAAAAGACTTTTAATCAATAGTATTTACTGAAAAGATTTATTTTAAAAAAAACCAAGAAACCAACGAAGATTTGATTCCCTAATTACGACGAACTACATACCGATATCCGCTTAATTGATATTTAATCTATATCTTATTTTAGTTTTAACTTTTCCCTCGAACAATCAAAGTATCATCCGCCTTAGCTTTACGAAGTAACCTTAGAAAACGGTATATCTTTTAAAACTACGCGATAGAACTGTGCACTTGCAGTTTGTACCCCAAATTCGACTCATAAAGTCGCGATCAAGTTTTTGGCGCCGTTGCCGGGGACTTTTATTTAGTCGATATCGTAACTCTTCTGTTACGCTGTAGAGACCAAGGCTTATTTTTATTTTTATTTCTTTCGTTGATTTGTATGCCACACACTCGCTCACAAGGCGAGTCGTTCTACTTACGAATCAACGACATCGAACTATATCTCCGAGTCTTACGACGAATTCGAGAATATCGTGCTGCAAACAATCTCCCTCCTATTGAAATTCCTGATCTCAAAAATCTTCTTCCTTCACCGAAACCCGAGATGGCAGAACCAGCTCGTGCTCTTCGAGATTACGCCGCTCCATCGCAAGATGAGCCGCATTCGAGTATTGCTCCGCCCGCAATCGAAGCAAACAACTTCGAACTTAAACCTTCACTGTTGCAAGCAGTGCAACAGAACCAATTCTCTGGAAATCCTACCGAGGATCCAAACCTTCATTTATCCGTATTTGTCCAATACGCTGATACTGTTAAAGCTAATGGTGTCACTTCAGAGGCAATTCGACTTCGTCTCTTTCCTTTCTCGTTAAGAGATAGCGCTAGAAGATGGCTTCAATCTCTTCCTTCCAACTCAGTCACCACATGGAACGAGTTGAAGAAAGTCTTTCTTGCCCGATATTTTCCGCCGAGCAAAACAGCTATGTTAAGAGCCCAGATAAATGGATTTAAACAGAAAGATAACGAGTCTCTTTTCGAAGCATGGGAAAGATACAAAGACATGATGAGACTTTGTCCACACCATGGTTTAGAGGACTGGTTAGTGATTCATACCTTCTATAATGGTCTCTTGTACAACACGAGGTTAACAATAGACGCCGCCACAGGTGGTGCACTTATGAACAAACCTTACGTTGATGCTTATCAACTTATCGAGAGCATGGCCCAAAACCACTATCAGTGGGGAAGCGAAAGAACAATGGTAGAAAAACCTCAGGCGAAAAGTGGCATGTACGAGATAAGTAACCTTGATCATGTTAATGCAAAAGTGGATGCTCTGGTCCAGAAAATTGAAAGTTTAAATGTATCACCTCCAGCCACCGTGGTTGCCATAACTCAGAATTGCGAAGTCTGTGGAATCCAAGGTCACACTCCTGCAGATTGTCAGCTCCTAACAGGAATCCAAGCAGAGCAAGTAAACTATGCTCAAGGAAATCCGTACTCGCATACCTATAACTCCAACTGGAAGAATCATCCTAATTTTTCATATAAGAGTAATAATCCCTTATACGCGCCTGGACAAGCTCCAAATCAAGCCCCAGCTATACCTCCTGGATATCAAAAGTCGATCCCATCTACACCTAACAATAACGTTCCTAGGAAATCCAACTTGGAAATCATGATGGAGAACTTCATAGCTTCTCAACAGCAAACTAATAAAGATTTCTTAAACCAGAATGTACACACTGGCGAACAAATAAAACAACTAGCAAGTAAAGTAGATGCCCTGGCTACCCATAACAAAATGCTGGAAACACAAATATCACAAGTAGCTCAACAACAAGCGCCTACTGCTGCCCCAACTGGTACATTTCCTGGACAGCCCCAACCTAACCCGAGAAGCCACGCTCATGCAATCATACTAAGAAGTGGAACGAAAGTGGAAGGACCGTCTGATCCAAGGATAGAAAACCAAAACTCTAAAAAGTCAACTGAGGAAGAAAATAAACCTAAGGAAAAGTAAGAGAGTAATAAGGAAACCGTAGAAAAGAAAGAACCTTATGTACCTCCACCACCTTATAAACCACCTATCCCTTACCCTCAAAGGCTTATTAAAACCAAAGATGCGGGCCTATTTAAAAAATTTATTGACCTACTGAAACAATTAAACGTCACAATTCCTTTTACAGAAGCTATTACGCAGATGCCCTCATATGCTAAGTTCTTAAAAGAAATTCTTTCTAATAAAAGGAAACTTGAAGATAGCGAAAGCATTACACTCACTGCTGAATGTAGCGCTATAATCCAGAATATGCCTCCTAAACTTAAAGATCCGGGTAGTTTCTCTATACCCTGTCACATAGGAAAATTTGTCATAGATAAAGCCTTATGCGATTTAGGAGCCGGTATTAGTGTTATGCCTTTATCCATATGCAAGAAACTTGAAATGGGAGAATTAAGACCAACTAAAATGTCTGTGCAACTAGCAGATCGTTCTGTTAGATATCCTGTAGGAATTCTTGAAAACGTTCCCGTGCGCATAGGTCAATTCTACATTCCAACCGATTTTATAATTATGGACATTAGAGAAGATGAAGTTACACCCATTATACTGGGAAGACCGTTCTTATCAACTGCCGGTGCAATCATAGACGTAAAACGAGGACGACTCACTTTCGAAGTAGGAGAAGAGAAAATTGAGTTTATTCTTTCCCAATTTTTGAAAGCACCTGCAATAGAAGACACATGTTACTTCATGGATATCATCGATGAATGCATAAAATAAACAGTTAGAAAATGAAAAATCATCTGACTATCTTGTAGAAGACAAACTCAACCAATGTTTAGCAATAACACCGGATCCTACGCAATGCCTTAAGAAACCAACCCTAGACCTGAAAACACTTCCCAAAAATCTGAGATATGAAATCCTAGACTTAGAACTTGAACGACCACTGATAGTTAATGCAGACCTAGGAAAACTCGAAACAGAAAAACTCCTGCATATCTTAAGAAAATATCCAACCGCACTAGGATACAACATCACCGACCTTAAAGGAATAAGTCCTTCTATTTGTATGCACCACATCATGCTAGAAGAAGACTGTAAAACTTCTAGGGAACACCAGAGGAGACTAAACCCGATCCTGAGTGAGGTAGTGAAGAAGGAAATAACCAAGTTATTAGAGGCAGGTATCATATATCCTATATCTGATAGCAAATGGGTTAGTCCGGTACACGTAGTACCAAAGAAGGGAGGTATAACAGTTATTGAAAATGAAAAAGGAGAAACTATAACTAAACGAATCGAATCGGGATGGAGAATGTGCATTGACTATAGGAAACTAAACAAAGCAACCCGAAAAGATCATTTCCCTTTACCATTCATTGACCAGATGTTAGAACGATTAGCAAAACATTCTCATTTCTACTATCTAGACGGTTATTCAGGCTTCTTTCAAATACTAATTCATCCTGATGACCAAGAAAAGACAACGTTCACATGTCCTTTTGGTACCTTCGCTTATCGACGAATGTCGTTCGGCTTGTGCAATGCTCCTGCAACCTTCCAAAGGTGCATGATGGTGATATTCGCCGATTTTCTCAAAAACATCATGGAGGTATTTATGGACGATTTCTCCGTATGCGGACAAAGCCTTGAAGAATGTCTTGAAAACCTAGAAAAAGTTCTATAACGATGTGTAAAAGTAAACCTAGTACTTAATTGGGAAAAATGTCACTTTATGGTACAAGAAGGAATTGTTTTAGGACACATCATCTCAAACAGAGGGATTGAAGTAGACAAGGCCAAAATAGAGGTAATCGAAAACTGTAAGAGAAGTACGAAGCTTCTTAGGACATGCCGGTTTTTACCGACGATTCATTAAAGACTTCTCTAAAATAACTAAACCTTTGACCGGACTATTGATGAAAGATGCTGAATTCATCTTCGACAACAAATGTTTAGAAGCATTCCAAACGCTTAAACAAGCATTGATCTCCGCACCCATAATGCAGACACCAGATTGGAATGAACCATTCGAAATAATGTGTGATGCCAGTGATTACGCTGTGGGTGCTATTTTAGGACAACGAAAGGATAAAAAGCTTCACGTCATATACTACGCAAGTAGAACTCTAGATGAAGCACAAATGAATTACGCCACAACCGAGAAAGAACTTTTAGCAGTAGTATTTGCGCTAGATAAATTTCGTTCTTACTTGGTCGGAGCCAAAATAATCATTTACACTGACCACGCTGCTATCAAGTACCTCTTAACAAAAAAGGATGCTAAACCTAGACTCCTAAGGTGGATCTTGTTGCTACAAGAGTTCTATTTGGAAATCAAAGATAAAAAAGGAACTGAAAACTTAGTAGCAGATCACCTCTCTAGACTTGAAAACCTGGAACCGGAAAGAACATCGATCAACGATGATTTCTCGTACGATAAACTTATAGCTACTTTGGAAGAAAATAAAGCTGATAAACAGGTAGAAACCACCTTAGCTATATCTGTTACACCATGGTACGCTGATCTCGTCAATTATTTAGCTGCCGGAATAGTCCCACCTACTTTATCCTACCAGCAAAAGAAACGATTCTTCTATGACATAAAACACTATTACTGGGATGACCCTTTACTTTTCAAAAGAGGCCCCGATGGTATTTTCCGTCGGTGTATACCTGAAGAAGAGGTAGAAAATATAATCTAACACTGTCACTCCGCTCCTTATGGTGGACATGCAAGTACATCCAAGACCTGCTCCAAAATCCTACAAGCCGGTTTTTATTGGCCAAATATATGGAAGGATGTGCATGCGGCTATCAAGAAACGTGATAGGTGCCAACGCACAGGAAACATATCTAGACGTGACGAGATGCCACAAAAGGGCATTTTGGAAGTAGAGATTTTTGACGTGTGGGGAATAGATTTCATGGGACCTTTCCCACCTTCTTTCGGTAACAAGTACATACTTGTAGCGGTTGACTACGTATCAAAATGGATTGAAGCTATAGCTTCTCCAACAAATGACACACGAGTAGTAACTAGACTCTTTAAGAATATAATATTTCCAAGATTTGGTGTCCCAAGAATAGTAGTCAGTGATGGCGGATCGCATTTCATATCTAAGGTACTCGAAAAACTACTGTTTAAGTATGGCGTAAGGCATAGAGTAGCGACACCTTACCACCCTCAAACCAGTGGGCAAGTGGAAGTGTCTAACAGAGAAATCAAACAAATATTGGAAAAAACAGTCGCCACCTCAAGGAAAGACTGGTCATTGAAATTACCAGAAGCTTTATGGGCATATCGAACCGCTTACAAAACTCCCATAGGGACAACCCCATTCAAGCTTATTTATGGAAAATCCTGCCACCTCCCGGTAGAATTAGAACATAAAGCCTACTGGGCTATTAAAAATCTAAATTTAAACTATAAGGCCGCCGGTGAAAAGCGAATCCTTGATATAAACGAACTAGAGGAACTCAGACGAGACGCTTACGAAAATGCCAGAATCTACAAATAAAGAACAAAACAATGGCATGACAAGCGCATATCAAGGAAAATCTTCAAACAAGGCGATACAGTCCTGTTATTTAACTCTAGGCTAAAGTTATTCCCGGGAAAACTACGATCTAGATGGTCAGGTCCTTTCCAAATCACCAATGTCTTTCCCAGTGGAGCGGTAGAAATTAAAGGCAAATCTATGAAACCATTTACCGTAAACGGACAACGTCTAAAACATTATCACTATGCAGAAAACAATGAAGATTCGCAAGTCTTGCACTTAGACGTAATGCCTCCAGACTTTATAGATTATATTTGATAGTTTTTATGTCGAGCTTGCGACATTAAACAAAGCGCTTAGTGGGAGACAACCCACAGATATTTTTATTCCTATTTTCTCTTTAATTTTATTTTGTTATGGGACAAGAATTTCTGGGATACATGAGCACTATGACAAATCAATTCCACGAGTTGCTAAACCGTGTTAACTCCTTTGCCCCTCCGGCCAGAGATCCCGCAAGTGGCTAGAAGTTGTTTTTCTTAGTTACTTAGTTTTAGTTTAGGCTATTCATTAGTTTTTATATTATTTATAATATTAGTATTTGTTTCTCTTTCGCATTTTTGTTTTTGTTTTCCAATGTTACATTATGATTATTTTATGAAGCTATTGATTTATTTTACTTTATTATGGCTTATGCAACATCTAGCAATAATGCTCTCTACTGTTACTACCTACATGACTTATTAAAGATATATATATATATATATAATATATATATATATATATATATATATATAATATTATATATATATAATATATATATATATTATAATATATATATATATATATATATATATTATGGAAAGTAGAATAGCATGCAAGGCAATTTAAAATTATCACAATAGCAAAATAAAATAAAACATATCCATAACAAAATAACAACAATAAAATATAATGGTAAAAACAAAGTACGTTGCCAGAATGACTGTGTGACGAGCGTCACACAATCCATGACGTTACTAACCGTTGGGACACGACCGTTACACCACTTCACCTTTTTACCTTCCCCATTTATTCACATTTACCCACATTTATTTACTTTTCAACCACTCCCTTTCCAACTTCCAAATTTTTTCCTATAAATACCCACCATACCTTTCTTCATACACCACAAACCATTCTATAAAATACATTTCATCTTCTTACCTTCTACTTCTTTCAAACCACTTATCGATATGACGGGCAACCAAGCTTTCGGAATTATCATCTTCTGATCCGAAGATGATAATTATCAAAGGGAGCAATTCGAGCGTTTCCAACAGCGAGGCGTCCAATCCACCAGGTACCCTGATTTAACTTGTTTACAACAATTAGGATTACTTCAAGGTATAGAATGGATGCTCCGCCTTGCTGGTTGAACCTTTCTGTGCACTCACAATCAACCTACCTATCCATCCCTAACCTTAGAATTTTTAAGTTCCTATTCGTACAACACTCCCACCGGTGAAGACGAGTACTTAACCGGTACCGCAACCTTCCGTTTGTTCAACACCGAGTACTCCCTATCCCAAAACCAATTGAGTACCATGCTACAATTCCCCGTAGAAGGTCAAGTCCACCCGAGAATCCCTCCGAATTCCCAGTGGCACATACACGCCTTCGACCTCTTTAGGAAAATATCCGGTGTAGAAACCAACAACTGGGATGTGCTCCTTGCTTCCCATATACATAACCCAACCATCCGGTACTTTACCCGCATCCTACAAAACACAGTTTTTGGAAGACCGAACAACAGCAAAGTAAACGCCAAGGAATTATTCTTCCTCCAATGCGTCTTTGAAAGCGATACTTAGGTAAACGCTGCCGCCTTCCTATTTCATCACATCCGCACCCTATGTGCTAGAGGCCGTCAACCTTTTGTAATAGGTGGACTAATAACCACAATAGCACTTGGCTTAAACCTAGGGGACCGACTCCAAAATTTAGAATCTTTACCTCCCCTATCTATGGATATAAGTTACTGTCGGTCCAGCCGTCTAATCAAAAACAGAGTAGGCGGAGGGTATTACCTTATGGTGAACAACCAGGAAGTCCCAAGCGTTGTTCTACCCAACATTGCCCTAACAGATGTCACCAATCCCAACCGCCACATCTATGATCTGAATGCTCCTGAAGCCACCGAGCCTACCCAAGCAAACCCGCCTTCAGACGAGTTCGCCGAAATGGAGCAGGGTGATCAAGTTCCTGCACAACAATCAGTCCCGCTCAACCCTTCCGATAATGCAGCTGGTCCATCCTCACGACGTCGTCGACGAAGAAGGCCAGCAACCAACGACGACATCATGGATGCTATCATGGATGCTATCCTCACGACGTCGTCGACGAAGAAGGCCAGCAACCTTGTTCTTTAAACTTTCCCTTTTCAAGTACGTTATCTTTCCTTTCAATGTTATTTCCCTTTCTATTATTTAATTAAAAAAAATACTTATTATAATATATATTTATTCTAAATCAAGTCCCTAGTGTGAGAAATTTCTATTATCTATTCCCTCAAATTTTCATGAGCCATAACAAAAATTCAACACACTCAGTAAGTATAATGGTTGCCTATTTCATCAAACTTGAGAAAAATTAAGACAAAAAAAATTATTACCGCCCCAACACTCTAAACAAACCTCAACATGTTAGATCAGAAAGGTACCTGTTATACAAGTCCCTGGACTTTTAACTTTATAGTAACCCCAAGTAGTTTATACAAGAAGTCAGCACCATCTTAATAGCAAACTACGTGGAAGGCCGATGAATATAAGTGAATGATTCCCAAAATAAAAAATATATATATCAGGAAATGCACTAACTAAGTTAGGTGATCCTTACCAGATCATTTAATCTAAAGGCTGCAGATCATACAAAAACATAATACGAAAGATCCATTATGAGTTGGTTCAGCAGGTATCTGGTGCTGAACTTGGTAGGGCAGACTACGGTCCGATCCCCCGCAATTTGCAATGGACCAAATAACGAAGTTATCCGACTAATGTACCAGAGCTTCAAGCTAAAAAGGGGATCAGAATCACTAACCGGTCACTCCACTATGTGCGCGAAACGATAAAGGGCTTAATGTGATTTCGCTAGAATGAAAACGGGTGAAATAAGAGTGAAAGAACTAGGCTAGCTATAATGGCATGACTCGAACTGGTTTGCATAAGGTGAGGTTACCTGAGGTTGTAACGGTAGTTGTTGATGTCAAGATTAAACTCAAGCTACTCCTAAACAAAATCTACTTGCAACCTAGTACGAATTGATGTGTGTTTTGAAATTTCATCTGGCTAAATTTTTAAACGATTTCTATATTGTATTTTGCTTGAGGACAAGCAAAGGTCTAAGTATGGGGGAGTTTGATAACATGAAATAATATCACATTCTAGGACTCGATTTAATTAAATTATATTATTATTCACTTCAATTTATTTCATTTTATTCGATACTACTTGGTATTTTGCTTTCTATTTATCTCAGGTAGTTTATTTGAAGCACAAGTGAAAAAGGAAGAAAAGGAGGTGCAAAAAGAAATGAAAAGAAGCAAATTCCACCAAGCCAAGGCCCAGCCCAAAAGCACAGGCGCTGCGCCTGTGACGAGCGCCACACAAGGTGTGACGAGCGTCACGCCCTGCCTACTTGTGTTACGAGCGTAACACATGGTGTGACGGACGTCACACCATTCTCCTATATTTTTGGCTTCAGAAGCGCAACAGAGGCACGTTGAAGCCTATTGTTACGCTTGACTATTGGAACGTGAGGATTTTTACACGGAAAGCCTTTGGAAACCGTTACAAAAAGTGAGCAATATAAATAGTGGCTTTTGGCAAACCCTAAGGCTCTCTCGGCCGTCTCTCTGCTTCGTTCAATTTTTCTCTTCCAGCCGTGCAAGCATATCATTACCTTTTTACAGTTTTTGCTTTATTTGCAATTTTTTTATTTTCTTTTCCAGCAATTCCTTTAAGCACTTAATTAATTTTTCACACAATAGTTTCTACACCGGAAACTATTGTGTATCTTTTACTAGATCTAACCTTACGTTAGACCCTAGATTTTTATTCCTTCACTTTTATTTTCCTGCCCGATTGAAGAATTCAAGAACAAATCCAACCGGTCTGTGGTGGAGTGTTCAAAGATTGCTATAAATTATTCAGGTTCTTTAATTATTGTTTGAATTTATATATGCCCTGCTTTATTGTTTATTTATATTATTTGTCTGAGATGAGTTTATTTAAGCACAATGATTGTTTAGATCTATTTAGCATGTCTGGCTAATTTACTTAGGTATCGGTATGTAAAGTAAGCAGAATGAAGGAATCAAAACTAAGTTGGTTTAATTACGTTTAAAAATAAAATCACTCTTTTTTATGGTCTCAATTTACAAGTTTAATACCAAGGTTTTTGTACGAGAGTAAAAGACTAAAGAAGTTAAAATCAATAGAGCGAAAGTTTGAGTTTTTAACTGGACATAGTAAATTGAGCATTAATTCTAGATCAGGGCGAAAGAAATTTTTAGAGTTAATTAAATTCTGATCTTTTTCAAAAAGTATTTTTAAAAGTTAAATGTGAGGACGAGAGTTAAGCATTTGAATTTAATTATATAATCTAAGTCACCAGAGCGAGAGTTTGAGACGAGGGTGTTTAAACGATTAGTGTTTTCTTAAAAAGAGTTTCTATAGATTCTGTTGTTTTCAAAAAGTGATTTTGGACTTAACCAATAAGTGACAGCTGCGTTAATATAAAGTCATAGTCTATTCAACAGAGTGAGAGTTTGAGAAAAGACTTTTAATCAACAGTATTTACTGAAAAGATTTATTTTAAAAAAAACCAAGAAACCAACGAAGATTTGATTCCCTAATTACGACGAACTACATACCGATATCCGCTTAATTGATATTTAATCTATATCTTATTTTAGTTTTAACTTTTCCCTCGAACAATCAAAGTATCATCCGCCTTAGCTTTACGAAGTAACCTTAGAAAACGGTATATCGATTCATAAGTCCCTGTGGGATCGATATCTTTTAAAACTACGCGATAGAACTGTGCACTTGCAGTTTGTACCCCAAATTCGACTCATAAAGCTGCGATCATCCTCCTTTGTCTAATTTGAGTTCTGATCCATTCCCCTCCCTCTTCATCTTATTCCTCTTCTTTATGCATTCATATCATGGACCTATGATATCTCAATATTCTAAGGCTAGTTGATTGAAAAATCAACATAAGTATGGATGAGATTAGGCCACCTCTTTTGCATATTCTTTTTGTGTGTGGTATGTTTCATGAGCATAGTCCATTATACTATGTCTCTAACATGCATTAACACCAAAATTCTATTGCCCGATCACAAATAGTTGTGACTTCTATATAACTCCCATTACGATTGCTTAACATAACGCTAAATTTTTGACACAAAAGGCATAACATTCTAGTTAGTGAGATTGTAAGTCTCCCTTATTTCATGGTATTGTGTGGGAACTTGGCCTTTTTTCCTTCCCTAGGGAGATGTCTTGGTTCAAGGATCCATGCTTGTGATAAGTGGGTTGAGTGTTCTCCAAAGAATGACTTAAAACAAAAAAAGCAAAATCTATACTAACTTCTAACCCATTAACAACTAACATTTACTTACAAGTTATTTACTTTAATGCACTTTATTCTTTAAGCCTTATTCATTTGCCATTATTCAGACCATTCTCATTGTTTATGTTAATGCCATTTTCACTTTGTCCATTTGGACCATATTTTGTGATATATTTTGCTTGTGTATATTGTGTTTTGTTTGTGTGGTCTTTGACCATTAATGTACATAATAAAAAATAAAAACCATAAAAAGATCTTGTGTGGACCGTTGGTTTGATTTGAGGTAATTGGACTTAGAATTTAGGCAACACTCCCTATGCAAAGGACTTGGTCAATGCCAACTTTCATGTAACCAAGTGCTTGTAATCTGAAACTTCAACTGATACATCATCAAAGATCCATTTCAGTTCATCTGCAACATGATCATTGTGAAGCTGTTATTTTGGACCAGTGACTTGTGGCATTATGGAATTCATCTGCTACATGGGCAAATTTGAAGAAGATCATGGAATGGCTAAGCTTGGAATATTGTGTGCATTGTTTGTTTCTTGATTCTAATATTGTGTGCATTGTTTGTTTCTTGATTCTAATGCCCAAGGGAATTTGGGTGGCTATCTTTCGTAGATGCCTTTCTCTTAAAGTTAATATTGTGTGCATTGTTTGTTTCTTGATTCTAATGTCCAAGGGAATTTGGGTTTCTATAAGACATTCTTGTCTATTGTGTGGCTATCTTTAGTTGATGCCTTGCTCTTAAAGTTAATATTATGTGCATTGTTTGTTTCTTGATTCTAATGTCCAAGGGAATTTGGGTTTCTATATGACATTCTTGTCTATTGGATTGCAGCCCATTGGTCAGATCTTTTCAACTCTTAACTTTTAAATTTATGCTTAGGATTAGTCTCTTCATCTCCTCCCTGTAGCGGGGTTTTCGTTACCTTATGGTTTATTGACTAAACCAAAAGTCAACATACAATTTGAGTCGCCACCACACTTTTATTTTTCCAAAGGAAAGGCTAAAAAGCGAACAAAAGCCAAGTAAGAAGTTTTATCAAGTCAAAAACTAATAAAAATGTCAGAGATCTAGGTAAGGGGGTTGGTTATGAAATGGGAAGGTTTTACGCACCCAAAACATCCTTAGTACTCTAAGGGAACCCTTTTTGCAAATATGTGTTGTAGGTTGGTATTTGTGAAAATATGTGCAAAAGATTGGAGGGATGAGAAAAGAATAGATTATATTTACAAATTTTATTATTTGAATGGATGAACCCATTGCCTACGTACCATCACAAAGGTAGGATCAAAACCTCGTAGTTCGGGGTAAAAATCACAAAGATTGGTGAATTCATTTGATCAAAAGCCTTAAGGTCATTTGTTATCAAAGGGAGAAAACTCAACCTAAACCAATAATCCACCATGTGAGGAGAGATTCAACATACTAGTGAGGGGTTAACCCTATAATAAGTATGGAAGGCTTATAATCCAATCACTAAGGATGAGGTGAGATTTACATCAACCACTATGATAACTCAAACCTATGACTAATTTTGATGAAATTTTTTAGCAAAGGTGGCCATTGGAACCACAAAACAACTTGAAGTGAGTTGTACTTACAAGTTAGACGTACTTACAAAAATGAAGTCAAAGTAGGATTAAGATTCATTCACAATGAGTATTAATGAAAAAAAGTTTGAAAAGTCAAAGGCATAAGGCCTAGGTTTCTAGTTTAAAAGGAATATCAAAGTTTGAAAGAAAAGATTTTGGCTTGGGTTAGAGTGAGGAGAAGAAGAGAAGGGCTACTCCTAAAGCAAACAAAGATAAGAGAGAAGATAAAACCCTTGGAGTTCCTTTTCTTGGAATCATAGAGATGATTCAAGATGCTCCTTTCCTTTGGACTTAGCAAACATTCAAGCAATCAAACAAATATATTCAAGCTCCTAGGATCTCCATTTGGCCTGTCTCTCTTAACTTGGCTACTCATGAAAATGGTCCTCCTTACTATCTGAAGATGGAATCCCTATCACACAAGAACAAATATAAATTTTTTTACAACATAATAAGGGAAATGTACAAAGAATAAGTTTTGGAAAGGAATTCCTTTAAAGTCAACTTTGATATTTAGCATTCTAAAGGCATGAGGCCTAGTTGCTCTTCAACAAGTTTTAGCATTCTAAAGGCATGAGGCCTAATTGCTCTTGAACTCCTTTAAGCATAGGTATATCCTAATTCTCAGTCCTTTCTCCTTTTTGCATTAGGTTCACACAAAACAAAGACAAAACAAACACAAGGCAACAATATATTTATATACAATAATAAGCTCAAATGAGCAAAAGGAAAATGGCATAAACATAAAATATGTGCTCAAGTGAGCAAAAATGAAAAGGCAATATGAATAAATGAGCAAGAAATAAAGTGGATTAAAGTAAAGGGCAAGAAATTAAATGCTCAAGTTAAACTTAGCAATTAGTATGGTTATGTTAGTTTGTCATAAGACAATGTAGCGTTATGTTAAGCAATCGTAAGTGGACTAATGTAGTAGTCACACCTATCTGAGGTCGGTCAATAAAACTATAGGCAAATAAACACAAGTTAGAGATCATGACTAGTAAGCCAAGCTCCACAAACTTGCCATGCCAAAAGAAAAGAGAAAGGCCTTGTATGGACTTTAGGTTTTTTGCTTGACCAAGAAGCAACCTATCTTAGACACAAAACAACACACTTAATCTTAGATCAAGTTGAGTTTGGTTTGGATCAAAGAAGTTTAAACCTCTCATTTGTCAAGACTAACCATAAGACATTAACTCATTGGCCAAAAAAAAAATGGGATGAAGATGAAATGGATGGAAAGAGAATTCAAACATCAAACTCAATTGATCAAATGTGAACCAAGTCATCATCAATCAATGTCAAACAGAAGAGAAATGAAGATTACAAGTCAAACATAATTTTTTGGTATTTTTTGAATTAAAATAAAATGCAAAATAAAATAAACAAAATATGATCAACCCTCAAATTCAATTCAAATCAACTTCAACAAGTCCAATTAAATTCTCATAGGTCTAACATGGTTAAACAAGCTTTGACAAATTTTCTCAATAATTTTAGAAATCAGAAACTATTTAAAAATAATTAAAAACCATGAAAAATAACATAATATGAATTAAAATCTCAAATAAATCTAAAATCAATTAAGAAATTGATGAGACTATTTTTCATTGACTTATCATGATCCATAGGTGTTATGAAAATATTTTTGGATTTTTCAAATATCATAAAGTAATTAAAAATGAATTAAAACTATTAAAAACCAAATAATTCACAAAAAGTATTAAATGAAGTCACAAAAATAATCAAAAATCAAAATATGAAACTAGATTTTTCAAGAATTTTTTTGGCATTGGTCTCATATTTTTGTGACTTCAAATAAAATATTTATGAATTTTTTAAAATAAAAGGAATTAACTTAAATTTAAACAAAATAAAGAAAATAGAAAAAAGCAGCGCCCTCAGATGGTTTCATTAATTGACGTGGCAATGCATCAAGGGCTCAGAGGCGCGGTCACATGGTGTGCCTGGGTCAAACGCGCGGCACAATGATTTAAAATAAGTCAATACATGTAATGGCCAAGATTAAAACGTTTCATCATGATCCAAGGGCTCTGAAGCTCCCATGTGGGGATGGTGGTGGAAACCATCATCTTCTCCGGCGATCTAACCAGATCTGGCCACCACGCGCAGGAAATTAAAGTTTAATGAAAAGGAAAACTGAGGATATCAAAATGAAGCTGAGGTGATGTACATCACCCCTGTAACCATGGATCCTCCTCACAGTTCCTATTTAGAGAGAAACATGAGCTTGAAGATCATGGTGCATGAACTGAAATGGCACGATTTGCAAAATTAAGACCACCACTGGCCTGCCTCAAGCATGAGGACTTCAGAAAACAGCATAAACCAAATGAATTCACATTGTATTACAAGATCTAAATCAAAAAAGTTTGAGGTTCTACCTCTGAATTGAAGCTCCAAACAACACGAATTCCCCAAGCTCTTGATCTACTTTTCCTCTAGAAGTGTGATGGTGATGCTAGGTTAAGGAATTGAGCCTTGAAAATCAACTAATGATGTTGAAATTCAAGCTTGAAAAAGAGAAAGAAAACTAAAATTTCCTTTAGTGAGGGTTTGGATTTCAAATCAACGGCACTTCAGATCTCCACTTGGTTGCCATTTGAATGAGAATGCACTCTTATTTATAGCTGAAATATGATGCAAGGAAATGCTTCCCTCGTGTGTATGAAGTTTGAATCCTTCTTGCATGGGCCTGTACAGGCGCATGTAAGGCCCATGAATGAATGGAAATCCATGCTGAGATCAAATGGAAGTGAATTGGACGTGCCCAAGGGACTTCACAAGCTTGCACACCAAGTTATAATGTGAAATGCAAAAATGAACATAAACATAAAGCTCTTTTAAACTCACACATGGAAAGTCCAAAAAATTAATGTGAGTAATGGTTGGAAAGAACTTGAAATAAGGAACAAAAGTCATGTTGGGCAAAAAATCATTTGGCAATTGGAAATTTATGAAAACTGGCTGTGAAGGTTTGGGTACAAAACATGTCTAGGTTCTCCTTTGGAAATTTTTACCAAAAGCAAGCATCTTCAAGCCCTTCTGTTTCAATAATACAAGCCTCAAATGGAAATACCTCTAACATCAACGTTGTAGATCTTTTCAATATGATCAATTTATACTGAAACTTTGCATCATTTGGATTTTTCATGAGAAAGTTATGGGCACTTGAAGTTGGGCATTTTTCAAATTCAATGACTTAGGTCCAAAGTGACCTATAATGTTTTGTATTATCACATGTGTTTATTTTAGGATTATGAAATTTTTTCCAACACAAAATTTGAAGTAAACATCTTAAAATTTCCAAGGCATTTGGTCTCACCTCAAAATCATAAAAAGTAAGGAAGTTAGGTCCTTGGGATGTTGACCCAAAATTAGGGTTTCAGTCAAAATGACCTATAATGTTTTGAAATGAATGATGACCTTAAAGTTTCAAATGGATTTTTTATGAACATGAAAGTTGTTCATATGGTTCTTAAGAACATTTTTTTCTCTTGGGGTAATATTAATTTGACAAGCACATCACAAGTTGTGTCTCAGTGATCCTTAGTTTAGTCAGATGACTTAACTGGTCAACTTCTCAAGGCCAAACTTCAAATCTTGATGAATGAATGATTGAGGGGACTCACATAGGCTCATATATGCATAAAATAATGAATGAAAGAACTTACCTTGACTAAATTTGATCATAGGTTGAGGTTGCTTCATGAGCAAGGCATAGTCAATGCACAGTTGAACTAGGGTTCCCTTGGGAAACAATCCTCAAGCCCCTTGGGTTATCTTGATAAAATTGGCAAATTGAGATACTTGGGAGGAATATATTATGATTAGGAGCTTTGTGAACCATTGTCATGCTTATTCTCATCTTCATCTAGCCCCTTCATTGAGCATATGAGCCTCCTAGGAGCATTGGAGCACCTGATCACTTGAGCTTCAAAACAAAAAGAGTTAGTGACATACTTTTGTGTTTTTGGTTAGTAATCAAAATAAGAAAAGAAATAATATACAATACAAGCATATTTGGTGGTCTCAAACCACTCACACAAGTCTCACCCCTAGGGTTAAGGAGCCACACATGCTATGATCCTTGAGACAATGTATTGAGCAAATGATATGATGCCATGAGGGATCTTAGGGTCAAAATTAGGGTCTTACAGATGCCCCTATTTAAGTTCATTCTAGCCGGAGATATGAAGGTTAAAATCTTCATCTCGACGAGGTAGAATGGGCTTAATTAATGACAAAGAGACGAATTTTGGTCCCTAAGAGACCTCATGATGCAAATGTATGCATGCAAAATAAAATCTTCATGGTGAATAATTGCCACAAAGGAAAAGAAATCGGGAGAAACTGAAAAATCCATAGGAATATCTCATTCACTAGGGAAACAAAGACTCCGGGGGAACATAAGGAAAAATGCGTGAGCAGGTCACGACTTAAAAACTTCCTTGGAGACGCGAAGGGATTCCATGAAAATAAATCGATGGAAAGACTCGAGCTGGCGCAAAGATGCATGTACTAGGGAATATGCCAATACAGCGAAACTATCCACAAAGGATACATCGGATAAAAAACCCGGACTCAGACGGGGATGTCCACAAAGGACGCGGTTGAGGAAGAAACGACGAGATATTACCGGCTACTGGGTAATAAACTCAAAGAGAGACATGTTGTCAAAGCACCAGTTACTAGGTGAGAGAACAACACACTCAAGAAGACAGAGTATCTAAGACCGGTATAAGGGTGAGAGATATCAAATATCCAAAACATCTGAGAAGGACCTAAAAGGCATATCTCAACTCAGGGAAATCTGACTCCACAGGGGACAAAAGTCATAATAGGGAGCAGAAGGAAGGAACACCAGGGATACCGGTTACTTGGCATATAATAGGTGACTAACTAGGCCTGAATTCGGAGCATATCCAAGACACTCATCATCTGAAAGGAGGGTTGAAAAAGCAAACTCGACTTATAGGATGGACATTCGATCCCACAAGAGGATACGAATCTTACTCAACTGGGGAAGAAAAAGACTTCGACCGAAACGCGCATGAGATATATTATCTATTACCGTCATAACATAGATAACATACTCGCATGGAAGATTATCCACAACCGGTTACTGGGTTAATAAAGGATAAATCGACCGAAAAGAAAGGACATCGGGATACCGGTTACTGGGTATAAAATGATGATCAATCAAAAGGAGAAACAATCATTACCAAACAAAGGGTAAATGAAAGATGACTCGCAAGGGATAAATTGCCTAACAAAAGCAATTATCCAAGAGATATATCACCGGTTACTGGGTGGTATACTCAAAAACGAAGGAATATCAATATCAGTTACTGGGTAAAGATAACCAACAAAGAAGGGATTACATCTATCGGTTACTAGGTTAAAAACCATAGAAATCCGCTGGGGAAGAAGGTGAACAAATACTGGTTACTGAGCATTTGAACAACCGAACCACAGGGAATTGCAGGGTATAACAAGAAAGGAGTCAATCTAGGAACAAACCAGAAAGACACAATCAAACAAGACTCAACCTGATGAGGATATAACTCAGGGGAGTAATTCCATCCCGGTACATAATTGGGGTGGAAACTGAAACAAAAGTCGCCCACAAGGACATAACTCAATGGGGAATAAAGAGGGAAAAATAGACACTTTCTGCCTATGGGGTTGACTCTATATGGAGAGATCATACTCAAACATCTTCTTGGGGAAGAACATTTCACCCATAGCAGGAGATAGCCAACAAAGATATATGGCAAAGAATGCATCATGAATATCTGAATGCTATGATTATGCATATATATGCGTGATTTATGTATGATTAATGCTGACAGACAGACATATCTAACTAAAACAGGCCCAAGAGCCACGAACAGACATTTGGCGCAACATCCTGAGAAGGAGGGCAAGGCCTATAGGAGAACTCAGCTCTGATGGGGATGATCTAATACCAGGAGACATGGACCACCGCTAGGCAAAGTCACAACTTTCGACTGCCGGGGATTTTCCAACAATTCTTGGGAACAGGTGGCTGAATACTAATAAGATCAGTCATAGAAGAACCTCTACTAGGGATCTTATCAAGGAATGATGTGAAACTCTATGGGGGACAATCGTCAAACAGATACCCATCAATCAAAACACTCCCTTCTAACTGCTGCATAGACATCTCTGTTTAGGGGAAAAAGAAAAATTTTCTCCGCTGGGGAAGGACACAACACATCCTCCTCATCGCCGTCCAATATTGGAAGAAATCTTCAGACACGGAAGGGATACAAATTATCAAGCTCGGATTAGGAAACTCCACTGGGGATGGACTGTAAGCAACCCTTGAAGGAAACAACCTCGGTTGAGGGGATCGGAAATGAATCCCTCGTAAACACGCTGTAGTTAGGGATAAAAAAGGAAACAAACCCTTCACCAACTGCTCTAGAAAACTTCTTGCTGAAGAAACAACTGAAAGTTGATGAAGAGGATATAAACATGCCAGAATATGAACAAATGTCTTACCCTTTGGAGATCGTACTATCCTTGGGAGAGCACTGAAGACGTTCCAACTATCCTTTAAGTCATTGTGAATGTTCATTTAGCTTAAAAACAGTTTATAAAATTTTATTTGTTTAAAACAATGATATTTATCAATTAAAACATGCAAACATTTCTTAAACAGAAACAAGTAAGAGTGCCAAGAATTGGATAAAGGCTCAAATTTATTTGATAGAATGGTAGTCCGCAAATGGTGAGACTCCATGGATCTTTACAAATTTGAAATTGGTGATATATATTGGAAAAAGGGCTACATTGAACATAATGACCGTTTCTCCACCAACTATGAACCCAATGTATTTGAAGCTTCAGTTGACGATGACTGAGCGAGAATCTTTGACAAAAGACAGCTGTAGAGCAATGTCTTGTCAGGATGTAGTTACTTGCCAAATCCCTAATTTTTGCCTAGATTGCCCCAGGGTGAGGTACTCAATCTAGCGAGATATATATTCATTTTTTTATGTCTCTAACTTTTGCCTGGACCTCCCTTTTGGGTTTTCAATCCACTAAGACGCTCATTTTTTCCTAAGTCTCCCTTTTGGGTTTTCAACTTAGCGAGCTATTCTGTTTTTTAAATTTTTTTAGGCGAAGCATTTCTTGACTACATCTGAATTCACAAGACGAGTGGAATCCTCCCCATCCATAGTTGTAAGCAACAGAGCACCGCCTGAAAAGGCTCTCTTAACAACATATGGACCTTCATAGTTTGGAGTCCACTTGCCCTTGGAATCGGGCGTGAAAGACAAGACTTTCTTGAGCACGAGGTCACCTTCTCGGAACACACGCGGCTTGACCTTCTTATCAAAGGCTTTCTTCATCCTTTGCTGATATAACTGACCATGACACATGGCAGTTAATCTCTTCTCTTCAATCAAGTTCAGTTGGTCAAAACGACTCTGAACCCATTCATCCTTAGTCAACTTGGCTTCCATCAAGACTCTCATTGATGGGATCTCAACCTCCACGGGGAGCACAACCTCCATGCCATATACAAGGGAGAAAGGGGTTGCCCCTGTTGAAGTGCGAACAGATGTACGATAGCCATGCAAAGTATATGGCAGCATCTCATGCCAATCTTTGTACGTAACAACCATCTTTTGAATAATCTTCTTGATGTTCTTGTTAGCAGCTTCAACAACCCCATTTATCTTGGGTCTATAGGGAAAATAATTATGATGCGCAATCTTGAACTCGCTACACAGCTCTTTCATCATCTTGTTGTTCAAGTTAGATCCATTATCCGTAATGATCTTGTCTGGCACACCATATCGACATATGAGTTGATTCTTGATAAACTTCACGACCACCTGCCTGGTGACATTCGCATATGATGCCGCTTCAACCCACTTGGTGAAGTAATCAATAGCTACGAGAATAAAACGGTGACCGTTTGACGCCTTAGGTTCAATCATGCCAATCATGTCAATTCCTTACATGGAGAAAGGCCATGGCGAGGAAATAACATTCAGAAGTGTCGGGGGAATATGAATCTTATCCGCATAAATCTGACACTTATGGCATTTCTTCATGTATTTGCAGCAGTCAGACTCCATTGTCAGCCAATAGTAGGTTGCTCTCAACATCTTCTTTGCCATAGCATGTCCATTGGAATGAGTGCCAAATGAACCCTCATGGACTTCAGTCATTAACAGGTCTGCTTCGTGTCTATACACGCATCTGAGCAGAACCATGTCAAAATTCCTCTTATAAAGCACATCACCATTAAGGTAGAAGCTACCGGATAATCTTCTCAAAGTTTTCTTATCTTTAACAGATGCCCCAGGCGGGTAAGTCTGAATTTGGAGAAAACACTTGATATCATAATACAACGGCTTATCATCTTTCACTTCTTCAACTGCAAACACATGAGCTGGTCTATCCAAGCGCATCACAGTAATATTGGGGACTTCATTGCAATACTTGACAACAATCATTAAAGCAAGCGTAGCAAGAGCATCTACCATCTGATTCTCATCTCGAGGAATATGATGGAAGTCAACCTTAGTAAAGAAAGTTGAAATCCTCCTCGCATAATCTATGTATGGGATGAGGCCAGGATGATTTGTCTCCCATTCACCCTTAATCTGATTAACAACAAGGGCCGAATCACCATAAACATCAAGATGTTTGATCCTAAGATCAATACATTCTTCCAAACCCATAATACAAGCCTCATACTCCACCATATTATTCGTGCATTTGAAAGTTAGCCTTGCTGTAAAAGGAAAATGTGTGCCTTGAGGAGTAATAATCACTGCCCCAATACCATTTCCATACTGATTAACAGCACCATCAAACACCATACCCCATTGGGAACCAGGCTCTGGCCCTTCATCGAGCGTAGTCTCATCACAATCTTTCATCTTCAAATACAGAATCTCCTCATTAGGGAAATCATACTGCACAGACTGATAATCTTCAATTGGTTGATGTGCCAAATGGTCAGCCAAGATACTACCTTTGATAGTTTTTTGAGCTCGATACTCAATATCATACTCAGATAACAACATCTGCCAACAGGCAATTTTCCCAGTTAAAGCAGGCTTCTCAAAGATATACTTGATTGGATCCATTTTGGATATCAACCAAGTCGTATGATTCAACATATACTGGCGCAAACGCTTAGAAGCCCAAGCCAAAGCACAACATGTCTTCTCAAGCATTGAGTACCGAGACTCACAATCGGTGAACTTCTTACTCAAGTAGTATATTGCATACTCTTTCTTTCCTGATTCATCTTGCTGACCTAGGACGCACCCCATAGAATCGTCAAGTACGATCAAGTACATAATCAAAGGTCTCCCTTCAACAGGCAGAGACAGAATTGGAGGCTCAGACAGATATTATTTGATACTGTCAAAGGCGTTTTGGCAATCCTCGGTCCAATCATGACGCTGATCTTTCCGGAGGAGCTTGAATATAGGCGCACATTTGGCAGTCATGTGGGATATAAATCTCGAAATGTAATTCAAGCGGCCAAGAAAACCTCGGAGTTGCTTCTCAGTTTTGGGCGTAGGCATCTCTTGTATTGCTTTGACCTTGGCAGGATCAACCTCAATACCTCTTTCACTGACGATAAAGCCCAATAACTTGTCAGAACGGACTCCAAATGTACACTTGTTCGGATTCAGGGCGGAGTTTGTACTTCCTCGAACGCTGAAAAAGCTTCAACGAGTGTTCTACATGTTCAACTTCCGTTTTCGACTTCGCAATCATATCATCAACATATATCTCAATCTCCTTGTGCATCATATCATGAAACAAGGTAGTCATAGCTCGTTGATACGTGGCTCCGGCGTTCTTCAAACCGAATGGCATCACTCGATAATAGAATGTTCCCCACGGTGTGATGAATGTTGTCTTCTCCATATCCTCGGGTGCCATTTTAATTTGATTATATCCGGAAAATCCATCCATGAATGAAAAGACATTGAATTTAGCTATATTGTCTACCAACATATCAATATGGTAGCGGAAAATCATCTTTCGGACTAGCTTTATTCAAGTCACGGTAATCCACACACATTTGGACTTTTCCATCTTTCTTAGGCACAAGCACAATATTGGCCACCCATTGAGGATATGTAGAAGTCACTAGAAACCCCGTATCAATTTGCTTCTGAACTTCTTCTTTAATCTTCACTGCCATATCAGGATGAGTCCTTCTAAGCTTCTGCTTTACAGGCACACACTTAGGGTTCAATGGCAAGAAATTTTGCACGATATCCGTATCTAGACCAGGCATGTCTTCATACGACCAGGAAAAGACGTCGACATATTCTCGTCGAAACTCAATCAACCCCTTCTTAACAGATTCTTCCAGGAGTGCCCCAATCTTTACTTCACGAATGCAGTCCTCAGACCCCAAGTTGATCGTTTCCAGATTCTCAAGATGTGGCTGAATGATCTTCTCCTCGTGCTCAAGCAGACGGGTAATCTCATCAGGAATCTCTTCAACATCATCTTCTTCGGCCTTAAATACAGGGAACTCAAAATTGGGAGATGGTGTTGGATCATTATGTTCAATGGGTTTGATCAACCTCCATAATGATTTTGAGTATAAAAGAGATTTCAAAATTCAAACAAGGCAAATCATTATGCAGATGAAAAGATTGATTTTATTCTCTTTTTAGGGTTTTATGGTGATCACCAATTTCATGCAAAAAGGAAAAAGGAAAAATAATTTGGAAAAACAAACATTTAACATGTGATTATTGAATGAATAGCATTGTATTAATCAAATTGTGCCAACAATGTCTTCACTTCTCCTTTTGGCATGGGAGAAGGGTTTTAAAACAAAATGACCACATTACGTTGACTTATGGATAACTGTTGGAACATCAACAGCGACCCAATTATTAAAAATTCCTCCGGGTATAACAAATTTGCCAAGGTCTTCCTCTTCATCATCTTCCGCAATGGCAACAGCTTCCTGATCTTCAACGGTGTGGATGGATCCTCCACTCTGGAACAACCCACGCTCATTGGAAACACCAGAAGAATACCATATGCCAGCTCGGGACTTGTTATCTTCCAACTTAATCATTTTCCCTAAACCAATAGTTGCACCATGCTCAATGGCCAACTTTGCATCATTGTAGGAGACAAATGAAGAAAGTCCTTTCCTTGAAGGCTCAACAATAGACAAGGCTTAGAACGGAGTTCCAACCTCGTCCTCAGCATCAATATAGGAGAAGGAAGATAAATGACTGACCAAGAGATCCTTCTCTCCCCCTATCATCACTAACTTTTTGTTCTTCACGAACTTCAACTTTTGGTGTAAGGTGGATGTCACGGCGCCTGCCTCGTGAATCCATGGTCTGCCAAGCAAACAACTGTAAGACGGATGAATATCCATGACCTGGAAAGTGATATGGAAATCACTAGGTCCAATCTCGATCGGGATCTCTAATTCACCGATCACGGTTTTGCGCAATCCATCAAACGCCTTCACAACCACTCCACTCTGCCTCATGGGAGGCCCCTAGTACGAAAGCTTAGCCAGAGTGGATTTTGGAAACACATTAAGTGATGATCCTGTGTCCACCAACACATTGGACAAGGCATCATCCTTACAGTTCATGGATATGTGTAAAGCCAAATTATGGTATTTTCCCTCCTCGGGAAGATCATCATCACAGAAGCTCAAATTGTTGCAAGCGGTTATATTTGCAACAATGCTATCAAACTGCTCTATTGTGACATCGTGGTCCACGTATGCCACGTCCAACACCCTATGCAAAGCTTCGCGGTGTGGCTCAGAATTCATAAACAAAGATAAGACAAATATCTTTGATGGAGTTTGTAGCAACTGATCAACAACATTGTATTCACTCCTCTTGATGAGCCTCAAAATCTCATCACCATCCTCTTTCATAATGCAAGACTGGCCAACCAGGATAGGAGTGTTATTATTCTTAACAGCAACAGGGTCAACACCCTTCACAACAGGATTATTTGAAGAAGAAGTCCCCACAGGACCGACAGGATTAACAACAGTTCTCTTCATGACATCTTCATGGGATTTTGGCGGAGCCGAGAAAACACAACCACTAAGGGTCACACCACTGACATTTGAAATGCTCACTACAGAAGTTGAGGGCAATGACACCTCCTTTCCATCTTCTACCATCATAATGTTATATCGGTAGGGAACAACCTTGTCTAATACATAAGGGACAGGGCCCGTTGGCTTTATCACAAGAGTCGGCGATACCTTCTTCTTGCTCCCATCATACTTGACGACAACAAGCTCAGGAATTTTAAACATTGGGGTGATAACATCAACTACATCCTCATTACGATTCTGAAGTATCTCAATCATCCCTTGATCAATCATCTCTTGGATGTCCTTTCTTACTTGTCAGCATCCTCTCTCATTAATAGTGCACACCTGGCACCTATCATGGTCATGCTCATAGTGGCTGTGTTCACACAACCGCTTGTGCATCTCGACCAAAGATTGCCTTATGTTGTTAACATACAAGACTCTGTATTTTCCAGGGCAACCCTGGACCATATTAACAGCTGCTTTCCCATGCTTGGGCAATGGGTTCTTCTTCACGTTTGGACCTACGTCCTCAAAAACCAATATCCCACTTCTCACAAGGTCTTGCACCTTGGTCTTCAACAGGTAACAGTTCTCCACATCATGTTCGGGAGCACCGGAATGATACACACAATGAAGCTTTGGCTTATACCACCACTGAGGGTTGGTTGGCATAGCAGGAGGATCTCGTGGAGTTATCAGCTTCCTATCTATTAAGGAAGGATAAAGCTCAGCATATGTCATCGGAATCGGGTCAAAAGTTACCCTCTTCCTCTCGTAGTTGCTGGTGCTGGTGTTATTATTATTGTGAGGCTGGTAGGCCTGTTGCTGTTGATGATGTTATTATTGTTGTTGTTGATGATGAACTTCTCTAAAAGCAGGTGCTATATGAGCCACCTGGTGTTGGTTGATGGCTGGACGCACATCCTTCCTCCTTATAGAGGGCCTTCTTTTAGTATGAGAGGACACAACATGAGCCTCTCCTTCTTTCTTCCTCGCAAAGCCTCCATACTTCTTTGCTAAGGAGCTGTCATCTTTAGATAGCCGTCCTTCATGGACCCCTTCTTCCAATCTCATCCCCATATTCACCATTTCAGTGAAGTCTGAGGGAGCACTGGCAATCATTTTTTCATAATAGAAATAGCTCAAAGTCTTCAAGAAGATCTTTGTCATCTCCTTCTCTTCCAGGGGTGGCACTATCTGAGCTGCCAACTCTCGCCATCTCTGGGCGTTCTCCTTGAAGGTCTCTTTGTCCTTCTGCGACATTACTCTCAACTGGTCCCTGTCTGGAGCCATATCCATATTATATTTGTACTGCTTGACAAAGGCCTCGCCTAGATCGTTGAAAAAGCGGATTCTAGCACTCTCAAACCCCATATACCACCGGAGCGCAGCACCTGTCAGGCTATCCTGAAAGTAGTGGATCAGCAGTTGGTCATTATCAATCTGTGTTGCCATCTTGCGAGCATACATCACAAGATGGTTGAGCGGGCATGTGTTTCCCTTATACTTCTCAAAGTCAGGTACTTTGAATTTAACAGGGATCTTCATGTTGGGCACTAGGCACAACTCAGCAGCACTTTTACCAAAGAGGTCCTTACCCCTCAAAGTCTTTAGTTCCTTGCGCAACTCAAGGAATTGATCTTTCATTTCATACATATTCTCATACACATCCAGACCCATAGATGGCTCGAAATGATAGATGGTGTCTTCAACACGGGGAAGGGTGTGCACAACGGGATGTGGCACAGACAGGACGGGGCTAGATGCCGGCAAAGAAGCGAGAGTAGGAGCAAAACCCTCTGGCACGAAATTAGCAGGCATTCCCCAAGGGAACCCAGCGGGCATAGACGGAGCAAAGTGGGCTATTGCAGCCGGCACAGTGGAAGTTGCTATCTCAGATATGACCGTCCTCGCGGGAGGAGTTGGCGAAGGTTGGCTCTGTACGGCCAGAATTGACTCCATCATGGAAGTCAGCCTAGCGATCTCTTCCTTCAATTCCCTGTTCTCTTGCTCTAAATGCTCCATTATCCTCGGATGATTGGCTCTAGTATTATACCGGTACGTCAGCTTGTCTTCAAAATAAATGAAGAACAAAGAGTTAGACCACTAACCAAGAGCTTAGAACAAAACCTGCCTATGCATATGATGCATGCAATGTTTGTGCATATGGTTTTGTTTTTTAATCAGAGGCACTTTATAGAGATCTATTTGCAAATATTTGGAAATATTAATCTTTTAAGACACATATGGAATACTCATAGCAATAATATTTGGGGAATTTTTACACCAAAGAAGTAGTACAATTTTGGTAACCAAATACAATATAAGGGAAAAGGAGAATGAACATCCTATGGATCCCTAGAAACAATCATCCAAAGCTCTCGAGATCGGAAGATAAGACGCACGAAGCCTCCTCACCTCTCTCTTATAAGTTGCTTCCATATCGGCCTTCTCCTTGGCGATCCGATCATACTTCCTCTTCCAAAACCTAGATGAGTGAGGAAGAAGAGAAGTAACCACATCATCAGGCTCATCAATAACCCGATGCTCCAGAAATTCTATCACTTTATCCTTATCTTTGAGCTGCTGAAGAAGTTCCTCACGCTCACGAACCCATGTACGTGACGGGTCTTCATCTCTCAACTCCTCTACTCCTTGGTTATGGAGGGTTGAGGGCCCAACCATAACCATAGGGGTAGGTCTCGGATAATCATATAGCATGCGGTACTCGAGAGCTCTCTTCCTCACCCAAGCGGTGTAGGGTTCCAAAACAATACAATTCTTCATACCAAGCTCCTTCCTCCCTTTCTTATGAACTTTGCGCCAGGCGCAGACCATCCTATCTTTCAAGTTCTGAGGATCTTTACCCTCTTGAAAGAATAAGCCTTCCAACAAAACGTTGTTAGGTTTATCCTTTAAGGGGAACCCAAGCTGACGGCGGGCCAAACCAGGGTTGTAGTTGATTCCATCACATGTACCAAGAAGAGGCACATTGGAGAACTCAGCACAAGAATCAATAATTTGAATGCCATCATAAACACGGTTATACCAAGAGATATCATCATTAGTGAGAGACATGAGTCTCGCAGACCACCGTAGATATCCCTTGTTCTCCTTGAAGGCGAGCGTCTAAGGCAAGTGAGAAATAAACCACTTGTACAACAGAGGCAGACAGCACACAATGGATCCACCACCATTTGCATTCCTCATATGCAAAGAGAAGTAAGTGTCACCCAACAGAGTCGGAACGTGATTAAGAGAATAGAAAACCCTAATAGTGTTCACATCCACAAAATTGTCGATGTTGGGAAATAACACTAGCCCATATATGAGAAGTACAAATATGGCTTCAAAGGCGTCCTCACTCATGGCCTTCCCAAACAAAGTAGCTTGGGCAATGAGAAAATCAGATGGGAGACCTTGAATTCCACCTTTGGTAGTCATATGAGCAACAATATCAGATACATCTATGTGAAGCATGTCAGCAATCTCTTGGGAAGAAGGAACCCTCTCCAAACCACTGAATGACAACTGATCCAGGATAGGTATACCCACATGATAAGCATACTCCTCAAGTGTAGGCAAAACCTGGAAATCTGGAAAAGTGAAGCACCGATACAGAGGATCGTAGAATTGCACCAACACACTCATCAGACCTTCATCCACCTCAGTAGGAAGAATAGACAGAAGCTTCCCATGGAGAGCTTTGAACTCCAAAGGCTCTAATACATAAGATGTCAAACTCCTTAACTCTTTCAAGTCGGGTCGTCTGAAACTGTACTTCTTCGTATTCCTTCTTTGCTTATCCATGTCTCTGAAAATTTGCAAATAGACCCCTTAAGTTCCTTGAAAATTCTTTATTGTTGATGATATGGATGCAAATGAATGCATGAATGCATGGATGCAACAATCACACTCAAGGATTAAGCAAGTCACACCATACAAAGGTCACGGGATGGCTTAATTCATCATCAATATCAATCATCCATTTTGGTGGATTATGGTTTACACCTTATCAACACCCAAGTTCCATTGATATTGAGGATATACGAGAACGAATCAACCGTGAATCAAGGGTTTGTTCTAAGTCACGAGCATGGAGTCTTGGTTAAGAACCACCCAAAGGGAGTGTACTATGGTTAAACCTGACAATCATGTTCTAAAAAGGTCCCCATAGTCATCATCTCATCTTTCGGATATTATCAGATAAAACGACTACTCGTATTCCAAAAATATTCTCAAGAGAGACTCTTATGAGTGTAGTATCGCGTAACAATCGTATCAAATCTTACACTTGAACGACCTTCGCACTACATCCTAAAATAGGCCAAGATGGGCTAGGTATCTAAGGTCCTTGGCTTCTAAGGTTTATATTGGAAAGAGTAATGCCTAACCACGACTACTCGTGTGACATTATTGATCCCAACAAGACCTCCACCAACTGAATGGGCTTGCAAGTCAACTTGCTAAGGAATAACTCCACACAAGTCAACAAGACTATGTCATTCTCCTATCATAAGTGCACTCAAGTTCAGGTATAGAACTCATCTCACAAGAAACGACCAAGTGTAAGACCCCAATTTTGACCCTAAGATCCCTCATGGCATCATATCATTGCACATTGCATTTTCCTCAAGGATCATAGCATCTTGGCTCCTTAAACCTTGGGTTGGGACTTGTGTGAGTTGGTTTGAGACCACCAAGCATGCTTGAATTTTATATTATTGCTTTTCTTATTTTGTTTACTAACCAAAAGCATAAAATATGTCACTAACTTTGTTTGTTTTATAGCTTGAGCAATCATGTGATCCAAGGCTCCTAGGAGGCCCCTATGCTCATTGATGTGGCCAGATGAAGTTGAAAGAAAGCATGACAATGCTTAACAAATATCTCAATCATAATATATTCCTCCCAAGTATCTCAATTTGTCAATTTGATCAAGATAAACCAAAGGGCTTGAGGATTGTTTCCCAAGGAAACCCTAATTCAATTGTGCTTTGATTGTGCTTTGCTCATGAAGCAACCTCAACCCATGATCAAATAAAATCAAGGGAAGTTCTTTCATTCATCATTTTATGCATATTTGTGCCTATGTTAGTGTCCTCAATCATCAATTCATTAAGATTTGAAGTTTGGACTTGAGAAGTTGATCAGTCAATTCATCAGACTATTTTGAAATCCACTGAGACCTAACTTTTGATGTGTTTGTCAAATGAATATTACCCCTAAAGAAAACATTTCTTAAGAACCATATGAACAACTTTCATGTTCATCAAAAATTGATTTGAAGCTTGGAAGGTCATCATTCATTTCAAAACATTATAGGTCATTTTGACTGAAACCCTAATTTTGGGTCAATTTCCCAAGGGCCTAACTCCTTCATTTTTCATGATTTTGTGGTGGGATCAAATTCATTGGAAATTTTAAGATGTCTACTTAATTGTTTATGTTGGACAAAATTTCATAATCCCAAAAGAAATACATGTGATAATACAAAACATTATAGGTCACTTTGGACCAAAGCCATTGAATCTTGAAAAAGTCCAACTTCAAGTGCCCATAACTTCCTCATACAAAATACAAATGATGCAAAATTTAAGTCCAAATTGATTGTCTTGAAAATATATACAACTTTTATGTTGAATGTTGTGTCATTTGAGGCATGCATCATTGAAACAGAAGGGCTTGAAGTTTGTCCATTTTGGCAAAATTTCCATACACATGTTTTGCACCTTGAACTTCATGATCAGTTTTCAATATTTTCCCAACTCCAAATGTATTTTTGTTCAAAATAACATTTGTTCCTCATGTAAATGCCTTTTCAACCATTACCCACATGGCCATGTTTCAATTTGGCAAAGGGCATTTTCGAAGAGGAGAAGATTTGTGTTCATTTATGCATAACATGTTAAATTTCCATGCACAAGCTTGTACCATGAAATTTGCACGTCCAAAACACCTCACTTGCATCTCAACTTGCATTTGCATTGGATTTGGGCCTCCCATGCACCTGTACAGGCCCATTCATGGAGGATCCAAGCTCATGCACACATGAGTTTTCCATTGCTTGAATCATCTCTTGCTATAAATACACATGCCTGGCTTCATTCAAGACCAACCTCAAGGCGCCTGAATTGCTGCAGAAGTAAAATCCCAACCTCCATTAAAAGGGATTTTGCTTTTCTCTTTCAATTTTCAAATTCAATTTTCAACTTCATTGGTTGATCATTGAACTTCAATTCCTAGACCTTGCTTCCTTTCCATCTCAAGAACAAGCTGAATCAAAGAATTGGAGTAGATCAAGTGTTTGAAAGCTGCACTTCAAAGGTTGTTGTCCAAACTTTTTTGATTCGAAACTCCTTGGATATTGCTCATTTCTTGTGTTTGTTGGTACCTCTGAAGTCCTCATGTGAGAGGCAATTGATCTGTGCATTTAATTTCATGAATTGGGCAAGTTCAGTTTGAACACCATAAATTTCCATCTCTGATTTCTCTTCATATAGTGATCTTGAGTGGAAACCAATGGCACAGGGGTGATGTACATCACCCCAGCTTTCCAATGATATAAGGATCGTGCATTTTAATGAGGTTTTGAAAACCTGCAAATCTTTGCCGGAGCGGTGAGTCTCCCCGGAGAAGACGATGGTGTACACCACCGTCTCCACGTGAATGAGCTCTGGACCATTCGATTTGTGGCTCTGATCTATCATGAGCGTACGCCTATCATCCATTTGATCCTCCACGTCATTTAATGAATCAGAATCAGACGCTCCATGATTTTTCTAATTTCTGATTATTCCATTTTATTTTCTTTAATTCCATTTTATTTCAAAAATTCATAACTTCTTCATTTTTAATTATAAAAATATGGGACCAATTGCAATATTTCCCTCTTAAATTCTAGTTTCTAAAAATTATTTTTAATATTTTTTATGAGTCCATTTAATATTTTTTTTGTGAATTTTCTCTTTTCTGGTTATTTTTAATTCATTTAAAATAGTTTCCAATATTCAAAAATGCCAAAAATGTTTTCTTAACATCATTGAATGATGATGAATCTATGAAAAATATTCTCATCAATTTCTTAATTGATTTGAGATTTATTTGAGATTTTAGTTCAATTATGCTATTTTTCTTCATTTTTAATTGTTTAAAATTAGTTTCTGTTTTCAAAAAATGATGAAATTTTTTGTCAAACCTTGTTTGACCATGTTGAACTTATGATGATCCAATTGGACTTTTCCAAGTTGATTTGAATTGGATTTGAAGTTTGACCTTTATTTGTTTATTTTAATTCAAGTATTATTTTAATTCCAAAAATACCAAAAATATTTTATTTGTTTCTTGACTTCTAAGCTTCATCTCACTTTTGTTTACCATTGATTCATGTTGATTCCATTCATGATTGATCAATATGTGTTGGTTATGTTATTTGAATTCCATTCATGTACATTCCATTTCTTCTTCTTCTTCTTCTTCTTTTTCTTTTTGATCAATGAGTTAAAGATAGGGGGTTAGCCTTGACATATGAGAGGTTTAACCTTCCTTGATTCAAATCAAATTCATCTTGATCAAATATCAAGTGAATTGCTTTGCATTAAGGATAGGTTGCTTCTTGGTCAACCAAAAACCTAAATCAATACAAGATCATTTTTTTCTTTTCTTTTGGCATGGCAAGTTGTAGGAGCTTGGCTTACTAGTCATGGTCTCTAACTTGTGTTTGTTGCCTATAGTTTTATTGACCGACCTCAGATAGGTGTGACTACTACATTAGTCCACTTACGATTGCTTAACATAGCGCTAAGTTGCCTTATGGCACACTAACACTAACTACTAATCACTAACTTTTAATTCAAGCATTTAATTCTTGCAATTTACTTTAATGAAATTTAATTTCTTGCATATTAATTAATTTGCCTTTGCCCTTTTCTCACTTGTGCTCATGTTTATGTTAATGCAATTTGCCTTTTGCTCACTTGAGCACATTATTGTGTATATACTATTGTGCTTGTTTTGTTTTGTTTGTGTGAACCCAATGCAAATGGAGAAAGGACTTAGATTTAGGACCTTACCTATGCTATTGGAGTTTGAAGAGCAACTAGGCCTCATGCCTTTAGAATGCTTTAAATTGTCAAAGAGAAACTAGTCCTCATGCCTTTAGAATGATTAATCTTGAAGAAGACATTGAAAGGACCCCTAATTCTAAACTCACTCTTGTCCATTCTTTTACTTGCATTGTGGAACTTTTTGATTTTTGTGTTCTTGTGTGCTAGGGACCCAAACTTGAGCCAATTAGAAGAACCATTGTCATGGACATCCAAGATAAGATATACAAAAGTCAATTGGAAGATTCTTAGGAGCTTGATTGATTGTTTTCTTGATTGCTTGAGTTATTTGCTTATTGCTTGCTAATTCCAAAGGAAAGGGAGCAACATGGATCATCTTTATGATCTGAAGAGGGGAACTCCAATGTGGTTTTATTTTTCTTCCCTCATTTTTGCATGTTTAAGACCTAGCCCTTCTCTTCTTCCCCCCACTCTAACCCAGGCCAAACTTTTATGCAAACATTTAACATTGTCTTCAAAATTAGAAACCTAAGCATTATGCTTTTGATTTTTCAAACTCTTTTCATAACACTTATTTTGAATTGAATCTTAAGTCAACTTTGACCTTATTTTGTGAATACTTTTCATTTGTAAATACAACTCACTCAATTGTTTTGTGGTTCCAATGACCATTTGCCAAATCTTTTCATAAACATTAGCTATTAGGTTTGAGTTATCCTAGAGGTTGATATAATAATCACCTGTATCCTTAGTGATGGACTATAAGTCTTCCATGCTTATTATAGGGTTAACCCCTCACTAGCATGTTGAAGCTCTCCTCACATGGTGGATTTGTGGTTTTAGGTTGAGTTTTCTCCCTTTGATAACAAAAGACCTTAAGGCTTTTGACCAATCAATTCACCAACTTCTTTTTGAGATTTTTACCCCGAACTACGAGGTTTTGATCCTACCTTTTTAAGATGGTACGTAGGCAATGGGTTTATCCATTCAAACACAAAATTGTAAATAAATTGTATGCTCTTTTCTCACCTCCCCAATCATGTTTGCACAAATATTTTTTCACAAATACCAACCTACCTTATAACGTTGGTGAGAAGGGCTCCCTTAGAGTAATAAGGATGTTTTGGGTGCTTAAAACCTTCACATTGCATAACCAACCCCCTTACCCAAATCTCTGACATTTTTATTAGTTTTTGATTTGATAAAACTTCTCGGTTTTTGTTCGCTTTCTAACCTTTCCTTTGGATAAATAGAAGTGCGGTGGCGACTCGAATTGTATGATTTACTTTTGATTTAGTCAATAAATATAAAGGTAACGAATACCCCGCTACACCAAGCATACAAGCAATTAGTATATCAAGCAATTCATACATTACAAACAATACAGTCATCCTAAATTTGCACAAAAATATGTCACCAAATAAATATAAACACACATAAGAAAAAAGTAGGCTAAACCCACTAGAGAGTGATAAGTTCCCCAACAGAGTCGCCACTTTTATGTAGCGGGGTTTTCATTACCTTATGCTTTATTGACTAAACCAAAAGTCAACATACAATTCGAGTCGCCACTGCACTTTTATTTGTCCAAAGGAAAGGCTAAAAAGAGAACAAAAGCCAAGTAAGAAGTTTTATCAAGTCAAAAACTAATGAAAATGTCAAAGATCTAGGTAAGGGGGTTGGTTATGAAATGGGAAGGTTTTACGCACCCAAAACATCCTTAGTACTCTAAGGGAACCCTTTTTGCAAATATGTGTTATAGGTTGGTATTTGTGAAAATATGTGCAAAAGATTGGAGGGATGAGAAAAGAATAGATTATATTTACAAATTTTATTGTTTGAATGGATGAACCCATTGCCTACGTACCATCACAAAGGTAGGATCAATACCTCGTAGTTCGGGGTAAAAATCACAAAGATTGGGGAATTGATTTGATCAAAATCCTTAAGGTCTTTTGTTATCAAAGGGAGAAAACTCAACCTAAACCAACAATCCATCATGTGAGGAGAGCTTTAACATACTAGTGAGGGGTTAACCCTATAATAAGTATGGAAGGCTTATAATCCAATCACTAAGGATGAGGTGAGATTTACATCAACCACTATGATAACTCAAACCTATGACTAATTTTTATGAAATTTTTTAGAAAAGGTGGCCATTGGAACCACAAAACTACTTGAAGTGAGTTGTATTTACAAGTTAGATGTACTTACAAAAATGAAGTCAAAGTAGGATTAAGATTCATTCACAATGAGTATTAATGAAAAAAAGTTTGAAAAGTCAAAGGCATAAGGCCTAGGTTTCTAGTTTGAAAACAATTTCAAAGTTTGAAAGAAAAGATTTTTGCTTGGGTTAGAGTGAGGAGAAGAAGCGAAGGGCTAGTCCTAAAGCAAACAAAGATAAGAGAGAAAATAAAACCCTTTGAGTTCCTTTTCTTGGAATCATAGAGATGATTCAAGATGCTCCTTTTCTTTGGACTTAGCAAACATTCAAGCAATCAAACAAATATATTCAAGCTCCTAGGATCTCCATTTGACTTGTCTCTCTTAACTTGGCTACTCATGACAATGGTCCTCCTTTTTATCTCAAGATGGAATCCCTATCACACAAGAGCAAACATCAAAAAGTTCACAACATAATAAGGGAAATGGATAAAGAATAAGTTTTGGAAAGGAAGTCCTTTAAAGTCAACTTTGAGATTTAGAATTCTAAAGGCATGAGGCCTAGTTGCTCTTCAACAAGTTTTAGCATTCTAAAGGCATGAGGCCTAGTTGCTCTTGAACTCCTTTAAGCATAGCTATATCCTAATTCTAAGTCCTTTCTCCTTTTTGCATTAGGTTCACACAAAACAAAGACAAAACAAACACAAGGCAACAATATATTTATATACAATAATAAGCTCAAATGAGCAAAAGGAAAATGGCATAAACATAAAATATGTGCTCAAGTGAGCAAAAATGACAAGGCAATATGAATAAATGAGCAAGAAATAAAGTGCATTAAAGTAAAGGGCAAGAAATTAAATGCTCAAATTAAAGTTAGCAATTAGTATGGTTATGTTAGTTTGTCATAAGACAATGTAGCGCTATGTTAAGAAATCGTAAGTGGACTAATGTAGTAGTCACACCTATCTGAAGTCGGTCAATAAAACTATAGGCAAATAAACACAAGTTAGAGATCATGACTAGTAAGCTAAGCTCCACAAACTTGCCATGCCAAAAGAAAAGAGAAAGGCCTTGTATGGACTTTAGTTTTTTTGCTTGACCAAGAAGCAACCTATCTTGGACACAAAACAACTCATTGGTTAAACCTCTCATTTGTCAAGACTAACCATAAGACATTAACTCATTGGCCAAAAAAATAAAATAAAATAAAATGGGATGAAGATGAAATGGATGGAAAGAGAATTCAAACATCAAACTCAATTGATCAAATGTGAACCAAGTCATCATCAATCAATGTCAAACAGAAGAGAAATGAAGACTACAAGTCAACAAGTCAAACATAATTTTTTGGTGTTTTTTGAATTAAAATAAAATGCAAAATAAAATAAACAAAATATGGTCAAACCTTAAATTTAATTCAAATCAAATTCAACAAGTCCAATTATATTCTCATAGGTCTAACATGGTCAAACAAGCTTTGATAAATTTTCTCAATAATTTTTGAAATCAGAAACTATTTAAAAACAATTAAAAATCATGAAAAATAACACAATATGAATTAGAATCTCAAATAAATCTCAAGTCAATTAAGAAATTGATGAGACTATTTTTCATTGACTTATCATGATCCATGGGTGTTATGAAAATATTTTTGGATTTTTCAAATATCATAAAGTAATTAAATATGAATTAAAACTATTAAAAACCAAATAATTCACAAAAAATATTAAATGAAGTCACAAAAATAATCAAAAATCAAAATATGAAACTAGATTTTTCAAGAAATTTTTTGGCATTGATCTCATATTTTTGTGACTTCAAATAAAATATTTATGAATTTTTGAAAACAAAAGGAATTAACTGAAATTAAAACAAAATAAAGAAAATAGAAAAAAGCAGCGCCCTCAGATGGTTTCATTAATTGACGGGCAATGCATCAATGGCTCAGAGGCGTGGTCACATGGTGTGCCTTGGTCAAAGGCGCAACACAATGATTTAAAATAAGTCAATACATGCAATGGCCAAGATTAAAACATTTCATCATGATCCAAGGGCTCTGAAGCTCCCACGTGGGGATGGTGGTAAAAACCACCATCTTCTTCGGCGATCTAACCAGATCCGGCCACCACGCACAGGAAATTAAAGTTTAATGAAAATGAAAACTGAGGATATCAAAATGAAGCTGAGGTGATGTACATCACCCCTGTAACCATGGATCCTCCTCACGGTTCCTATTTAGAGAGAAACATGAGCTTGAAGATCATGGTGCATGAACTGAAATGGCACGATTTGCAAAATTAAGACCACCACTGGCCTGCCTCAAGCATGAGGACTTCAGAAAACAACATAAACCAAAGGAATTCACATTGTATTGCAAGATCTAAATCAAAAAAGTTTGAGGTTCTACCTCTGAATTGAAGCTTTAAACAACACAAATTTTCGAAGCTCTTGATCTACTTTTGCTCTGGAAGTGTGATGGTGATGCTAGGTTAAGGAATTAAGCCTTGAAAATCAACTAATGATGTTGAAATTCAAGCTTGAAAAAGAGAAAGAAAACTGAAAATTCCTTTAGTGAGGGTTTGAATTTCTATTCAGCAGCACTTTAGATCTCCACTTGGTTGCCATTTGAATGAGAATGCACTCTTATTTATAGCTGAAATGTGATGCAAGGCAATGCTTCCCTCGTGTGCATGAAGTTTGAATCCTTCTTGCATGGGCCTGTACAGGCGCATGTAAGGCCCAAGAATGAATGGAAATCCATGCTGAGATCAAATGGAAGTGAATTGGACGTGCACAAGGGACTGCACAAGCTTGCACACCCAGTTATAATGTGAAATGCAAAAATGAATATAAACATAAAGCTATTCGTAACTCACACATGAAAAGTCCAAAAAATTAATGTGAGTAATGGTTGGAAAGCCCTTGAAATAAGGAACAAAAGTCATCTTGGGCAAAAATTCATTTGGCAATTGGAAATTTATGAAAACTGACTGTGAAGGTTTGGGTACAAAACATGTCTAGGTTCTCCTTTGAATTTTTTTACTAAAAGCAAGCATCTTCAAGCCCTTCTTTTTCAATGGTAAAAGCCTCAAACGGAAAAACCTCCAACATCAAAGTTGTAGATAGTTTCAATATGATCAATTTAGACTTACATTTTGCATCATTTGGATTTGTCATGAGAAAGTTATGGGCACTTGAAGTTGGGAATTTTTCAAATTCAATGACTTAGGTCCAAAGTGACCTATAATGTTTTGTATTATCAGATGTGTTTCTTTTAGGATTATGAAATTTTTTCCAACATAACATTTGAATTAGACATCTTAAAATTTCCAATGAATTTCGTCTCACCTCAAAATCACAAAAATTAAGGAAGTTAGGTCCTTGAGAAGTTGACCCAAAATTAGGGTTTCAATCAAAATGACCTATAATGTTTTGAAATGAATGATGACCTTCCAAGTTTCAAATGGATTTTTGATGAACATTAAATTTGTTCATATGGTTCTTAAGAAGATTTTGTATTTTGGGGTCATCTTCATTTGACAAGCACATCACACGTTGTGTCTCAGTGATCCTTAGTTTAGTCGGATGACTTGACTGGTCAACTTCTCAAGGCCAAACTTCAAATCTTGATGAATGAATGATTTAGGGGCCTCACATAGGCTCATATATGCATAAAATAATGAATGAAAGAACTTCCCTTGATTAAATTTGATCATAGGTTGAGGTTGCTTCATTAGCAAGGCACAATCAATGCACAGTTGAACTAGGGTTTCCTTGGGAAACAATCCTTAAGCCCCTTGGGTTATCTTGATCAAATTGGCAAATTGAGATATGTGGGAGGTATATATGATGATTAGGATCTTTGTGAACCATTTTCATGCTTATTCTCATCTTCATCTAGCCACTTCATTGAGCTTAGGAGCCTCCTAGGAGCATTGGAGCACATGATCACTTGAGCTTCAAAACAAAAAGAGTTAGTGACATATTTTTGTGCTTTTGGTTAGTAATAAAAATAATAAAAGCAATAATATACAATACAAGCATACTTGGTGGTCTCAAACCACTCACACAAGTCACACCCCTAGAGTTAAGGAGCCACACATGCTATGATCCTTGAGGCAATGTATTGAGCAAATGATATGATGCCATAAGGGATATTAGGGTCAAAATTAGGGTCTTACACTCCCCATATCTTTAATTTCAAAATCTCTCCCTCCTTTTAAAAATTTCTTTGTTTGTACTTGGTTTGTTTCTAAACTTAGACCATTTTGCAAACTAGAAACTTTGGCCTTATGCCATTGCATTTTTTGAACTTCTTTTCTTAAATAAACATGTAAATAAACTTAACTATACTTGACTTAAAGATTTAAAAAGCCAAAAAGAACTAACTAATTCAAACCATTTTTAGGCCTTTGTGCCTTTTAAACCTAATTTTTATTAAAAGCAAAGCATCCACTTTGAAATTTGTATCACGAACTATGAGGTTTTTGTAAGACCCCAATTTTGACCCTAAGATCCCTCATGCAATCTCATCATATGCATTAGCATTGGGATCATACTTTGGCATTTTCCTTACCCCTCTTTCATTGGGTTTGTTTTGGGAGAGATCACCAAGCACCATATGATTGTATCATACTTGTATATTATCATTTGCCTAACTCTTTTGTAGGTAAGGCATGATCCTCATTGATCTATTAAATCCATATCTAGGGTTTGAGACCCTCATGATAAAAAAATCACAACCAAGTATTGATCCACAAATGGTCATAAGCATCATATATGAGTCCCAATGATCTCTACATGTTATGTTGATCAAGTATTCTTCAAGAGTTTGGAGGTGATTTGCCTTGGAAACCCTAGTTTGACTGGGTATCTTAAGTAACTTCCCCAACAAGCTATCTCATCAATTGATCAAAATTCTCAAGGGAAACTACAAAATTCATCATCTTATGCATATATGATCTACCATGAGCCTAAAAAGTCAAGAGAATTGAAGGTTAGCAAGTTGGTTGATGGTGGTTGGCCAGATGAATTCATCTGATCAAAGTTGGGTCTCCCTAGACCCTATCTCCTACAATTTTCACCATATCAAAATGATTCCAAGAACAACGTTACTATAAATGACATTCCAAATAACTTTCATGTTACGACCTAGAGCTAGTTTTGCTTGGAAAATCATTTTCTGTGTTGAAACATTATAGGTCATTTTGTCTAAACCTTAATTTGAAAGTCAACTTCCCAAGACCATAACTTGCTCAATTTTTATGATATGAAAGATTTACAAGTTGCACAATTAAATTCAAGATTTATAATTCAACTTTGATGTTTGGAGTAAGAGCGAATTCAACTTTTATGAGCATGTGATATGAGGTTACATTATAGGTCATTTTTTACCTATACCATTGAACAAGTGATTTTTCCAAACTTCAAAAATGCATAATTCTATCATTTTAAATCCAAATGACATCAAATTGGTGACCATGTTTAAGTTCTTTGAAATAGCTACATTTTTTATGAAGACACCTTTCTCATTTGAAGCTCATATAAAAAGTTCAGTAAGGTGGAATATTGAGATATATGGCTTGACACTTAGAAAAAATTTCAACATGTTGAAATTTCCAAACTTCCACCTCAAAATTCACCATGATCCAAGTTCTAAATGAAAAAGTGTTCAACATAAAAGTTGTTTCCCTAGTACCCAAGTTCATGCATTTTGGATAAAGTTTGCTAGGGCTGCACATGGTCTTAACAGGTCTGCATGATTGGAAGAAATCAAATGCCAAAAATCACAATTCACATTGCCTTGACATCCAAGCCTCATTTGAACTTCAAAAAGATTGTACATGGATCAAATTGGATTGCTTCATGGGCCTGTAGACACCCATGCAAGCTTGTGCATGAAATGTCCAAATTTAGCAATTTTTCAAGTGTGCAAATATCAGTCCCGATTGCTATAAATACAGGCCCTTGGAGATCAATTCAAACACACCTTGCGCGCCAGCTTTTCCCCCAATTGAAACCCTCACCATTCAAAGGAAAACCTGAGAATTTTCAACTTGAAAATTAAGTTTGAATCTCACTGTTTGGAGATTCAGAAACTCCAGGATCCAAAGCTTTGTACCATTGCTAAGCCTCTCCTGCAAGCTTCTCAAGTGTGATTAGATCAAGGTTGAAGCAAGCAAGATCCATTTCTGCACAGCATTGAAGGTAAATCTTAGAAAACTTCTTCTCTTCAATTCTCACTCATATCTCATCAATTCTCTTGGATCTTTGGTTATCTGAAGTCCTACCAATATAGGCAAGAAGATTGAGTTGCTTTGAGGTCAAATCGAAGCAACTCAGTTGATACACCTCAAAATTTAACTCCTCGTATCTTTCTATATATTTGGAGTTAGTTGAAATTGAGGTCAGATTCGTGCTCAACACCATTTTTTCTTTCAGATCATGTCCTCCTTTTTCATTTTCTTGATGGTGATGAGTGAACCAGTCCGGTGGACCTCGCCTGAGAAGGTGATCGGAGGTCCAGCGCCGGTGGTGTGCTGGACAAGTTCTAAGCCATTGATCTCTTTCAAAATGTTTTAATCTCATATGTTGCTTTTGAATACCAAGCCTATGTCATGTTGACTGCAGTGCATCATGGAACGCGCGTTTCCATCCACTTGATCTGCCACCTCTATTAATGAGGGAGATCAAGTGGCTCACGTTTTTTGATTTTTTGATTTTTGTTTTAATCCATTTGATTTTCATTAATTCATATTAATTTTAATATTGATCCAAAAAATATGAGAGTTTCACCAAAAAAATTCAAATAATTTCCTCTCTCATATTCTGAATTAAAATTATTTTTTGGATCATTATTAATATTTTTCATGATTTAACTGATTTTGTGATTTTTTTAATTGTTTAAAAATACTTTTAAGTCTTAAAAAATTCTAAAAATATTTATCCAAGGTCATTTGACCTTGTTTGACCTATGATAAATCTCATCGCCATTTCTTTGGTACTTTGATGAGGTTTTAGGAATTTAAAAAACCATATTTAATTTAATGCATTATTTTTAGTATTTTTAAATTGAATAAATGCCAAATAATTGTGTTGACCTCTTGTGATGGTTTGTGTAAGTTTGACTTGTGTTGTTGGGCCTTGGTCAAGGTTGATTTGACTTTGTTAAGTTAATATCATTGGATTTAGGGGATTGATGGAATCTACGTTCCATCTCCCAAAATGAATGAATGATATTAACTTGGTAAAAGTCCTCCTTTGACCAATTTGAGTTATGATCCATTACCCTCCCTCTTCATCTAATTCTCATTCTTTATGCATTCATTTCATTTGGACTATGACATCTCAAAATCCTAAGGCTAGTTGATTGCAAAATCAACATAAGTATGGATGTGATTAGGCCACCCTTTTTGCATATTCTTTTTGTGTGTGGTATGTTTCATGAGTATAGTCTATTATACTATGTCTCTAACATGCATTAACACCAAAACTCTATTGCCCGGTCTAAAATAGTTATGACTTCTCCATAAGTCCAATTATGATTGCTTAACATAGCGCTAAACTTTTTACACAAAAGGCATATCATTCTAGTTAGTGAGATTGTAAGTCTCCCCTCTTTCATGGTATTGTGTGGAAACTTGGATTTTTTCCTTCCTTTGGAAGATGTCTTGGCTCAAGGATCCATGCTTGTGATAAGTGGGTTGAGTATTCTCCAAAGAATGACTTAAAACAAAAAAAAAGCAAAAGAAAAACAATACTAACTTCTAACTCATTGACAACTAACATTTAATTTCAAGCCATTTACTTTTAATGCACTTTAATTATTAAGCTTTATTCATTTGCCATTATTCATACCATTCTAATTGTTTATGTTAAATTCCATTTTCCCTTTGTCCATTTGGACCATATTGTGTGATATATCTTGCTTGTGTATATTTTGTTTGTTTGTGTGGTCTTGGACAATTAATGTACATAATAATAACAAAAACCCTAAAAAACTTTTGTGTGGACTGTTGGCTTGATCTTAAACAATTGGACTTAGAATCTAGGCAACCTCCCTATGCTAAAGGACTTGGCCAATGCCTACTTTCACGTAACCAAGTGCTTGTAATTTGAAACTTCATCTGATACATCTTTGAAGATCCCTTTGAGTTCATCTGCAACATGATCATTGTGAAGCTGTTATTTTGAACCTGTGACTTGTGGAATTCATCTGCTACATGAGCAAATTTGAAGGAGATCATGGAGTGGCTGAAGCTTGGATGGGGCCATCTTTATTTGATGCCTTGCTCTTCAAGATAATATTGTATGCATTGTTTGTGGATGGATTCTAATATCCAAGGGAATTTGTGGTTTCTATAAGACATTTTTGTCTATTGGATTGCTATCCATTGGTCAAATCTTTTCAACTCTTAGCTTTTATTTTTGTGCATAGGATTAGTCTCTTCATCTTCTCCCCACTTCTTTAATTTCAAAATCTCTCCCTCCTTTTAAAATTCTTCTTTGCTTGAACTAGTCTTGTTCCAAACTTTGACCACTTTGCAAACTAGAAACTTTGGTCTTATGCCATTGCATTTTCAAACTCATTTTCTTAATCAAACTTATGAATAGACTTAATTATACTTGACTTAAAATTTTCAAAAGCTAAAAAGAACTAACTCATTCAAACCATTTTTAGGCCTTCGTGCCTTTCAAACTTAATTTTTGTTAAAAACAATGCATCCACTTTGAAATTTATACCACGAACTACGAGGTTTTGATCCCTCATTCTTATGTTGGTACGTAGGCACAAGTCCGAAGGTCTTGTAAAACACAGAAAATATAATTAATGAATTCTTTTCTCATCCCCCCATTCTATTTGTTTGTAAACATCACTTTGTACAAAATACATATGCACACAAGAAAGGGCTCCCTAGGAGTACCTAGGACACTTTGGGTGCTAACACCTTCCCTATGTGTAACCAACCCCCTTACCTGTAATCTCTAACATTTTATTAGTTTTGATTTGAAAACTTATTACTTTTGGGTTTTGTTCGTACTTTTCCCTTTTCCCTTGGAAACAATAAAAGTGCGGTGGCGACTCTGGTTTTATTGATGTCTAGCTTATCCATAGCTTGATGATCATGAACTTACCGCTACAGAAATTAAGTGGCGATTCTTATGTTTTATTGATGTTTAGCCTACTTTTTTGTGTGTATATAATTGTATATTTGATGTATGTATATTTATTTGTGTGATATAATCTGCTTGTTGTGCTTAGTGATCTCTGAGTTATGAGATAAGTTCTAACCCGAGCTTGAGTGCAATTAAGATAGGAGGATGGTATAGTCATGTTCGACTTGTGCGGAGTAGTCCTTAACAAGTTGGCTTTATATCCATCTGCTCAGTGGAGACCCTTTTGGATTTGGGAAATGTCACACAATTATTTGTGGTTAGGCATTACTATCTCTAATTTGGGTCCGAGAAGCTGTGGACCGTAGAACATTTACCCCTCTTGGCCTATTTAGGACGTAGTACAGAGACTGTTCAAATGTAGACTTGATAACAGTTGTTACGCGATACTACACTCAGACGGGTTTCTCTTGAGAATAGTATGGGTCGATGAGTCAGTCATCTTAACCTGTAATATCTAATAGATGGAATTAAGACTCTGGGAACTTTTTAGAACATGATCTACAAAATTTTACCCTTAGTTCACTCCTTTGGGATGGTTCTTACCCAGACTCCATGCTCGTGACTCACAACAAACCCTTGATTCTTGGTTGATCCAATCAAGTCTTGTCAATATCAATGGAACTTGGGTGTTGATAAGGTGTAAACCATAATCCACCAAAATGGATGATTGATCTTGACAATGACTTGATTCATCCCTTGACCTTTGTTTGTTTTTCCTGTGTGTGATCCCTTATTTGTGATTGTTGCATCCATGCATTCATGCGCATCATAATATTCATCACACGAAAATTTCAAGGAACTGAGGTATTATTTGCAAATATTTTCAGATGTCCCGACTTGAAAGAGTTAAGGAAGCTAGCATCTTTTGTATTAGATCCCTTGGACTTCAAACAACATCATGGAAAGCTTCTTTCTATCTTGTCTACTGATGTGGTTGAAGGACTCCTGAGTGTGCTAGTGCAGTTCTATGATCCTCTCTACCGTTGCTTCACTTTCCCAGATTATCAGCTTGTGCCTACATTGGAGGAGTATGCCCATCTCTTGGGGATACCTGTTTCTAGTAGGGTGCCTTTTAGTGGATTGGAAGAGATTCCCAGATCTTTACTTATTGTTGAAGCTCTTCACTTGAAGAAGTCAGAGATAGAGGCTCATTGGGTGAAGAAAGGAGGTTTATTTGGGTTGCCATCTGATTTCCTCATTAAGGAAGCTACTCCTTTAGCTCAAGCCGGTAGTGTGGATGCCTTTGAAGCTATCTTTGTGTTGCTCATTTATGGATTAGCTTTGTTCCCTAACATTGACGGTTTTGTTGATGTTAACGCTATTAGACTTTTCTTGATTGGGAATCTTATGCCTACTTTGTTGGGTGATATGTATTTCTCTTTGCATCTAAGGAATTCTAAAGGTGGTGGAACTATTGTCTGTTTCATTCCTCTTCTATACAAGTGGTTTATTTCGCACTTGCCTTAGACACATGCTTTTGTGGAGAACAAACAATGTCTACGGTAGTCTCAGAGACTTATGTCTCTCACTAATGATGATATAGTTTGGTATGATCCTTCTTTGAGCAGTTTGGATATTATTGATTGTTGTGGTGAATTCTCTAATGTGCCTCTCATTGGTACACAAGGAGGAATTAACTACAACCCTGCTTTGGCTCGTCGTCAGCTTGGGTTCCTCTTGAGAGACAAACCTAATAACACTTTATTAGAAGGTCTTTTCTATTAAAAGGGTAAAGATCCCCAACATTTGAAGCAGAAGATTGTGCATGCTTCGCATAATGTGTATAGGAAGGGAAGATCCAAGCTTGGTCTGTGCATTTGTGTAGCTTTGGAAGCCTACACTCTTTGGGTGAAGAAGAGAGCTTTGGAGTTGAAGATGCCTTATCCTTGTGAAAGACCTATGTCTAGGGTTGTGGTTGAGCCATTAACCCTCCCTAACCAAGATGTAGAGTAGTTGGAAGACGCGCTCGCCAAGATAAAGCAAGAGAAGGATATGTGGAAAGAGCGTTTCCATGCTTTGAGCAAGAAGCATGAGGAGTTGTAGTCAGAATCTAAGGACAAAGATGCACTTATTGAACTACATGAAGACCGAGTGACAAAGAGACAAAGAGAGTCGGAGGTTTCATCTTCCTCTAGCATGCCTCAGCATTTCGTTGCTTGGAAGAAGATTGTTGATCAGCTTGTCCTCGAGAAGACTCGGATGGAGACTTCTTTTGAGACCGAGATTCGATGCATGCGAAGGAAGTACGCACCTTCAACCAGATCTTCTGACGTTGTTGTTAGGGATCCTTAGGATGACTAGTCTCCTTTTCTCTTGTAATTTTTCATTTGGTTTCTGAAGTTGTACTCAGTGTAATCCTTCCAATTATATAAATGAAAAGAGATTTCTTATGGTTGTATCAAATTGTTGCAATTGTTATTAAATATATATATATTTGCAAATAATATAGTAAGTTCCTTGAAAATAAAAATAAATAAACAAGCATTGCATTTCATGCATCATTTGCATATGCAGGTTTCTCTTTCACCAAATGTCTCATTGTTGTTTCTTCTGTGCTTCAGCCAAGCTGACTCATCGGTACAACACTCACGCCAATCATCTGAGAATCATGGAACATCTTGAGCAAGAGAACAAAGAGCTGAAGGACGAGATCACTCGACTGACTGCCATGATTGAGTCAGTGTTGGCTGCTCAGAGCTAGTCGTCTCCAACACCCGCAACTCCTCCTCCTCAGAGGACTGTTATTTCCAAGGTGGCTACCTCTACCATGCCTGCTGCTACCGCTCACTTTGCGCCTGCTATGCCTTCCGGATTCTCGTGGGAAATGCTGCCGAATTTCGTGCCTGAGGGCTTTGCACCCACTTTTGTTTCTATGTCGACATCTAGCCCGGTCATGTCTGTGCCACCTCCCGTTGTGCACACCTTACCTCGTGTAGAGGACACCATTTATCATTTTGAGCAATCTGAGGGTCCGAATGTTTATGAGAAAATGGACGAAATGAAGGATCAATTTCTTGAGTTGCGCAAGGAATTGAAGACGTTGAGAGGTAAGGACCTGTTTGGGAAAAGTGTTGCTAAGTTATGTCTGGTGCCAAATGTGAAGACTCCAGTGAAATTCAAAGCGCCTGACTTTGAAAAATACAGAGGGAACACATGTCTGCTCAGTCATCTAGTGATGTATGCCCGCAAGATGTCTACCCAAACTAACAACGATCAGCTGTTGATCCACTACTTCCAAGACAGTCTGACCGGTGTTGCGCTCAGATGGTATATGGGGTTGGACAGTGCAAGCATTCTAACTTTCAACGACTTAGGAGAAGCTTTTATCAAACAGTATAAGTACAATGTGGATATGGCGCCTGATAGAGACCAGCTGAGGTCTATGTCTCAGAAGGATAAGGAGACATTCAAAAAGTACGCGCAGAGATGGAGAGAATTGGATGCTCAGATCATTCCTCATTTAGAGGAGAAGGAAATGACAAAAATCTTTTTGAAGACCCTGAGTTCATTTTATTATGAACGTATGATTGCCAGTGCCCCCAGTGACTTTACTGAAATGGTAAACATGGGGATGAGGCTTGAGGAAGGTGTCCGAGAAGGACGATTGTCAAAATATGAAGCGTCGTCAAGTAAGAGATATGGCAGTAGCCTTGGGAAGAAGAAAGATAGTGAAGCTAATGCAATTTCTAGTGGGAGGTAGAGGAGGCCTCAGATCAGAAGGAATCAACCATCCTGTCAACACCATCATCAAGTATCTTCAGTCATTCCTATATTCTCGAATAATTAATCAGTACCAATTCAACAACAACAACGTCAATAGCAACCGCCGCAACAACACACAAACACTTACAACAACAACAATAATACCAACAATCACCATCAACAAAACTTTGAGAGGAAGAAGGTCTCTTTTGACCCGATTCCTATGACTTATGCAAAGCTATACCCATCTTTGGTTCTAAAGAACCTACTCCAGCCAAGAAACCTGCCACAAATTCCCGAACCACTTCCATGGTGGTACAAGCCCGAACTCCGTTGTGCTTTCCACCAAGGAGCACCCGGACACGACATTGAGAACTGCTATCCGCTCAAGTACGTGGTTCAGAAGTTGGTAAAGAGTGGAATGGTGTCCTTCAAGGACCGTGCACCCAACTTAAAAGCAAATCCATTGCCCGTTGATGGGAATTCATCAGTTAAAATTGGTGGACGGTTGTCCTGGGGAGTTTAAAGTATTTGATGTTCGTTTCATCCGGAGGTCCTTGGTGACGATGCACAGAGACATTTGTATGGTGAGTGATTATGAGCATGACCATGACGGTTGTGCTTTTTGTAGTGTCAACCCGAGAGGTTGTGAGGTTGTGAAAAGGGACATCCAGCGGTTGATGGATGAAGGCATGATTCAGATTGTTCAATCCCGTCATGTAGATTACCATGTGAATGTAATAGTTCTAGTATTCAAGAATCCCGAGAGAGTGGTGATTCAATATGACAGCAGTAACAATAACAAAGTCAACAACAGATCAATATCATCGTTGGTCATACGGTTAGCGGGTCCAGTCCCGTATTCATCCGATAAAGTTGTTCCATATCAGTACAATGCAACAATGATGAATGATGGTCAAGAGGTTCCGTTGCCTATGACCAGCTCTGCAGTGAGCATTGTTGATGTTACCAAGGTGACCCGAAGTGGTCGTGTGTTTGGGTCGTTGTTCCCAAAAGATAAAGAAGAATCAGCTGTTAGTAAGGAGGTGGAAGTGCATGCTGTAGATCCGGTTAGTACTTCAAAATGTCATTCTGGTGAATCCATCAATTTGAAGGCTAATGATGATGATGATGAGGTACTTCGTCTGATTAAGAAGAGTGAGTTCAATGTGGTGAGGCAACTGCTCCAAATCCCCTCAAAAATTTCAGTACTGTCTCTGCTCATGAATTCAGAAGCGCACAGAGAAGCACTACAAAGAGTTCTTGAGAAAGCATTTGTGGAACATGATGTGACGATGGATCAATTCGATCATATTGTGGCTAACATCACTTCCTACAACAATCTCAGTTTCTGTGATGAAGAACTCCCTAAGGAGGGTAGAAATCATAACTTGGATTTGCATATCTCTCTGAAATGCAATGATGATTTGTCTAATGTGCTTGTTGACATCGGGTCTTCATTGAATGTGTTGCCGAAGTCAACTTTGTCAAAGCTATCATATCAAGGAGCGCCCATGAGGTATAGCAGTGTAATCGTCAAAGCTTTTGTCGGTTCCCGCAAAACAGTGATAGGTGAAGTGGACCTTCCAGTGAAGATAGGTCCGAGTGACTTCTAGATTAATTTTCAAGTAATGGATATCCACTCGGCCTATAGTTTCCTGTTGGGAAGGCCATGGATCCATGAGGAGGGAGTTGTTACCTCCACTTTGCATCAAAAGCTCAAATTTATGAAGAATGGAAAGCTTGTAATTGATGGCGGGGAAAAGGCATTGTTGGTTAGCCACCTGTCATCTTTCTCTTACATTGAAGCTGAGGACGAGGTCGGAACTCTGTTCCAAGCCTTATCTATTGCTGCTGAAAAGAGAGTTGGGACACCTATGTCCTTATTGAAAGATGCAAGGAAGATTGTTGGAGAAGGCAACTCTGATCAGTGGGGGCGCATGGTAGAGGTCTCCGGCAATAAAGGAAGAATCGGTATGGGTTTTTAGCAAGGTTCATCAACTGCAAGGTCTGAGGATATGCAACTTAGCTTCCATAGCAGAGGGTTCATTCATGGCAAAGAACAACACTTAGTTATTGTGCTAAAGGATGACGAAGAGGAAGACTGCACCAATTTTGTGACGCATGGAAAGGCTTGCAACAATTGGACTGTTGTTGATGTTCCTGTTATTTTGCATCGATCTAAGTAATTGCTTTTATATGTTTTGAAAAATCCTTCTCCTATGCCTAAGGGGGAAATGAACATTTTTGGGCATTTTGAAATTGATCATTAATAAAATTAATTCTACTCATCCACATCTATGATGTTTTGTTTTTACTTTTTTCCTTATTCTGAAAATGGTAATCACAAAAAACATAAGTAAACAATATAAATTGTCCATCTGCATAATATTTGGTCACAAATTCACTTCTCTAAAATCAAAATATAAAATCATTATGCAGGTTGGTTTCTAACCCCATTGAATACAATTATTCTTCTCCTTCTCCAAATTTTGAATTCCCTGTATTTGAGGCCGAGGAGGAAAATGATGAAGAAGTGAGTGATGAATTATCTCGTCTTCTTGAGCATGATGAGAAGACCATTCAGTCGTTCGAAGAGCAGATTGAGTTAGTCAAATTGGGTTCCGAGGATGATGTGAAGGAAGTCAAGATTGGGTCTAAACGGTGTCCAAATGTCAAGAAGGGGTTGATTGATCTTCTTCGAGAGTATTCAGATGTGTTTTGCTTGGTCATATCAAGACATGCCTGGTTTGGATTCTGAGATTGTGGAGCATAGATTGTCGTTGAAACCAGAATGCTCGCCAGTCAAGCAGAAGTTGAGAAGAACACATCCTGAGATGGCTGTGAAGATCAAAGAGGAAGTGCAAAAGCATATTGATGTCGGTTTCCTTGTGACCGCTGAGTATCCGCAATGGGTGGCCAATATTGTGTCTGTGCCAAAGAAAGATGGAAAAGTACGCATATGTGTTGACTATAGAGATTTGAATAAAGCCAGTCCGAAAGATGATTTCCCTCTGCCACACATTGATATGTTGGTAGACAATACTGCTAAATTCAAAGTCTTTTCGGTTATGGATGGATTTTCCGGATATAATCAGATCAAGATGGCACCCGAAGATAGGGAGAAGACCACATTCATTACACCTTAGGGAATATTCTGTTATAGAGTGATGCCTTTCGGTTTAAAGAATGCTGGTGCAACTTACTAGAGAGCAATGACTACTTTTTTTCATGATATGATGCATAAAGAGATTCAAGTTTATGTCGATGAAAAGATTGTTAAATCAATTGACGAAGAGGAACATGTTGAGCATTTGTTGAAACTATTCCAGCGTTTGAGGAAGTATAAACTCCGCTTGAATCCCAATAAGTGTACTTTTGGTGTTCGTTCTCGTAAATTGTTGTGCTTTATTATCAGCGAGAAGGGTGTTGAAGTTGATCCTGCTAAGGTCAAAGTAATACAAGAGATGTCAACGCCCAAAACTGAGAAGCAAGTCAGACGTTTTCTCGGTCGCTTGAATTATATCTCAAGATTCATTTCATTCATGATTGCCACATGTGCGCCTATATTCAAGCTTCTTCAGAAAGATCAGTCTTGTGATTAGACCGAAGACTGCCAGAAAGCTTTTGACAGTATCAAAGAGTATCTACTTGAACCTCTGATTTTGTCGCCACCTGTTGAAGGAAGACCTTTGATCATGTATTTGACTGTGCTTGAAGATAGTATGGGTTGTGTTCTTGGTTACCAAGATGAGACTGGAAAGAAGGAACTTTCAATTTACTACCTCAGTAAGAAGTTCACCGACTGTGAGACTCGGTATTCTATGCTCGAGAAAACTTGTTGCGCATTGGCTTGGGCTGCTAAGCGTCTGCGTTAGTATATGTTGAATCATACCACTTGTTTGATATCCAAAATGGATCCAATCAAGTATATATTTGAGAAGCCTGCTTTAATTGAGAGAATTTCCCGTTGGCAGATGTTATTATCAGAGTATGATATTGAATACCAATCTCTGGAAGCAATCAAAGATAGTATCTTGGCTGACCATTTGGCTCACCAACCAATTGAAGATTATCAGCCTGTGTAGTATGATTTTCCTGATGATGATATCTTGTACTTGAAAATGAAAGATTGTGATGAACCATTGCTTGAAGAAGGGCCATAACCTGGTTCTCGTTGGGGCATGGTATTTGATGGAGCTGTCAATCAATATGGAAATGGCATTGAGGAAGTGATCGTTACTCCTCAAGGCACGCATCTACTATTTACAGCTAGATTGACTTTCAAGTGTACAAACAATATGGCAGAATATGAAGCTTGCATTATGGGGCTTGAAGAGGCCATTGATCTCAGAAACAAGTACTTAGATGTCTTTGGAGATTCAGCTTTGGTTGTGAATCAGATCAAAGGTTAATGGGAAAAGAATCAACTCGGTTTGATACCGTACAAAGATTATGCAAGGAGGATTTTAACTTTGTTTACAAAAGTTGAGTTTCATCATATCCCTCGAGATGAGAACCGGATGGAAGATGTTATAGCAACGTTGGCTTCAATGATCATAGTAAAGTATTGGAATGAGGTTCCCAATTTGACTGTGATGCGTCTTGATAGGCCGACTCATATGTTTTTCTTAGAAGAGGTCCAAGACGAGAAGCCGTGGTATTATGACATCAAGTGTTTCCTCCAAAGTCAGATTTACCCGCCTGGGGCATCTTTGAAAGATAAGAAGACTTTGAGAAGATTAGCAGGCAATTTCTACTTGAATGGTGATGTACGGTATAAGAGAAACTTCGACATGGTTCTGCTCAGATGTGTGGCTAGACACGAAGCATACTTGTTGATGATTGAAGTCCATGAAGGTTCCTTTGGTACTCATTCCAATGGACATGCGATGGCAAAGAAGATGTTGCGAGCAGGTTACTATTGGCTGACAATGGAATCTGACTGTTGCAAGTTTGTAAAGAAATGCCACAAGTGTCAAATATATGCAGATAAGATTCATGTTCCTCCGACGCTATTGAATGTTATATCTTCCCCATGGACCTTCTTCATGTGGGGAATTGATATGATTGGGATGATTGAGCCTAAAGCTTCGAATGGACATCGTTTCATTTTGGTGGCAATAGACTACTTCACAAAATGGGTTGAAGCGACATCGTATGCAAATGTAACCAAGCAAGTTGTGGTAAGGTTTATCAAGAATCAAATTATATGCCGTTATGGTGTGCCAAGTAAGATCATTACTGATAATGGATCAAACTTGAACAATAATATGATGGAAGCTCTTTGCAAAGACTTCAAGATTGCACATCATAATTCTTCTCCCTACAGACCCAAGATGAATGGGGCTGTTGAAGCTGCAAATAAGAACACCAAGAAGATTATTCAGAAGATGGTTGTCACATATAAGGATTGGCATGAGATGCTTCCATTTTCTTTGCACGAGTATCGTACATCCATCTGCACTTCAATAGGGGAAACCCCTTTCTCTCTTGTATATGGTATGTAAGCAGTGCTCCCCGTAGAGGTCGATATTCCTTCGCTGCGTGTGCTCATGGAAGCCAAGTTGACTGAGGCTGAATGGTGTCAGACCAGGTTCGATCAGTTGAATTTTATAGAAGATGAGAGATTAACTACCATGTGTCATGGTCAGTTATATCAGCAAAGGATGAAGAAAGCTTTTGATAAGAAGGTCAGACCTCGGGTGTTCAAAGAAGGTGACCCTGTGCTCAAGAATATCTTATCTTTCAAACCAGATTCTAACGGCAAATGGACTCCTAATTATGAAGGCCCGTATGTTGTTAAGAGAGCCTTTTCAGGCGGTGCTTTGATTCTTACAACTATGGATGGTGAAGAGTTCACTCGTCCTGTGAACGCAGATGCAGTCAAGAAATACTTCGCCTAAAAAAGAAAAGAACAACTCGCTAAGTTGAAAACCCGAAAGGGCGGCTTAGGAAAAAATGAGCGTCTCGGTGGATTGAAAATCCGAAAGGGTGATCCAGGAAAAAATTAGAGACATAAAACAGAAGAAAAAATATCCCGATAAGTTATGTATCCCACCCTGGCGAAACTTATGCAAAAATTAGGGATTATGGCAAGTAACTTCATGTTATTAATCGTCCAGTATTGGAGAAGCTTTGTTGAGCACAAGGGTTGACGACAATTTATCATCCCTGGTGGCGGCCAAAAGCATAGTGGATATCAAGAATTGCTAGAAGGATTAGCAGTCATTTGTATTAAATGTAACCATTTTCCATATAAATTACCATTTTTAACTTTGTAAAATCTATGGAGTCTTGTCATTTACAGACTACCATTCTATTAAATAAAGTTGAACTTTTATCCAATTGTTTCTACTCTTGTTTATTTCAGCCAAATAGTTTTAAATTTTATTATGATCATTTTTGAAATTAAATTTTTTAACGAAAATAATTTACTTAGACATATAAATGCAAGAATTTTTCAGAGGCAGTTTTAAAGCAATATCAATAGCATTTCGAAAAATAGCAATTCTTAAGTGTGGAGCTCTATGGGTTTCCCAAGCAGATAACCCTTCGGGTATCCTGTAGCGGTGAATTCATGATCATCAAGCTATGGATAAGCTAGAGATCAAATAACAAGAGTCACCATCGCGCTTTTATTGTTTCCAAGGGAAAGGGGAAAAAGTACGAAAACCCAAAAAGTAAGAAGTTTTCAAATTAAAACTAATAAAATGTCAAAGATTACAGGTAAGGGGGTTGGTTACGCATAGGGAAGGTGTTAGCACCCAAAGTTTCCTAGGTACTCCTAGGGATCCCTTTTTGTGTGCATATGTATTTTGTACAAAAATGATGTTTACAAACTAATAGAATGTGGGGATGAGAAAAGAATTCATGAATTATATTTTTGTGTTTGACAAGACCTTCGGACTTGTGCTTACGTACCAACATAAAAATGAGGGATCAAAACCTCGTAGTTCGTGACACAAATTTCAAAGTGAATGCATTGCTTTTAATAAAAATTAAGTTTTAAAGGCACAAAGGCCTAAAAATGGTTTGAATGAGTTAGTTCTTTTTGGCTTTTTGAAAGTTTAAGTCAAGTATAGTTATGTTTATTTACAAATTTTATTTAAGAAAAGAAGTTTGAAAATGCTATGGCATAAGGCCAAAGTTTCTATCTTTTTGCAAAGTGCTCAAAGTTTAAAACAACATAAGTTCAATCAAAGAAGATTTTGAAAAGGGAGGAGGGGGAGATCTTGAAATTAAAGAAAAGGGGAGAAGATGAAGAGACTAATCCTATGCAAAAAATTAAAAGTTGAGAGTTGAAAAGATCTGACCAATGGGTAGCAATCCAATAAACAAGAATGTCAATAGAAACCCAGAATTCCCTTGGACATTTTGAATTAAGCAACACACAAATGAACAATTATATCAATCTTGAAGAGCAAATGCATCAAATAAAGATAGCCACATCCAAGCTTTAGCCACTTTATGATCTTTTTCAAATTAGCCCATGTAACAGATGAATTCCACAAGTCACATGTTCAAAATAACAACTTCACAATTATCATGTTGTAGATGAACTCAGAGGAATCTTGAATGATGTATCAGATAAAGTTTCAAATTGCAAGCACTTGGTTTTACAGAAAGTTGGCATTGGCTAAATTCTAAGTCCATATGTCCAAGATCAAGCCAACAGTCCACACAAAAGTTTTTTAGGGTTTTTGTTATTATTATGTACATTATTGGTCAAAGACCACACAAACAAGCAAAGTACACAAACAAGATATATCACATAATATGGTCGAAGTGGACAAAGTGAAAATTGCATTAACATAAACAATTAGAATGGTATGAATAATGGGAAATGAATAAAGGCTAAAATTAAATGACATTAAGGTAAAGGGCTTGAAGTTAAAAGTTAGTTATTGATAAGTTAGAAGTTAGTATTGTTTTGCTTTTGCTTTTCATTTTTTAAGACATTCTTTAGAGAACACTCAACCCACTTGTTACAAGCATGGATCCTTGAGCCAAGACATCTTCCAAAGGAAGGAAAAAAGGCCAAGTTTCCACACAATACCATGAAAGAGAGGAGACTTACAATCTCACTAACTAGACTGATATGCCTTTTGTGTCACAAATTTAGCGCTATGTTAAGCAATCGTAATTGGACTTATGTAGAAGTCACAACTATTTGAGGTCGAGCAATAGAATTTTGGTGTTAATGCATGTTAGAGACATAGTATAATGGATTATGCTCATGAAACATACCACACACAAAAAGAATATGCAAAAGAGGTGGCCTAATCTCATCCATACCTATGTTGAATTTTCAATCAACTAGCCTTAGGACTTTGAGATATCATAGGCCAAATGAAATGGATGTATAAAGAAAGGGAATGAGGTGAAGAGGGAGGGGAATGGATCAAAAATCAAATTGGTCAGGAGGACTTTTACCAAATTAATATCATCCATTCATTTTGGGAGATGTGTCGCAACCTGAAAAATACAGTGCGCGAAAAAACAACCGGCGAATGAAAAAGACAGGAGAGTCGCCACCGTGCGTTATTCATCCCAAAGGAGGGAAAGGAAACGCTCGAAGTAAACCTGAAAAAGGAAAGGACAAGACGGGGTCTCGCAACCAAATCTTGGGTTCGGTAGTCGGTTATGCGAAGGGAAGGTATTAGCACCCCTACGCATCCGTAGTACTCTACGGGATCCACTTTTGTGGTTTTTGTCTAAAGGGTATGGGTTTACCTAATGTGTTTATTTACTAAAAAGGTTAAGAGAAATGACTCGCGCGGATGTCGCATCCACTGCATACGTATCTCATCTGAATATGAGAATCAGAGTCTTCGTAGCTCGGCTGACCTATGGTTTGGGGGATGTGTGCTCGCTAAGACATCGCGTGTTATGCCTACGTATCTCATCTGGAATGAGAATCAGAGCAAGCCGTAGTTCGGCTAACTACGGGGTTGTGGATTGGGTTTTGGACGAACGACGTCACTACGCAATCTACCGGATGCTCGACCTTTGGAGACTTACTCGCCTGTAGTAGAAGGAGTAAACATGTTGCTTTGGGTTTTAGGGTTTGGGATGCTCGAGGGCAAACAGGCAGTCCTTGACGAAGGAACCGCGCTACATGTGGGGATATGAATACAAAACACAAAACATGTATCTCAAAGTAAAATGCCACCAAGGGGCTCAAATATTGCCTCCTATCGAGGTCTTCCAGCTAAGAAAGCGATAAAGTACGAGAAAAGGAAAAAATTACCACACGGATAAAGATCCGAAGTTACAGCAATTAAAGGATTAGCAACCCTGAGATCTCTCCAGCTAGACCATCAAAGAAAATCAGTCAATACGATTAATCAGGATAAACCTCCGGATGGTATCCTTGCAAGAGTATGTGAGCCCTCACGAAAACTCAACAGAAAGGTTAGACAAACAAGGTGAAATCCAGGGAAAACAATGCCATGGCAACACAAAGACAGGTTAGAGAAACAAAAATAGGGTAACCAAGAGTTGCCCCTAAATCAAAATGTAACCACATGAGTAATTCCATAAAAATTCACAAAAAGCAATCAAGGGTAGGAGGCCTAAACCTCTTGTCAAACACATGCATCAAAAGGGTATCAAATTCACGCATAATACCTCATACATTTAGAGCATTCAAATTAAAGGCATAAAGATGATGGATATATGGCAAACCTGATTGGAGAGATTGATTAAGATTGAATGGTACGGCCGGATCTGCAAAGTAATACTAGGGTTTGTGTGAGGCGGAGTGAACTTCTCAAGGCTGCCTGAAGGTCGCTGCAGAGTAGTTCCTAGGTTTCCTTCTCTCAAAATCTTTCTCCAGTGAATCTCCCAGTGTAACTCCAAGTGTCCTTTCCTCTACTGAAACTTCAGTATTTATAGACTGGTTTTCGTGGGTACTGGGCTCAAATGAGGGAGACCCAAGTCCAAAAAAATTTGTTATATTTTATTTATTTATTTAATTAATTTTATTTATTTATTTATTTTTAACTTTTTTTTTTCTTCGTTTTCTTGGATCTAATTCTGATTGACATGATGAAATGCAATGTATCTAATGTTAAATGACCTAAAAATGAATGCATGCATGAGGTGTAAAGCGTATGCTTCCAGGAAAATGAAGGGTAAATTTTGGGGTATTACAGCTGCCCCTATTCAATCAACTGGAGACCTGGAAAGAAGATAGCAGTGACTTTCGTGCTTTCGAGGTATCAAGGGATTGAATACAATAAAAGCCCAAAAATTTGCACTGAAGTGAAGTGAAGTAACAATGCCTGTCAGAATCGGCAAAGAGGTGGTCTTGAAAGAAGAATCCGTCTGGTACGGTGAGAGTCAGTCTGAATACCGAAAAAGAATGTTAACTTGGATACCAAAATAAATGGTAACACAGAAATAACCATGGTCTGAATGTCGCTCATCAGTCTGAATACTGGAAAGGACTTCGATCTGAACATCGGAAAATTGGCCTGAATGCCACAAGTCGCATCGACCTGAACGTCGGAAACTTCTTCGATCTGAACATCGGAAAGACTTGGCCTAAATGCCACTTAGATCTGAATATCGGGAACACTGGCCTAAATGCCACTTCGATCTGAATATCGGAACACTGGCCTGAATGCCACTTCGGTCTGGATACCAGAAAACTGGCCTGAATGCCCCTTCGGTTTGGATACCGGAAAATTGGCCTGAATGCCACAAGTTGCATCGACCTGAACGTCGGAAACTTCTTCGATCTGAACATTGGAAAACTTCATGCCTGTCAGCATTGGCAGAAATAGGGAATGATAATAAAGGTGGCGCATGGGCCAATGACACTTGCTGGGGATAACCAAGGTGGGTAATGAACAATCTTCAGTCTGAGTACTGGAAATAACTTCTAGCTTATCACTTGGGATACCGAGAATGTTTTATGCTTACATGCGTATGTTTGAATCTTTCAATGGCGTAATGCTCCATGAAAATGGAAATGCTACGCGATTTGGGAGGATGCAATGGAATATGATTCTACATGCAGGGATGCGAAATGCTGGGTAGAATGCCAAGCTGAGGCAAGGGGATCTACTGGGGAAATGATCACCATCTTCTGGACTCTGGCAAGGCTGTTGGAGATGCACAGTGCAAAGAATTCTGTGGGGAAATGACCCGCCACACGGTGTTCTAGCAATGACGAAATACCGAGATTCTTACTGGGGAGAGAACGACACTGAAAACCCGCTGTTGGGGAAAGCGATAGTGGTTCTGGCAACCACGATTTGCGAGAGATGACTCAGCAAGGGAAGCAAACACCGATACGGTACCGAGGTTCTGCTTCAAGGAAAGAAACCATGGATCTGGCATTGGGGTTATCGATCTGGCCTCGAACTCTAAGGAGCAGCCACTTCTGCTGGGAAGATACAGTCTGACACTGTCAACTCCGCTGGGGGTATACAATCTGGAACTGTCAACTCTACTGGGGAGTGTATATTCTGAAACAACCGCTTGGGGAAGTACGGTGGTGAGAACCTGCTGGGGATTGAAGAATCCAACACTCTGATCAGCTCTGCAGGGATAAGACACCGAATTCGTCTGTTGGTGACCTCACTGGGGAAGATATTCACGATCATCTGCAAGGGGATTTTAAGGAAATGCCCCGAGGGTATCTGTTCTGAATAGACGATCCAAAGCACTTAAAATTTACAACAATTTTATATGTTTATTGAGCATGTACCTGTAAAGCCCTTATGTGTCATGATGCAATGTTTATCAAAAATTCGGACGTCATTTTTGCAAACAAAACAGTAAAATGAAAATGAAAACAGAGATATACTGAATAACATGATTTTATTGATTGAATGGCCTCTGAATAGGCATTTACATCAGGAAGCAATCCCTGGAAAGAGGTAATCGCACAAAAGATAAAAACAGAAATTAATCTAATGGCAATGTGAAATGGATTTCTATTGGGTTCCAATTCTGCTATGACTTGCCCGTCTTCAAGATCCTCCAGATGATCAGCCTTCTGAAAAGGTGATTGGACTGTTTCCTACCTTTCAAAAATTTCCAGTCATCGACATGAGATGAGATTCAGAACTAACTCAGAACGCAGTCATTCGCTTAATCCCTAACTCAGAACGCAGTCATTCGCTTAATCCCTAACTTTTGCCTTAATCCCACCTGAAGGTTTCAAGACCAAACCCTTTACTTCTAACTTCGACAGGGCTCTCTTGGGTAGCACATTGAGAGAGGAGCCTGTATCCACCAGAACATGCGATAGCACGGTGTCTCTGCATTTCATTGAGATGTGCAGAGCCTTGTTATGATTGCGTCCGGCTGGTGTCAAGTCAGAATCGGTAAAACCCAACCCGTTTGCCTGCATGCACATTGACGACGATCCCTTCTAGTTGGTTTACCGAGATTTCTTGAGGTACATATGCAGCATTAAGAACCTTCAGAAGTGCCTCCCTGTGTGCCTCCGAACACAACAGGAGCGAGAGAATGGATATCTTGGACGGAGTCTGAATCAACTGATCGACTACCTTGTAGTCGCTTTTCTTTATGATTCTCAGAAGTTCGTCCACATCCTTTGTAAAAGTGGGCTCAGAACCATCCCGGGGTGCAGAGGTACCCTCATTCACGACTTGCTTGCCTTTGGTTTTCGCCACAGCATCAGCATTATCAGCTTGGGTAACCGGTGGTGAGAACAATCTACCACTCCTGGTGAATCGGCCGATTCCACCGACATTATCCATTGCGGGATCGTCAAGTTCAGGCTTCTGACCCTCTTCTGCTTTCAGTGGCCGTTCCACCTTATGATCGTGCGTATACACACTCCCCCCATAATGCCACGGAATGGCCTTTCACTGGTAAGAGGTAAAGGACCAGGGGTTGTGATGGTCATAGTAGATCGTCGCACTGGTGGCACGGGTTGCACTTCTGGCACACTGATCTGATTAGTTGGGTAGAAAATAGTGATAGTAGCAATATCACAGTCGTACTCGGAAATCTCATTCATTGAAATGCAAGCATCCGAAACATCAGGATCAAGTTCAATTACATCAGGATCATCCACATTGGAAAAAATAAATACATCATCATGGATTACAGAATCAGTAGGAACAACATCTGCGAATTCATCAGTAGCATCTTCAAACCCTTCTTCCTCAACTCCTTCCACAAACTCTTGGACAGACAAATCTTCAACCTGGAGGATACCTTTGTCGAGCAAGGCCTGGATACCCTACTATAGCTTCAAACAACCTCCACTCTGAGTGGCACAATCCAAACAACCCTTCCCACAACCGGGGAAAACATATGCCTTCAGCAAGCATCCTTTGATATCCAACAATGGAGTCTTCAACTTCAGCACATCTTTGACGGATCTGGCTTCCCCTTCCATCATATTAACGTTCGCACCACCATGTTGGGGCATGGGATTGTTAACGATATTCGGAGCCGGTGCAAGGTCGATGGCCTTTGAATCTATGAGGTCCTGAACTACGTGCTTAAAAGCTTTGTAGTTCTCAATATTGTGGCCAGGTGCCCCAGAGTGGAAGCTACACCTAGCGTTGGCGTCGTAACCCACCGGAAGTCTACCAACAGGAGGGGCCAGAGTGCGCAGTTGCACAAGTTGTAGTTGTTCAAGACTAGAAAGCAACTGAGCGTACGACATTGGAAGGGTGTCGAAACGCCGGTCCATCATCCTTTGCCTCTGTTGATAAGAGGGTCTGTTACCCGGTTGTTGCTGTTGTTGGTACTGAGCTGGTTGACGTTGTGATTGTTGTTGTTGTAGTGGCGCTGCAGCTGGAATGGTCACAGCCGCAACATACGGTTGCTGATGATAATTCTGAAAATTATTCCTCCGGTTATCCCTGTTCTGATAAGAAGATATGGCATTTGCATCCCCTTCTCCCCTCTTCTGTCCCTGAATGAACGACTTCTTCACCCCTGATGAGGATCCACCTCCACTCTGGCTCTTATAGGTCTTTAGGTAATTCTCCACCCTTTCTCCAGTAGAGACCACATCAGCAAAGTTGGAAGCATTGCACCCCACCAGACGCTCCAGATAAGGTCCAGGCAGCGTATTCATGAACATGTTGGCCATTTCCTTTTCCAACATAGGAGGCTGAACACGGGAAGTTGTATCCCTCCAGCGTTGAGCGTATTCCCTGAAGCACTCATTGCTTTTAAGAGACAGATTCTGAAGTTGAGTTCTGTCCGGAGCCATGTCTGTATTATACTGATACTGCTTCACGAAAGCCTCTGCCAAATCCCTCCAGCAACGGATGTGGGCTCTGTCCAGCCTCATATACCATTCCAAGGATGCCCCAGCTAGGCTATCCTGGAAGAAGTACATAAGTAGCTTCTCGTCATCAGAGTATGCAACCATTTTACGGAAATAGGCTTGCGCGTGAGTTTTGGGGCAAGAGCTGCCATGGTATTTGTCAAATATCGGGACCTTGAATTTCGGTGGCACCCTCACACCTGGGACCAGCCCCAAGTCAGCAACATCTACTCCCAGAGGATTCTGTCCTTCCACTGCTTTCAACCTCTCTTCCAATCTTCTAAACATGGGGTCCATGCCAAAGTCTTCCTGAAGCAAGGGAAACTGATCATCCTGACCATCCTGAATGGGTTGTTGATCTAGGTTGACATGCGGGATCGGGATAGGCCCCGGTCCATTGGGACCATTAGCCTCTCCAGCTGGAGGATCAGCCAACGTCTCCGGTTGAATAATAGGGGGATCCCTCTGTACCAACAATCTAAGCTCCTGCTGTCCTTGAGCCACCCCTTGAACCAAATCCATGAATTGATTCATGCGAATCTTCATCTCGGCGAGCTCTGCTTGTAGGCTCTCCATCGCTCTCTGTTGATTCCTTCGGGTATCGTATCGGTGAATGCCTGAGTCAGCTATCCCCCTTGATTCCAGTCTCACATCAGGCGAATAGTGCAAGAAGACTGAGTCATGGATAAACTTCTGAGATTAAGATGCAACAAAGGGAAACCAACATACAAATGAGTTCCAGGAAAGGGGCCTTAGCCAAAAGTACATCAAAAGAGGATCCCCACAACAAGCCTGTGGATTATCACTACACAGCAACGAGACAAAAAGTAAAGGGAGGAACATAAACCAGGGATCAGCCTTCTGTATACAACCCATAAGGACTGCTCCTCACTTTATCCAGTAATGCCACCGTGTCGGGATGATCTGGAGATTCTGTCAAATGCCGGATAAGCAGATTCCTCTTATGAATGATCCCATCCAGTTCGTTGATGTGCTCTCTGTAGTAATTCCCATCATCTTCTCCGAATACCTCTTTAAGTCTGGATTTCTTTAAACCTTCCAACACCTTGAGTTCTTCAATCTGTCCTCGAGCCTCATGGAGTTGATTTGTGATGTAGCCATTAGTAGAACGGGCGCACAGAAGCTCATTGTTTTTCCCCTTCAGCAAAGTCATCAATTTCTCTATCTGACCAGTCAGTTCGGCTACTGTCTCCTCCTCCTTTGCCTTCCGAGAAGTTGAAAATGCATCCCATTGCTCCTGCCACCCAGCTAATTTACCATGAGCATCTACTAACTGCTGCTTGACTCGCCTCAACTCAGAACTGGATGATCTCAAGGCTTCGTCTGTCTTCCTGAAGAAGTCCGCCTCCACAGCAAATCTCCTCTCTGCTTCCTTTTGCACTCTGACGGCTTCCCCCTTCTGATATTCTGCCTCCTGGAATTAATGCATACAGTCTTGCAACTTCTCACTTAACTCTGAGCTCTTGGTTTGAAGTCCCTCCATGGCACTCTTCAACTTGTCGTACTCCTCCCGGCTCACCATTGTTGACTGCTCAGGAGTAGGTGGATACAAAGGTTCTTCAATAGGGAACGGCAGACCAAACTCTTCGACTCTTCCTTGAAGCCACTCTTCATATCGAGGGTAAGTTCTACAATCTCCTTTTCCAAGGACGGTTCTTCCTCTCTTGATCACCTTGAGCCAGGCCTCAGCTGCCTTACGGGATACCGTCAAATCAGGCGAAGAATGGAAAAACAGAGATTCTTCCACATCCTTTTCCAAAGGCGGAGTTCTTAAAGCATATCCAAACTGTCTAACTGCTAGAGAAGGATTATAGTTGATTCCTCCTCTTCTTCCTACCAACGGAACATTTGGGAAGTTCCCACAACTATGAATAATATCTGCCCAAAGCAAGCTCCGGTCGGACCACCAAGAAATATCTTCAGCTCTCAACCCCATCAATCTCTTCGACCAACTCAACGAGTCCTTGACATTAACGAACACTCCTGATTTGGGTAGGTGAGAACTGAACCACCTATAAAACAAAGGCACACAACAATTCAACAATCCCCCTTTTCTATTCTTATTTCTGTGGTGCACTGAATGAAAGAAATCTCCTAGCAAGGTCGGTACTAGATTTCTCAACACGAAGAGGCGTATTGCGTCCATGTCCACAAATTTGGCGACATTAGGGAACAAGACAATCCCATACACGCAAAGAGCCAACACAGCATTGAAACCCCTCTGGTTACCGTCTTCCAGCTTCTTCTTTGCTTCTCCCAGTAAGAAACTCAGATGAAAACCACTAAATTCTCCCTTCTGACACATATTAGCCTTCCAGACTGATTCCTCCAAATATGTGGCTGAAGCAACCATGCTGAGATCGGGCAGAAACTCAGAACTGTAGAACAATAACTGTGACCTGATAGGAACTCTGAGAAAACTGGCAATCTCCTCTAGAGTAGGGACCAAGATATAATCAGGGAATGTGAAACACCTCAATGGAGGGTCATAGAACTGTAGCAGTGTGAATAGGGCGTCATGTTGATCTTTGGAAAGAACCGTGACGAAACTTAGAATCATACCGTAATCCTCTCGGAATCCTTCTAGAGAACCAGGATCCATTAACTGCATCAACTGTTGGATGGGCTCCAGACAGACCACCGGAAACTTGTAGGCGACAAGTCTCTTTCTGCCAATATCCATCTTAAGAGAACCAGAAAAACTCCGACTGGAATCAAGAAGAAGATGTAAACCCCCTTGAAATGGATAAACATGTGTTAAATGATATGAATGCAAATGATGTGATGATGTGAATGCAATGCAGTGGTATGTCAATCAGGATTGCTGTATCTGCTTGAACATCTGTTGGGTTACACTGTCTGAAGAGAAAACCACTGAGGAATATAATACAAGATCAAAGCTCTACTCCAGAAAACCGGGTTGGTTGGAGGTTAAGGTTTCCTGAATTTAGCCCGCCCCTCACTGGTAGGTTCTAAGAACAGAAGTTCGTCAACTTCAGCCCTTCAGTCGCGAATAATACGTTTACCACTGAAGGTTTGGCATTATTACAGGATAAAAGACCTCCACTGACTCCCCTCAACAGGACATCCTAAAGCAAGTTCCCAGTCTCGGGGTCCTCGGATTGATCAGCGAGAATGCGCCCACCAGAGCTAACATAATCACGTCTCGGAGGAGAGGCCTCGACTGAGTTCTCGGGAAATGGTCACCAGAGTCGACGATTTCTAAAGGAACATCATGTCATTACGGAACATCCGTAGGACATAATATATCCAAGAGAAACCTCGTCTGGGTGTGGTTCTTCACGAACGACTTAACGTAGCAACATGCCACGCAAGCCTCATGATCATCCACTCTAAAACCTGTGTGTGCACTCAAGCCTAGGTAATGGGCTTATCTCTCGTAGAACATCCCATCCCAACAAACAAACAAACAGATCCAACAGATACAGCAGATGAATGCAAGCAAGTAAGTAAATAAATGTACAAAAGCATGAACACCCAATGAACAAGAAATCACACGAGCTAGGAGGGACTCGCTTAGGGAAGATGGACCAGCAAGAGGTCAACTTCTTAGTGTCCCCAGCAGAGTTGCCAGTTGTCGCAACCTGAAAAATACAGTGCGCGAAAAAACAACCGGCGAAAGAAAAAGACAGGAGAGTCGCCACCGTGCGTTATTCATCCCAAAGGAGGGAAAGGAAACGCTCGAAGTAAACCTGAAAAAGGAAAGGACAAGACGGGGTCTCGCAACCAAATCTTGGGTTCGGTAGTCGGTTATGCGAAGGGAAGGTATTAGCACCCCTACGCATCCGTAGTACTCTACGGGATCCACTTTTGTGGTTTTTGTCTAAAGGGTGTGGGTTTACCTAATGTGTTTATTTACTAAAAAGGTTAAGCGAAATGACTCGCGCGGATGTCGCATCCACTGCATACGTATCTCATCTGAATATGAGAATCAGAGTCTTCGTAGCTCGGCTGACCTATGGGTTGGAGGATGTGTGCTCGCTAAGACAACGCGTCTTATGCCTACGTATCTCATCTAGAATGAGAATCAGAGCAAGCCGTAGTTCGGCTAACTACGGGATTGTGGATTGGGTTTTGGACGAACGACGTCACTACGCAATCTACCGGATGCTCGACCTTTGGAGACTTACTCGCCTGTAGTAGAAGGAGTAAACGTGTTGCTTTGGGTTTTAGGGTTTGGGATGCTCGAGGGCAAACAGGCAGTCCTTGACGAAGGAACCGCGCTACATGTGGGGATATGAATACAAAATACAAAACATGTATCTCAAAGTAAAATGCCACCAAGGGGCTCAAACATTGCCTCCTATCGAGGTCTTCCAGCTAAGAAAGCGATAAAGTACGAGAAAAGGAAAAAATTACCACACGGATAAAGATCTGAAGTTACAGCAATTAAAGGATTAGCAACCCTGAGATCTCTCCAGCTAGACCATCAAAGAAAATCAGTCAATACGATTAATCAGGATAAACCTCCGGATGGTATCCCTGCAAGAGTATGTGAGCCCTCACGAAAACTCAACAGAAAGGTTAGACAAACAAGGTGAAATCCAGGGAAAACAATGCCATGGCAACACAAAGACAGGTTAGAGAAACAAAAATAGGGTAACCAAGAGTTGCCCCTAAATCAAAATGTAACCACATGAATAATTCCATAAAAATTCACAAAAAGCTCACAAAAAGCAATCAAGGGTAGGAGGCCTAAACCTCTTGTCAAACACATGCATCAAAAGGGTATCAAATTCACCCATAATACCTCATACATTTAGAGCATTCAAATTAAAGGCATAAAGATGATGGATATATGGCAAACCTGATTGGAGAGATTGATTAAGATTGAATGGTACGGCCGGATCTGCAAAGTAATACTAGGGTTTGTGTGAGGCGGGGTGAACTTCTCAGGGCTGCCTGAAGGTCGCTGCAGAGTAGTTCCTAGGTTTCCTTCTCTCAAAATCTTTCTCCAGTGAATCTCCCAGTGTAACTCCAAGTGTCCTTTCCTCTACTGAAACTTCAGTATTTATAGACTGATTTTCGTGGGTAGTGGGCTCAAATGAGGGAGACCCAAGTCCAAAAAAATTTGTTATATTTTATTTAACTTGACAAAGTCAATGATATTAACTTGACAAAGTCAAATCAACCTTGACCAAGGCCCAACAACAAGAGTCCAACTCAAACAAGTCATTACAAATGGTCAACAAAATTATTTGGCATTTATTCAAATTAAAAATACTAAAACAAGGCATTTAAATTAAACATGGTTTGTCCAATTCCTAAAACCTCATCAAAACACCAAAGAAATCGCCATGAGACTTATCATAGGTCAAACTAGGTCAAAGGACCTTGGAGAAAAAAAATTAGAATTTTTAAAGACTTAAAAGTATTTTTAAACAATTAAAAATAATCACAAAATCAATTAAATCATGAAAAATGTTAATAATGATCCAAAAAATAATTTTAATTCAGAATATGAAAGAGGAAATTATTTGAAATTTTTTGGTGAAACTCTCATATTTTTTGGATCAATATTAAATTTAATATGAATTAATGAAAATAAAACAATTAAAATGAAATTCAAATAATCAGAAAAAATGTGGACCACTTGATCTCCCTCATTAATTGAGGTGGCAGATCAAGTGGTCATCAACGCGCTTTCCACCATAGTCACAAGTCAATGCATAACACAAATGGTAATTACAAGCAACGCGTGAGATTAAAACATTTCAAGTGAGATCAACGGATCAGAACCTGTCCAGCACACCACCGACGCTGGACCTCCGGTCACCTTCTCAGGCGAGGGCCACCGGACTGGTTCATTCATCACCATCAAGAAAATGAAAAAGGAGGACGTGATCTGAAAGAAAAAATGACGTAGAGCACGAATCTGACCTCAATTTTAACTAATTTCACATATATAGAAAGATATGAGGAGTTGAATTTTGAGGTGTGTCAACTAAGTTGCTTCGATTTGACCTCTAAGCAACTCAATCTTCTTGCCTACATTGGTAGGACTTCAGACAACCAAAGATCCAAGAGAATTGAGTAGAATTGAGAGAGAATCGAAGAGATGAAGTTTTCTGAAAATTACCTTCAATACTATGCAGTTCTTGATGTTGCTTGCTCCAAACACGATCTGGTCACACTTGAGAAGCTAGCAGGAAGTGATTGATGAGTTTGCAAGGCTTTGGATCTTGGAGTTTTTGAATCTCCAACAGTTGAGATTCAAACTCAAATTTTAAATTGAAATTTATCAGGTTTTCCTTTGGAATGAGAGGGTTTTAATGGGGGGAAAAGCTAGCGCGCAAGATGTGACTCAAATGAGCACAAAGGTCATATAGCATGAATGAATGATATTTGCACACTTCAAATTTTGTCCAAATTTAGCAATGTTGTTGGCACGAGTGCATGGGCATATGCAGGCCCATGATGCAATGCAAAAAGGTCCAAAATCAATCCAAATGAAGTCTGAATGGAAGCTTGATTGGCAAGGCAAAGTGAACAGAAGTTTTGAAGTTTGATTCTTTCCAACTATGCAGCCTTGTTACAGCCATGCGCATACCTAGCAAACCTCATCCAAAATGCATGAACTTAGGTTCTTTTGAAAGCTTGGATCAAGGGGAACAAGTTTGATATTCAACAATTTTTCATTTGGAGCTTGAAACATGGAGAATTTTTAGGTGGAAATTTGGAAATTTCAACATGTTGAAAATTTTTCTAAGACTCAAGCCATACATCTCAATCTTCCGACTTGCTTAACTTTTTATGTGAGCTTCAAATGAGAAACGTGTCTTCATTAAACTTGTAGCTCTTTCAATTAAATTCAAAATGGTCACCAATTTCATGTCATTTGGATTTGGAATGATAGAGTTATGCATTTTTGAAGTTTGGAAAAATCACTGGTTCAATGGTATGGGTCGAAAATGATCTATAATGTAACCTCATATCACATGCTCATAAAAGTTGAATTATATCTCACTCCAAACATAAAAGTTTAAATAGAAATATTGAATTTGATTATGAAACTTGTAAATATTTCATCTCATAAAAATTGAGCAAGTTATGGCCTTGGGAAGTTGACTTTTAAATTAGGGTTTAGACAAAATGACCTATAATGTTTCAACATAGAAAATGATTTTACAAGCTAAACTAGATCTAGGTATCAACATGAAAGTTGTTTGGAATGTTATTTAGAGTAAATTTTCCCTTGGAATCATTTTCATATGGTGAAACGTGTAGGAGATAGGGTCTAGCGAGACCCAATTTTGATTAGATGAATTCATCTGGCCAACCACCATCAACCAACTTACTAACGTTCAATTCTTTGGACTTTCTAGGCTCATGGTAGATCATATATTCATAAGATGACGAATTTTGAAGTGTCCCTTGAGAAATTTGATCAATTGGTGAGATAGATTGTTAGAGAAGTTACTCAAGATACCTAGTCAAACTAGGGTTTCCAAGACAAATCACCCTCAAACTCTTGAAGAAAACTTGATCAATATAACATGTAGTAAGCAATGGAACTAATATATGATGCTTATAACCATTCTTGGATCAATTCATGGTTGTGCTCTTTGTCATGAGGGTCTCAAACCCTAGATATGAACTTGATAAATCAATGGAGATCATGCCCTACCTACAAAGGAGTTAGGCAAATGCAAAGACATATTTTTGGTATTTTGGTTAGTAAAATGATGAAATACAAGTATGATATAATCAAAAAGTGCTTGGTGATCTCTCCCAAAACAAACCTAATGAATGAGGGGTAAGGAGGATGTTAATGGATGATCCCAATGCTAATGTTTATGATGAAATTGCATGAGGGATCTTAGGGTCAAAATAGCGGTCTTACAGCTGCCCCTATTTAAGGACATTCTAACTGAGGAGGCGAAGGTTAAAATCTTCAAGTCGACTCAGTAGGATGGGCTTAAATAACAACATATAGAAACAATTTTGGGTCCCTAAGACACCTCATGATGCATATGATACGAATGCAAAAGTAAATTCTTTGTGGGGAAATGTTGCCACAAAGGAAAAGAAAATAGAGAGACCGAAAGTCCGAAGGAGTATAATGCATTCCGTAAGGAAAACTCACTGGGGAGACAGAGACTCTTGGGGAAAAAGGAGTTATGCGTAGGCCAGGCTACGACTTAAAACTGCTAGGGGACTAGAGGAATTCCACACAAACATTGAAAAGACTCCGTCGGGGAACAACAACATCTACAGGGGATACGAGTAAGTCAGGATAAAACTGAAGTACTTGAATCATGCAGGGAAAAGCGATTTAACTAAGGAAATACGCACTCAACTCAACTGGGGAAAAAATAAACTTCAACACAGGTGGAGCATAACTCTATTATCTACTACCTGTTACTGGATAAAGAGATAATAAAGATCTGAAAGAGAAGACATCCGGCATCGATTAAGATGAACATATCAAGGATGACTCGCTGAGAAATGCCAGGAGGAAGTATTCATTACCGGTTACTGGGTAAGAATAGCCTCGCTGGGGAGAACGCAGAAAATAGGATTTACAACTACCGGTTACTGGGCAGATGACCAAAGGTGAGAATATCTGTCATCGGTTAGGATGAATATGTCAAGGATAGACTCAACAGGGAAGAAAATCTGTCATCGATTAAGATGAACATATCAAGGATAAACTTGCCTGGAACTGTCAAGGAGGATACCCGTCATCGGTTAGGATGATCGTATCAAGGATAAACCAACTAAACCAAAAGTATGAATTACATCTATCGAATGCTGGATAGAAGACCATAAAAGAGAAAATCTGTCACCGGTTAGGATGAACATATCAAGGATAGAATCTGAGAGAGGGGGGGGGGGGGGAATAGGAATTACATCTATCAGTTACTAGATAGAATACCAACAAAGAGAAAATTCGTCACCGGTTAGGGTGAACATATCAAGGATTAACTCTGTGAAGGGGACAAAAGTAGGATTTACAACTACCGGTTACTGGGTAGAAGACCACAAAGAGAAGGAAACCCCCCATCGGTTAGGATGAACATATCAAGGATTAACTCTCTGGGGAACAAGAATAGGTATTACAACTACCTTTTTACTGGATAGAATACCAAGGACGAGAATATCCGTCATCGGTTAGGATGAACATATCAAGGATAAACTCAGGCAAGGGAGAGAAAGATATTTGTCACCGGTTAGGGTGAACATATCAAGGATATACTTTTCGGGGAATCAGGAACAAATGAATCCACTGGGAACTCCACTGCTGGGAAAACAAGGGTACTTTTGTCGGGTATTGGGCAAGGAGTAACAAACTGCAAACTAAGAAGAATATTACCAGTTATTGGGTAATAAGCTCTTAGGAGACTCAAAGCATCTATCTAGGCATGATCTAGAAAGAAACAGTCAATCAAAACTCCACCCAATGAGGATATAACTCAAGGGGAATAATTCCATCCAGATAAACTACTAGGGAGGAAACTGAAGTAATAATCATCCACGAGGAAACAACTCAGTGGGGAAGGGAAGAAAGGTTAAAGTCTTTCTGCCTAAGAGGCTGACACTCTACAATTGAGGGAGGACAGACATCGAACTCGTATGGGGATAAAGTATCGTCATACAAAGAATGAGAATCTCGAATCGACAAATCAATTCAATATGATAGTGCCAATATGCAAATTATGAAATTATATGATTGTATATGTATATATGATGATTATGCTGACAAAATGATCCTGAAGGATACAAAGGTGTCGCAAAGGATTTGAATCATCGGTACAATCCTCGGTCAATCCACAAAAAGAGGGAGACAACTGCTAGAGAACAGAGAAATCAACAAACCAAAGGCTCAAATCTAGTTGAGGGAGGAGATCTGCTTAGGAGAGGAGAAGTTATCGAGTCTGCAGGGAATTTTAGGTCAACACCATATCAAATGGGAGACAACCGTGCAGAGGATAAACACAAAATAGCTGCTCAAAAACCAAAAGGAAACTCTAACTAGGAGCGACTCGGATGGCAACTGGTAGGGAAACCAATGCGATCTATTGGGGAAAACAGCCTACTCTGCTGAAGAAACGTGAACCCTATTGGGGAATATAGAAACACTGTCGGGGAAATAACACAACACAAGGTACTGAGTCAACCAACTTAGCTGGGGAAAAGAATCGGAACTCCGCTAGGGAACAACTACTTCGCGGGGGAACCAGATCAACATAGACAACTAGGGACACCCGAAGGGTTAACTGCTTAGGGGAACCTCTGATGCTTTATCACTTAAGGACTTGCTGCTCTTTGAAGTGCTGTTGATATTTCCTTTTAATTTGCTTTGAAAATTTCTTGTTTTTATATGTTTTAAGAAAAAGATTTTGATTAAAAAATTTAAATTTCCAAAATGATCATAATAAAATTTAAACTATTGGCTGAAGTAAATAAGAGTAGAAACAATTAGATAAAAGCTCAACTTTATTTAATGGGATGGTAGTCTGTAAATGACAAGACTCCATACATTTTTACAAAGTTGAAAAATGGTAATTTACATGGAAAAGGGCTACATTGAATACAAATGATCCTTAGTCCTTCTACCAACTCTTGATATCCACTGTGCACTTGACCGTTGATGGGATGATGAATCGATGTCAACCCTTATGCTCAACAAAACCATTCCAAAATTGTTCGATCAGCAGACTGCAGTTACTTGCCATAATCCCTATTTTTTGCATAAATTGCCCCGAGGTGGGGTACTCAACTTATCGGGAAATTCTTTCTATTTTTATGTCTCTAATTTCTGCCTGGGTCGCCCTTTTGGGTTTTCAATCACCCGAGACGCTCTTTTTTTGCCTAAGCCGTCCTTTCGGGTTTTCAACTTAGCGAGTTGTTCTTTAATTTTTAGGCGAAGTATTTTTTTACTGCATCCGCGTTCACAGGACGAGTGAACTCTTCACCATCCATAGTTGTAAGAATCAAAGTGCCGCCTGAAAAGGATCTCTTAACAACATATGGGCCTTCATAATTAGGAGTCCATTTTCCCCTAGAATCTGGTTTAAAGGATAAGATCTTCTTGAGCATAAGGTCACCTTCTTTGAACACACGAGGTCTGACCTTCTTATCAAAACCTTTCTTCATCCTTCGGTGATACAACTGACCATGACACATGACAGTTAATCTCTTCTCTTCAATCATATTCAACTGGTCAAACCTGGTCTGACACCATTCAGCCTCAGTCAACTTGGTTTCCATGAGCACTCGCAATGAAGGAATCTCAACCTCTACGGGGAGTACTGCTTCCATACCATACACAAGAGAGAAAGGGGGTTCCCCTGTTGAAGTGCGGATGGATGTACGATACCCATGCAAAGAAAATGGGAGCATCTCATGCCAATACTTGTATGTAACAACCATCTTCTGGATAATCTTCTTAATGTTCTTGTTCGCAGCTTCAACAGCCCCATTCATCTTGGGTATGTAGGGAGAAGAATTATAATGTGCAATCTTGAAGTCTTTGCAAAGAGCTTCCATCATATTATTGTTCAAGTTTGATCCACTATCAATAATGATCTTACTTGGCACACCATAACGGCATATAATCTGATTCTTGATAAACCTTACAATAACTTGCTTGGTCACATTTGCATATGATGTCGCATCAACCCATTTTGTGAAGTAGTCAATTGCCACCAAAATGAAACGATGTCCATTCGAATCTTTGGGCTCAATCATCCCAATCATATCAATTCCCCACATGGATAAAGGCCATGGGGAAGAGATAACATTCAATAGTGTGGAAGGAACATGAATCTTATCAGCATAAGTTTGACACTCACGACACTTCTTCACAAATTTGCAACAGTTAGATTCAATTGTCAGCCAATAGTAACCTACTCACAACATCTTCTTCGCCATTGCATGTCCATTGGAATGAGTACTAAAGGAACCTTTGTGCACTTCGTTTATCAACAAGTATGCTTCGTGTCTATCCACGCATCTGAGCAAAACCATGTCGAAGTTTCTCTTGTCTTCTCAAAGTAGAAATTACCGGCTAATCTTCTCAAAGTCTTCTTATCTTTCAAAGATGCTCCAGGCGGGTAAATCTGACTTTGGAGGAAACATTTGATGTCGTAATACCACGGCTTCTCATCTTTAACTTTTTCCATAACAAACACATGAGCTGGCCTATCAAGACGCATTACAGACAAATTGGGAACTTCATTTCAATACTTCACTACAATCATTAATGTCAACGTTGCAAGAGCATCTGCCATCCAGTTTTCATCTCGAGGGATATGATGAAACTCAACCTTGGTAAATAAATTTGAAATCATCCTCGCATAATCTCTATATGGCACTAAACTGGGTTAATTCGTCTCCCACTCACCTTTGATTTGATTCACAACCAAAGTCGAACCACCGAAGACCTCCAAATACTTGATTCTGAGATTCATGGCTTCTTCAAGCCCCATAATGCAAGCTTCATATTCTGCCATATTGTTTGTACACTTGAAAGTCAATCTAGCTGTAAATGGTAGATGCGTGCCTTGAGGAATAATAATCACTGCCCCAATGCCATTACCATATTGATTAACAACTCCATCAAATACCATGCCCCAACGGGAACCAGGTTCTTGCCCTTCTTCAAGCAATGGTACATCACAATCTTTCATTTTCAAGTACAAAAGCTCTTCATCAGGAAAATCATACTGCACTAACTAGTAATCTTCAATTGGTTGGTGAGCCAAATGGTCAACCAAGATACAACCCTTGATTTGTTTCTAAGATCGGTATTCAATATCATACTCTGATAACAACATCTGCCAACGGGCAATTTTCCCAATTAAAGCAGGCTTCTCAAATATATATTTGATTGAATCCATTTTGGATATCAACCAAGTGGTATGATTTAACATATACTGACGCAGACGCTTAGCAGCCCAAGCCAATGCGCCACAAGTCTTCTCAAGCATAGAATACCGAGTCTCACAGTCGGTGAATTTCTTACTAAGGTAGTAAATTGCAAATTCTTTCTCTCTAGTCTCATCTTGTTGTCCTAGAACACAACCCATACTATCTTCGAGTACAGTCAAATACATGATCAACGGACTTCCTTCAATAGGTGGAGACAAAATAGGAGACTCAAACAGATATTCCTTGATACTATCAAAAGCTTTCTGGCAATCTTCGATCCAGTCACAAGACTGATCTTTTTGAAGAAGCTTGAATATAGGTGCATATGTGGCAGTCATGTGGGAAATGAATCTGGAGATATAATTCAAGCGGCAGAGAAAACCTCTGACTTGCTTCTCATTTTTGGGCGCAGGCATCTCTTGTATTGCTTTGACCTTGGTAGGATCAACTTCAATACCCTTCTCGCTGATACTAAAGCCTAACAACTTACTAGAACAAACATCGAAAGTACACTTATTGGGATTCAAGCGGAGTTTATACTTCCTCAAACGCTGGAATAGCTTCAACAAATGCTCAACATGTTCCTCTTCGTCAATTGATTTAGCAATCATGTCATCGATATAAATTTCAATCTCTTTATGCATCATATCATGAAAAAGAGTAGTCATTGCTCTTTGGTAAGTTGCACGAGCATTCTTTAAACTGAAAGGTATCACTCTATAACAGAATGTTCCCTACGGTGTAATGAATGTGGTCTTCTCCATATCTTCGGGTGCCATCTTGATCTATTTATATCCAGAAAATCCATCCATAAACGAAAAGACTTTTATCTTAGCAGTATTGTCTACCAACATATCAATGTGTGGCAGAGGGAAATCATCTTTCAGACTGGATTTATTCAAATCTCGATAATCAACACGCATGAGGACTTTTCCATCTTTCTTCGGCACGGGCACAATATTGGCCACCCATTGCGGATACTCAGCCGTTACAAGGAAACCGGTATCAATATGCTTTTTCACTTCTTCTTTGATCTTCATAGCCATATCAGGATGCGTTCTTCTTAACTTCTGCTTGACTGGCGGGCATTCTGGCTTCAATGGCAATCTATGCTCCACAATCTCATAATCCAACACAGGCATGTCTTGATAGGACCAAGCAAACACATCTGAATACTCTCGAAGAAGATCAATCAACCCCTTCTTGACATCTGGACACAGTCGAGACCCAATCTTGACTTCCTTCACATCATCCTCGGAACCCAAATTGACTAACTCGACCTGCTCTTCGAACGGCTGAATGGTCTTTTCATCTTGCTCAAGAAGACTAGATAATTCATCACTCACTTCTACATCACTTTCCTGCTCGGCCTCAAACACAGGGAATTCAAAATTTGGAGAAGGAGACGGATCATTATATTCAATGGGGTTAGGAACAGACTTGCATAATGATTTGATATTTTGATTTTAGAGAAGTGAATTTGTGACCAAATATTATGCAGATGGATAATTATATTGTTTATTTATGTTTTTTTTGTGATTACCATTTTCAGAATAAAGAAAAAAAGTAAAAATAAATATCATAGATGTGGATGAATAAAATTAATTTTATTCATGATCAATTTGAAAAGCCCAAACAATGTTCACTTCTCCCTTAGGCATAGGAGAAGGGTTTTAAAACATATAAAAGAAATTACTTAGATTGATGTAAAATAACAGGAATATCAACAGTAGTCTAATTGTTGCAAGCCTTTCCATGCGTCACAAAATTGGTGCAGTCTTCCTCTGCGTCATCCTCTAGCACATCAGCTAAGTGTTGTTCATTGCCATGAATGAACCCTCCTCTACGGAAGCTAAGTTTCATATCTTCAGACCTTGCAGTTGATCAACCTTTTTGGAACCCCAAACCAGTTTTGCCCTTGTTGTCGGAGACATCTACCATGTGCCCCTACTGATCGACATTGCCTTCTTCCACAATCTTTTGAGCATCTTTCAACGAGGACATAGGTGCCCCAACTCTCTTCTCAACAAAAATAGATAAGGCTTGGAATGGAGTTCCAACCTCATCCTCAACTTCCACATAAAAGAAAGATGACAAATGGCTGACCAACAACGCCTTCTCTCCTCCAACAATCACTAGCTTGCCATTCTTCACAAATTTGAGCTTCTGGTGTAATGTTGAAGTAACGGCTCCTGCCTCATGGATCCATGGCCTTCCCAATAAGAAACTGTAGGCCGAGTGGATATCCATTACTTGGAAAGTAACCTGAAAACCACTCAGACTTATCTTGACTAGAAGGTCCACTTCACCAATAACCGTTTTGCGCTAATCGTCAAAAGCTTTGACGATTACACCTTTATACCTCATAGGCACTCCTTGATATGATAACTTTGACAAAGTTGACTTCGGCAACACATTAAGTGACGACCCGGTGTCAACAAGCACATTTGACAAAGAATCCTCTTTGCAATTCATTTAAATGTGCAAAGCCGGATTATGATTCCTACCCTCCTCAGGGAGTTCTTCATCATAAAAACTGAGATTGTTGCAGGAAGTGATGTTAGCCACAATATGATCGAACTGGTCTATCGTAACATCATGGTCTACAAACGCTTGTTCCAGAACCCTTTGCAGTGCTTCTCTGTGCGCTTCAGAATTAATGAGTAGAGACATCACTGAGATTTTTGAGGGGGTTTGGAGCAGTTGCTCCACCACATTAAACTCACTCCTTTTAATCAATTGAAGTACCTCATCATCATTGTTAGCCTTCAAGTCGCTGGATTCTCCAGACTTACCCTTTGAAACACCAACCGGATCTACAACATGCACCTTTGCTTTCTTACCAACAACTGATTCTTCTTTATCTTTTGGGAACACCGGCCCAAACACTCGACCACTACGGGTCACCTTAGTAACATCAATAATGCTCACCACTGACCTAGTCGTAGGCAACGGGACCTCTTGACAATCTTTCATCATTGTAGAATTATACTTATATGGCACAACTTTATCAGATGAATACGGGACCGAGCCCGCTAACCGTATTACCAACAACGATACTGATCTTGGACTGCTGCCACTGCTATCATACTGGATTACCAGCCTCTCAGGTTGCTTGAAAAAAGGCACTATGACATTCACGTCATCATCTACAGGAAGGGATTGAACAAATTGAATCATGCCTTCATCCATCAGTCGTTTGATGTCCCTTTTCACAACTTCGCAACCCCTCGGCTTAACACTACAGATAACACAACCATCATGGTCATGTTCACAATCACTTACCAAAGAAACGTCCTTATTCATTTGCACCAAGGATCTTCGGATAAACCGCACATCAAAAACCTTAAATTCTCCAGGACAACCGTCCACCATAATCACAGAAAAGTTCCCATGAGCGGGCAATGGATTTGCTTTCACATTCGGCGCATGGTCCTAAAAGGAAACCATTCCACTCTTCATCAATTTTTGGACCTCATACTTGATTGGATAACAATTTTCAATGTCGTGTCCGGGTGCCCCTTGATGAAAAGTGTAGCGGTAAATTCATGATCGTCAAGCTCTGGATAAGCTAGAGATCAAATAACAAGATTCGCTACCGCGCTTTTATTCTTTCCAATGGAAAAGGGACAAAGTACGAACAAAACCCAAAAAGTAAGAAGTTTTCAAATCAAAACTAATAAAATGTCAGAGATTACATGTAAGGGGGTTGGTTACACAGAGGGAAGGTGTTAGCACCCAAAGTGTCCTAGGTACTCCTAGGGAGCCCTTTTTGTATGCATATGTATTTTATACAAAGTGATGTTTACAAACAAATAGAATGAGGGGATGAGAAACTAATTCATTAATTATATTTGTGTGTTTGGCAAAACCTTCGGTCTTGTGCCTACGTACCAACATAAGAATGAGGGATCAAAACCTCGTAGTTTGTGATACAAATTTCAAAGTGGATGCATTGCTTTTAACAAAAATTAAGTTTGAAAGGCACAAAGGCCCAAAAATGATTTGAATGAGTTAGTTCTTTTTGGCTTTTTTTTGAATGTTTTAGTCAATTATGGTTAAGTTTATTTACATGTTTGATTTAAGAAAAGAAGTTTGAAAATGCAATGGCATAAGACCAAAGTTTCTATCTTTTTTGCAAAAAGTGGTCAAAGTTTAGAACAAAATAAGTTCAATCAAAGAAGGTTTTGAAAAGGGAGGGAGATGTTTTTAAATTAAAGAAATGGGGAAAAGATGAAGAGACTAATCCTATGTACAAAATTAAAAGTTTAGAGTTGAAAAGATTTGACCAAATGGGTAGCAATCCAATAGACAAGAATGTCATTCCCTTGGACTTTTAGAATCAAGCAACACACAAATGCACAATTATATTATCTTGAAGAGCAAAGGCATCAAATAAAGATGGCCACATCCAATCTTATCCATTCCATGATCTTCTTCAAGGTAGCCTATGTAACAGATGAACTTCACAAGTCACATGTTCAAAATAACAACTTCACAATGATCATGTTGCAGATGAACTTAGAGAGATCTTGAATGATGTATCAGATGAAGTTTCAAATTGCAAGCACTTGGTTTCTCAAAAAGTTGGCATTGGCCAAGTCCTTTAGCATAGGAGTGTTGCCTAAACTCTAAGTCCATTTGTCCAAGATCAAGCCAACAATCCACACAAACGTTTTTTAGGGTTTTTGTTGTTATTATGTACATTAATGGTCAAAGACCACACAAATAAGAAAAGCACAAACAAAATATATCAGACAATTTGGTCCAAGTGGACAAAGTGAAAATTGCATTAACATAAACAATTAGAATGATATGAATAATGGCAAATGTATAAAAGCTAGAATTAAATGACATTAAAGTAAATGGCTTGAAATTAAAAGTTAGTAATTAATAGGTTAGAAGTTAGTATTGTTTTGTTTTTGCTTTTCATTCTTAGACATTCTTTGGAGAACACTTAACCCACTTATCACAAGCATGGATCCTTGAACCAAGACATCTTCCAAAGGAAGTAAAAAAGGCCAAGCTTCCACACAATACCATGAAAGAGGGGAGACTTACAATCTCACTAACTATAATGCTATGTCTTTTATGTCACAAATTTAGCACTATGTTAAGCAATCGTAATTGGACTTATGTAGAAGTCACAACTATTTGAGGTTGGGCAATAAAATTTTGGTGTTAATGCATGTTAGAGACATAGTATTATGAACTATGCTCATGAAACATACCACACACAAAAAAGAATATGCAAAAGGTGTGGCCTAATCTCATCCATACTCATGTTAATTTTTCAATCAACTAGCTTTAGGACTTTGAGATATCATAGGGAAAATGAGATGAATGCATAAAGAAGGGGAATGAGATGAAGAGGGAGTCGAATAGATGAAAACTCAAATTTATCAAAGGAGGACTTTTACCAAATTAATATCATTGATTCATTTTGGGAGATGGAATGTACATTCTATCAATCCCCTAAATCCAATTATATTAATTTGATAAAGTCAAATCAACCTTGATCAAGGCCCAACAACAAGAGTCAAACATAAAGAATTCATCACAATTGGTCAACAAAATTATTTGGCATTTATTCCAATTAAAAATACTAAAATAATGCATTTAAATTAAACATGGTTTGTCAAATTCCTAAATTCTCATCAAAACACCAAATAAATGCCATGAGATTTATCATAGGTCAAACAAGGTCAAAGGACCTTGGAGAAAAAATTTCAGATTTTGAAAGACTTAAAAGTATTTTTTAAAAATTAAAAACAAATGAAAAATCAATTAAATCATGATAAATATTAATAATGATCCAAAAAATAATTTTAATTCAGAATATGAAAGAGGAAAAATTTTGAAATTTTTTGGTGAAACTCTCATATTTTTTGGATCAATATTAAAATTAATATGAATTAATGAAAATAAAGCAATTAAAATGAAATTCAAATAATCAGAAAAAAAAAGTGGACCACTTGATCTCCCTCATTAATTGAGGTGGCAGATCAAGTGGCCACCAACGCGCGTCCCATGGTGCGCCTGAGTCAAACATCCACACGTTTGGTAATTAAAACGTATGCTCATGATTAAAACAATTTGAACTCATCTAATGGCTCAGGACCAACTGTACTTTTCTTGGCTCATGCTTGATCTCACTCAGAATGCTTGCAGGAGTATAATGAAATACACAAAAGGTCTTGGATCACTAGAGTTTTGATTCTCAAAACAGTGAGATTCAAACTCAATTTCAAGATAAAATTCTCAGGTTTATCCTCTCGAATGGAAGGGTTAGGGGTTTAGGATCAAAGCTGGTGCGAATGTCTCTTTAATTCTGATGCTAGAGGGCTCTATTTATAGTTACAGCTCATGATATTTGCACCTTCAAATTCACTTTCCAAAATTGGCAAATGATGATGCACGGGTGCATGGGCATATAGAGGCCCATGAGATCATTGCTTAAGATCCAAAAATGAATGTAAGAGAGTCTGAAATCAACTTGGATTGCAAGGCAAGTGTGTGTGAATTTTTGAAGATTGATCTTTGCCAAATGATGATAACATGTTCATGCCATGCACAGCTCTAGCAATTCTTGTCTAAAATGGATTAACTTAGACTTTTTGGAAAGGTTATATCAAGAGGAACAACTTTCATGTTCAACACTTTTCCAATTGAAGCTTGTATCTTGATGGATTTTGAGGTGGAATTTTGGAAATTTCAATATGTTGAAAAATTTTCTAAGTGTCAAGTCATATATCTCAATATTCCACCTTGCTTAACTTTTTATGTGAGCTTCAAATGAGAAAAATGTCTTCATAAAAGTTGTAGCTATTTCAAAGAACTTCAAAATGGTTACCCATTTATTATCATTTGGATTTTAAATGATAGATTTATGCATTTTTGAAGTTTGGAAAAATCACTTGTTCAATGGTATAGGTCAAAAGTGACCTATAATGTAGCCTCATATCACATGCTCATAAAAGTTGAATTAGATCTCACTCCAAACATAAAAGTTGAAGTAGATATCTTGCATTTGATTGTGCAACTTTGAAATCTTTCATCTCATAAACATTGAGCAAGTTATGGCCTTGGGAAGTTGACTTTCAAATTAGGGTTTAGACAAAATGACCTATAATGTTTCAAGATAGAAAATGATTTTCCAAGAAAAACTAGCTCTAGGTCTCAACGTGAAAGGTGTTTGTAATGTTATTTAGAGTAACTTTTATCTTGGAATAATTTTCATATGGTGAAAATTGTAGGAGATAGGGTCTAGGGAGACCTAGTTTTGATCAGATGAATTCATCTGGCCAACTACCATCAACCAACTTGCCAATATTCAATTCTCTTGACTTTCTAGGCTCATGGTAGATAATATACGTATAAGATGATGAAATTTGAAGGGCTCCTTGAGAAATTTGATCAATTGGTGAGATAGCTTGTTGGAGAAGTTACTCAAGATACCCAGTCAAACTAGGGTTTCCAAGGCAAATCACCCTCAAAATCTTGAAGAAAATTTGATCAATATAACATGTAGGAATAAATGGAACTCATATATGATGCCAATAACCATTATTGTATCAATTAAATGGTTGTGCTCTTTGTCATGGGGGTCTCAAACCCTCGATATGAACTTGATAGATCAATTGAGATCATGCCCTACCTACAAAAGAGTTAGGCAAATGTAAAGACATATTTTTGGTATTTTGGTTAGTAAAATGATGATATGCAAGTATTATACAATCACAAAGTACTTGGTGATATCTCCCAAAACAAACCCAATGAAGGAGGGGTAAGGAGGATGCCAAGGTATGATCCCAGTGCTAATGCTTATGATCAAATTACATGAGGGATCTTAGGGTCAAATTGGGGTCTTATAGCTGCCCCTATTTAAGGACATTCTAACTGAGGAGGCGAAGGTTAAAATCTTCATGTCGACTCAGTAGAATGGGCTTAAATAACAACATATAGAAACAAATTTTGGTCCCTAAGAGACCTCATGATGCAAATGGTATGAATGCAAAAGTTAACTTTTTGTGGGGAAATATTGCCACAAAAGGAAAAGAAATCAGAGAGACCGAAAGTCCTCAGGAGTATAATGCGTTTCGTAAGGAAAACTCACTGGGGAAACAGAGACTATGGGGGAAAAAGGAGTTATGCGTAGGCCAGGCTACGACTTAAAACTACTGAGGGACTTAAGGAATTCCATACAAACATGGAAAAGACTCAGTCGGGGAAACAAAAACATTTGCAGGGGATACGAGTGAGTCAAGATAAAACTAAAGTACTTGAATCATGCAGGGAAAAGCGATTTCACTAAGGAAATGCGCACTCAACTCAATTGAGGAGAAATAAACTTCAACACAGGAGGAGCAGAAATCTATTATCTACTACCTGTTACTGGGTAAGGAGATAATAAAGATCTGACAGAGAGGACATCCGTCACCGATTAGGATGAACATATCAAGGATGACTCGCTGGGAAACAACAGAATAAAATTCATTACCGGTTACTCGGTAAGAATAGCCTTGCTGGGGAAAACTGCAGAAAATAGGATTTACAACTACCAGTTACTGGGAAGAAGACTAAGGGTGAGAATATCCGTCATCGGTTAGGATGAACATATCAAGGATAAACTCAACAGGGAAGACAATCTGTCATCGGTTAGGATGAACATATCAAGGATAGACTTGCCTGGGACTTGTAGCGGGGTATTCGTTACCATTAGAGATATTGACTAAATCTAAGGTAAACCATACAAAGGAATGGTTAGAAAGCGAACAAAAACCTAATAGTTTTATCGAATCAAAAACTAGTAAAAAAGTCAGAGATCTGGGTAAGGGGGTTGGTTATGCAATGGGAAGGTTTTAAGCACCCAAAACATCCTAGGTACTCCTAAGGAGCCCTTTTCACATTTGTTGTATGGTTGGTATTTTGTGGAAATTTATTTGTGCAAACAATGATTGAAGAGATGAGAAGAGAATATACAAGTTTATTTACATTTTTTATGTTTGGATGGATAAACCCATTGCCTACGTACCATTTTAAAAAAGATTAGGATCAAAACCTCGTAGTTCGGGGTAAAAAATCTCAAAATGAGTGGGTGAATTGATTGGTCCAAAAGCCTTAAGGTCTTTTGTTATCCAAGGAAGAAAACTCAACCTAAAACCACAAATCCACCATGTGAGGATAACTTCAACATGCTAGTGAGGGGTTAACCCTATAATAAGCATGGAAGACTCATTGTCCATCACTAAGGATATAGGTGAGTATTACATCTACCTCAAGGATAACTCAAACCTAATAGCTAAAGGTTATGGAAAAGTTTGATTAAGAAAGTGGTCATTGAAACCACAAAAGACATTTGAATGGGTTATATTTACCAATGAAAATTATGTACAAAATATGGTCAAAGTTGATTTAAAAGTTCAATTCAAAATAAGTGTTAAGAAAAGAAAGTTTGAAAATCAAAAGCATAAGGCTTAGGTTTCTAATGTTTGAAAAGAATGTTAAATGTTTGCACAAAAGTTTTGGCTTGGGTTAGAGTGGAGGGAAGAAGAAGAAAGGCTAAAGTCTTAATCATACAAGAGAAAAGAGATAAGAAGCAAGACCACAAATGGAGTTCCTCTCTTGAGATCATAGTGATGATCCAAGTAGCTTCCATCCTTTGGAATAAGCAAGCAAATAAGCAAATACTCAAGCAACCATGCACACAATCACAACAAGCTCCTAGGAATCTTCCAATGGCTTTTAGATCTCTCTCTCTTAGAAGCTCATGGCAATGGTTCCTCACTTAGGCTCAATGTTGGAATCCCTAGCACAAGAACACACACATTAAAAAGTTCCATCAAAAAATCAAGAATGAACAAGAAGGAGTTTTAGAGATTGGTCCTTTCAAAGTCCTATTCAACATTTGAGCATTCTAAAGGCCCAATGCCTAGTTGCTCTTTGACTTTTATAGCACTCTAAATGCCCAATCCCTAGTTGCTCTTTGACTCCAAATTTGCATAGGGAAAGTTCTAAAGTCTAAGTCCATTTGTCCATTTCTTTGCATTTGGTTCACAACAATCAAAACACAAACACAATGATATATACACAATTATGTGCTCAAGTGAGCAAAAGGCAAATTGCATTAACATAAACATGTGCTCAAATGAGCAAAGGAAAAAGCAAATGAATCATATGTGCAAGAATAGTAAATTGCATAAAAGTAAAGAGCAAGAAGTAAATGTTAATGGTTAATGGTTAATGTTAGTAGTTAGTGTGCCATAAGGCAAATTTAGCGCTATGTTAAGCAATCGTAATTGGACTTATGTAGAAGTCACAACTATCTGAGGCCGGTCAATAATAATGTAGGCAACAACAGAAGTTAGAAGTCTTGATTAGTGAACCAAATTCCCACAACTTGCCATGCCAAAAAGAAGAAGAGAAATGATCTTGTATTGGTTTAAGTCCTTTGCATGATTTAGGAAGCAATCTATCCTTAATGCAAAGCCATTCACTTGATCAATTGATCAAGATGAATTAGATTTGTATCAAGGAAGATTAAACCTCCCTAATCAATGCTAACTTATCAACCTTTAACTCATTGATCCAAAAGAAAAGAAGAAGAAGAAGAAGGAGATGGATAATGTAAATGAAGAACATAAGGTGCATTAAGTAAAAATGGAATGTACCAATCCATAAATGTTGACCAAAGATAATGAGGATCAAGGTTAAACTCTAAAAACAGAAGTGGGATGGAGATTGGAGGTCAAGAAATAAACAACATATTTTTGGCATTTTTAATATTTGAAAATAAACTTGAATTAAAATATTAAAGAAAGGTCAAACTTCAAATTCACTTCAAATCAACTTTAAAAGGTCCAAGTGAATTATCCCAAGTTCAACAAGGTCAAACAAAGTTTGACAAAAAATTTCAGCATTTTTAAAAGTCAGAAACTATTTTTTATCAATTAAAAATGAGTAAAAATAACCTAATTGAAATAAAATCTCAAATCAATTAATAAATTGATGAGAATATTTTTTATAGATCCATCATCATTCAAATAGGCTAAGAAAATATTTTTGTATTTTTTGAATATCAAAAACTATTTAAAATGAATTAGAAATAACCAGAAAAGAGAAAATTCACAAAAAATATCAAATGATAAAATAAAAAAAAATCATTTTTAGAAACTAGAATTAAAAAGAGAAATAATGCAATTGGTCCCATATTTTTTGGAATTAAAATGAAAGAGTTATGAATTTTTGAAGTTAAATGAAATAAAAGAAATAAAATGGAAATTATGAAAATCAGAAAAAACCACAGCGCTTGGATGGGATTTCATTAATTGACGTGGAGGATCTAATGGTCATGGCATGCACGCGCACCAAAGTCCTCAGTCAATGCAACCACACACTGAATTAAAATAAGTCATAACATTGGAGGGTGGAGATTAGATCTGGGAATTGAGATCAACGATCCATATTGAATCTGGCAACGAGACGGTGAAGGCCGAAAAACACAGAGGTTCAAATGCTCACCAAAATGGACGATCTAGGCACCGTTCGAAAGAGGAAGTGATGTACATCACTCCTGTACAACTCACTTCCACTCTAGATTCCTATTAAGGGAGAAATGAGAGGTGGAAGCTTGATGGTGTTCATCATGAACTTGCTCGATTTCACAAATTAAGCATACAACAATGATGCCTCTATAGAGAGGACTTCGGACAACACAATATCAAGGCCAAAAGATCAAAGAACAAAGAGATTCGAAGAAAAAACCAGTTGATCCACACCTTTGGATTGTGAAGCTTTGAGTCCCTTTCCTTGGTTCCTTTTGCAAAACAAAACTTCAATGGATCAAATGATAAAGGTTTAGGAACTTTAGATCTGAAGATTCAACCAAATTCAATTGAATTTCAGATCTGAATTTTTGAAGAAAATGGATTTAGTTCCTTTGGTATGGTTGGGAATTCACTCTTGCAGCATTTCAGGCGCCCTTAGGTTAGTTAACTATGAAGCATAGCACATGTATTTATAGCTGGAATTGGCTGAACAAGTGAGTTTACTCGTGTGCATGGCAAACGGATTTTCCTTGCATGGGCTTGTGTGATCATGTGGAAGGCCCAATGAAGATTGGAATGACCTGCTGAGCTCATATGAATTGCAAATGGTCGTGTACAAGAAGTGTAAACAGCTCATGCATGGCAATTTGAATTGAATTCCACAAAGTGCACTTAATCTTCATGCCTTCGAAAATGGTGCTTCCAAACTCCAAATGCTACCTCATGAGTAATGGTTAGAAAGCTTGTTGCATAAGGAACAAATGATATGTTGATCAAACTTTCAATTGGGCCTTGGAAATTAGTGAATTTGAGTTTAAAGTGTTGGGTGCAAAACATGCATAAGTGAAGTTTCCAAATTTGGCCAATGTTCAAGCCCTTCTGTCTCAATGATGCAAGCTCCAAATGGTAAAACCTTCAACATGAAAGTTGTAGATATTTTCAAGACAATCAATTTGGACTTAACTTTTGCATCATTTGGATTTTTGATGAAGACGTTATGGGCACTTGAAGTTGGACTTTTTTCTATTTTAATGCATTTGGCCCAAAGTGACTTATAATGTTTTGCATTATCACATGTATTTCCTTTGCAATTTTGAAATTTTTCTCAACATAACATTTGAAGTAGACACCATAAGATTTCCAATGCATTTTGTTCCACCCCAACATCATAAAAAATGAATGAGTTGTGCTCTTGGGAAGTTGACCCAAAATTAGGGTTTCAGTCAAAATGACCTATAATGTCTTGGAATGGATGATGATCTTCCAAGCTTCAAATACAATTTTGATGAAAATTAAAGTTGTTCATATTGTCCTTAATAACATTTTTGCTCTTGGGATAATCTCCATTTGACTAACACACAAAACGTTAGGTCTCAGTGCATTTCAAAATAGTCAGATGAATTGACTGATCAACTTCTCAAGTCCACAACTCATATCTTGATAAATTGATGATTGAGGACACTCAAATAAGTTCAGATATGCATGAAATTATGAATTAAAGAACTTCCCTTGATTTTATTTGACCATGGGCTGAGGTTGCTTCATGAGCAAGGCATTGTTGATGATCAGATGAATTAGGGTTTCCTTGGGAGACAAACCTCAAACCCTTTGACTTGCTTTGATCAAAATGATGAGTTGAGATGCTAGGGAGGCATATTTGATGGATGAGAGCTTTGGGAACCATTTCCATGCTTGCCTTTATCTTCTCTTGGCCATATCATTGCACAAAGGGTCACCTAAAAGTTTTTAGATCTTGTGACTGTCCAAGCTACAAACAAAAGATGTTAGTGACATATTTTTGTGCTTTTGAATTAATAAAAATGAGAAAAGAAATGATATACAATTCAAGCATGCTTGGTGATCTCAAACCACTCACAAGAGGTCCCACCCAAAGGCAAGGGGAACCAAGATGCTTATGATCCTTGAGGATTTGCAAATGCAATGTTGTGATGCCATGAGGGATCTTAGGGCCAAAATTGGGGTCTTACAGGACTCTCAAGGAGGATACCCGTCATCGGTTAGGATGAACATATCAAGGATATACCAACTGAACAAAAAAATTAGGAATTACATCTATCGAATGCTGGATAGAATACCATCAAAGAGAAAATCCGTCACCAAGATGAACATATCAAGGATAGACTCTGTGAGGAGAAAAAATAGGAATTACATCTATCAGTTACTGGATAGAATACCAAGAGAGAGAATCTGTCACTAGTTAAAGTGAACATATCAAGGATCAACTTTGCGGGGGGAACAAAGGTAGGGTTTACAACTACCGGTTACTGGGTAGAAGACCGCAAAGAGAAGGAAACCCGTCATTGGTTAGGATAAACATATCAATGATTAACTCTCTGGGAAACAAGAATAGGGATTACAACTACCTTTTTACTGGGTAGAATACCAAAAAGAGAATATCTGTCATCGGTTAGGATGAATATATCAAGGATAGACTCAAGCAGATGAGAGAAAGATATTCGTCACTAGTTAGGGTGAACATATCAAGGATATACTTCCTTGGGAATCAGATCCACTAGGGACTCTACTGCTGGGAAAACGGGAATCAGATCCACTAGGGACTCTACTGCTGGGAAGACGGGGATACTTTTGTCGGGTAATGGGCAAGAAGTAACAAACTGCAAACTAAGAAGAATATTACCAGTTACTGGGTAATAGACTCTTAGGGAACTCAAAGTATCTATCTAGGTAGGAGCTAGAAAGAAACAGTCAATCAAGACTCAACCCAATAAGGACATAACTCAAGGGGAGTGGTTCCATCTAGATAAACAACTGGGGAGGAAACTGAAGTAATAATCATCCACGAGGAAACAACTCAGTGGGGAAGAGGAGAAAGGTTAAAGTCTTTCTGCCTAAGGGGATGACGCTCTACAGTTGAGGGATGACAGAAACCGAAATTTGTATGGGGATCAAGTACCGCCATACAGGGAATGAGAATCTCAAACCAACAATTTAATTAGATATGCGAATATGCAAATATGAAATTATATGAATATATGTATATGATGATTATGCTGACAACGACGATCACAAAGGATACAAAGGTGTCGCAAAGAAATTGAATCATCGGTACAATCCCTGGTCAATCCACAAAATATGGAGACAACTGCTGGAGAACAGAGAGATCAATAATCCAGAAAGGCTCAACCCTTACTGGGGAAGGAGGAGATCTGTTGAGGAAAGAGAAATATCATCGAACCTGTGAGGAATTTTAGGTCAACACCATAAAAATGGGAGACAACCCTACAGGGAAAACAAACTGCTCAGGAACCAGGAGGAAACTCTGATTGGGGAGCAAGTCAACTAGCGATTGGTGGGGAAACCAATGTGATCTACTAGGGAGATCAACCATTTCTGCTGAAGGAAACCAAACTCCACTGGGGAAGGCAGAAACTCTGTCGAGGGAGAGAAGTCATAGGGTACCGGAATCAACCAACTCAGCTAAGAAAAAGGAACGAAGCTCTACTAGGGAAACAAGAATTCCGCTGAGGAACTGAATCAACACAATCGTCTAGGGATACCCGAAGAGTTAACTGCTTGGGGAACCTCTGATGTTTCGCACTCAAGGACTTGTTATCCATCGGAATGTTGTTGATATTTCTTTTAATTGCTTTGGAAAATTATTGCTTTATATGTTTTTAAGAAAAAGAGATTTAAAAATTTTAAATTTTCAAAAAATGATCATAATAAAATTTAAACTATTGGCTGAAATAAATAAGAGTAGAAACAATTGGATAAAAGTTCAACTTTATTTGATAGAATGGTAGTCTGTAAATTACAAGACCCCATAGATTTTTACAAAGTTAAAAATGGTAATTTACATGGAAAAGGGTTACATTGAATACAAATGATCCTTAATCCTTCTACCAACTCTTGATATCCACTACGCTCTTGACCGCTGCCGGGGTGATGAATTGATGTCAACCCTTCTGCTCAATCAAATTTTCAAAACATTGAAGATCAGCAGAATGCAGTTACTTGCCATAATCCCTAATTTTTGCATAAGTTTCCCCAGGGTGGGGTACTCGACTTATCGGGAAATTCTTTCTGTTTTTATGTCTCTAATTTTTTCCTGGATCGCCCTTTCGGGTTTTCAATCCTTCTAGACGCTCCTTTTTTGCCTAAGCCGCCCTTTCGGGTTTTCAACTTAGAGAGTTGTTCTTTTTATTTTTAGGCGAAGTATTTCTTCACTGCATCTGCGTTGACAGGACGAGTGAACTCCTCACCATCCATAGTTGTAAGTATCAATGCACCGCCTGAAAAGGCTCTCTTAACAACATATGGGCCTTCATAATTGGGAGTCCATTTTCCCCTAGAATCTGGTTTGAACGACAGGATCTTCTTGAGCACAAGGTCACCTTCTGTGAACACACGAGGTCTGACCTTCTTATCAAAAGCTTTCTTCATCCTTTACTGATACAACTGGCCATGACACATGGCAATTAATCTCTTCTCTTCAATCATATTCAACTGGTTAAACCTAGTCTGACACCATTCAGCCTCAGTCAACTTGGCTTCCATGAGCACTCACAATGAAGGAATCTCAACCTCTATGGGCAGTACTGCTTCCATACCATACACAAGAGAGAAAGGGGTTTCCCCTGTTGAAGTGTAGATGGATGTACGATACCCATGCAAAGCAAACGGGAGCATCTCATGCCAATCCTTGTATGTGACAACCATCTTCTGGATACTCTTCTTAATGTTCTTGTTCGCAACTTCAACAACCCCATTCATCTTGGGTCTGTAGGGAGAAGAATTATGATGTGAAATCTTGAAGTCTTTGCAAAGAGCTTCCACCATATTATTATTATTCAAGTTCATTCCATTGTCAATAATGATCTTACCTGGCACACCATAACGATATATAATCTTATTCTTGATAAACCTTACAACAACTTGCTTGGAATTGATCCACTATAACATCGTGTTCTACAAAAGCTTGCTCTAGAACTCTCTGCAGTGCCTCTCTGTGTGCTTCGGAATTCATTAAACTCGCTTCTTTTAATTAACTGAAGTATGTCATCATCATTATTAGTTTTCAAGTTGTTGGATTCACTAGACTTATCTTTTGAACAGCCAACTGGGTTTTCAACAGGCACTTCCACTTTCTTACTCACAACTGATTCTTCTTTATCCTTTGGGAACACCAACCCAAACACTCGACCACTACGGGTCACCTTTGTAACATCAACAATGCTCACCACTGAACCAGTCGTAGGTAACGGGGCCTCTTGACCATCCTTCATCATTGTAGTATTATACTGATATGGTACAGCTTTATCAGATGAATACGGGACTGGGCCCTCTAACCTACGGCGATACTGATCTTTGACTGTTACTGTTACTGGAGTCATACTGAATCACCAACTTCTCATGCTACTTGAAAACATGCACTATGACATCAACATCGTCATCTACATGACAAGATTGAATAATTTGGATCATGCCTTCATCCATGAGTCGCTGGATGTCCCTTTTCACAACTTCGCAACCCCTCGGGTTAACACTACAAACAGCACATCAATCATGGTCATTGTAAGACCCCAATTTTGCCCCTAAGATCCCTCATGGCATCATATCATATCATTGCATAGCCTCAAGGATCATTGGACACCTTGCTTCCTTCCTTGTGGGTAGGATCTCTTTGAGAGTGATTCTTGATCACCAAGCATTGCTTGCATTTGTATATCATTACTTTTCTTTTAATCACTAACCAAAAATGTACAAAAATATGTCATCTAACATTTGTCTTGCAGCTTAAGCAGTCAACAGGTCAAGGCAATTCAAGTGAATCCTTTGTGCAAGAGATGAAGTTTCCATTGAGATATGGATCATATGATCATTATACGGAGCTTATATGGGCTATAGGTTCATTTTGGAGCAAATTCCCAAGTGGCAAAGGCCCCAAATTCATCAGGACATTTTCAGGTCATCTAAGGGCCAATGCCAGTCAACTGAAAGTCAACTGTGGGTTTTGAATTGAGAAATTGAGTTTCTTCATCCCATTCATGTCCAAATCATGCTTATTCATCATACCAAAGATCAAGGTTGAAGAATTTGAGGTCAAGTCAAAAGTTTCCAAAAAAGGAAAGTGACCTATAATTTCAACTTTCCAAAAATGGAAAGTTTTTGGTCCAACTTCAACTCAACTTTCCAACATCAAAGAAGCTTCAAATGAATTTTTGTCCAACATGAAAGTTGAAGATCTCTCTCTCCCATTTCCAAAAAGTCCAAGATCATGAGCATCTGATGAATGGTTGAGGAGATATGGTCCAATCATTGCCAAGTGTGCATGGAACTTCAAATGGCCATATCTTTTTATTCATAACTCCAAATTTGGTGCCTCTTTTTCTAAAATGCTTCTCATGACATGAAGTTTCCAAAACATTCATCACATTGCATGAACTTCCATCATATGATCATTTGTGCATTCAGGTCAATTTTGGAGGGAAACTTGAAAATTTAAAAATGGTGCATCATGAGAACTTTCTACCATTGCCAATGTGTTTAAAAAATGATTTTGAGTGACTTTGATCAAGCACATGGCATGGCACTGTTCACGTCCATTTACTACATGCACCATGCAATTTTCAAATTTTTGCCAAACACCCTTATTTTGCTTAATCTCAAATTAACCATGATTAATTTTAATTAAAATGAGATTAGGACAGAGTATATATTGATAATCATAACAGAATTTTGGGATTTTCACCATTTTAGATCTAGTTTTCATCTCACATCAAAAATTTTCTCTCAACCAAAACTTACAATTTCTTCACATAACCTTGCATTTTTCTTCTATATTCTGAATTATTGAGTGGAGTAGATGGAGAATCAAGCCTTAGATCATTGATTTTGGTCAGAATTCATGCATAATTCAAGCAAGAACTCAAGAATGGAAGTTGATTGATAAGCTAGATCTACACGGTTTCAAGCTTCAATTCCTTCACCAAACTTCATTTCAAGTATTCTGGAGTTGATTTGGATCATTCAAGGCCTTGGATCGTGCATTTCAAGAAGCTGCTCTTCAAGAGGTTAATTTTTCGAACTTCATAATTCTCAAATCCATGCACATGTTCATGTAGATATTTCTTTGCTGATAATTCTGAGCTAAATTTCGCATGATTTGGTGCATTATTGAGTGAGATATGCTTAATTAAAGTTTGATGCATCAATTTTATTTTGCTCGATTCTCATTGATCATGATGAATTAGGATTAGATGTTGCTTGATCTGTGATCTCCATGGCATAAGGTTTCGTTTGATGTAAAGATTTTGAAATTCTGGAAAAATTTGTTTGAAGCTCATACTGTTCATCATCGTCTTCGCGAGGAAGACGATGTAGCGTCCGCCTAGCGTCCGTCTTTGCGTCCGTCTGTTTCTAGCACATGGCGCTAGGGTTCTTGATGAAGAACATGCGCCAGAACGCATTTGATCCACATTCCTCACTTCGATTCCATGCTGCGACGTTTTTGGATATTATTTTCCTCAGCGCGCCTTATTTGAATTTGTACATGGTTCGAGTCCAACATGCGGCATTTTTCAAATTTTGCTTCACAATTGCCTTTCCCTCCATTTTACATGTTCATGATTCATTTTAATTCAAGATTTTTTTTCCAACTTCTAAAATTCATAACAATTTGAAAAATGCTCCAAATAATCCCTGGTTTTTTGCTACTTGTTCATTGAGATGTCCTCTATTTGATGATGTTAAATTCTGAAATTGTGCATGGCTGGATTTTGAATTGTGTTAGAATATGTGAACATGTGTACATTTGTGACCTTGCTCCATTCATCTTATCATGAAATGCTTGATATTGATCCAAATGCCATAAAATTTTGCATGATTGTTTCTAACATGTTAATGGATGTTTGAGGCTTGATTGTGCATTTTTCTCATTTACCATTTCTATTTTACACACATGTTTTCATGGTGTGACAATATGTGTCACACAACTTGATGATCAACTTGTGCAATTTCATTTCCATATCAAATGACCTCTGTTGATTCTGATTTTTTGTATGATGATTGTATTGGATGTGTTGTATGCTCATGATTTTTTCCAGAATTATTTGAATCATTTCTGTTTTGCTTTGGAATTTTCATTCTCAATGTCCAAATGTATGCTTTGAAATTGTCCTTGACTTCTCTTGCACATGAAATGCCTTTACTTGATGATTTTGTTTTGGTCCTTTTTAGGACATGTTAATATGTGTTTGAAGTTGCTTTATGTTGAAAATTAGCTCCTGTTTTGAATTTTTCTTCACCTTTGACCCTAGGCTTTGACCTAGTGGTTTGTACTTACATGTGAGCTTTGAATTTCAGGACCAAGCACCTAATCCCCATGGTTGATGTTGCTTCATCATTTGAATGTTGATATTTGCTATTGATTGCTAACATTTGGTTATTTTGTAGGTTGATGATAATTCACTTGAGTGTTTGCCTTATGGCTTATTTGTTGTACATTGGGATTGTCTGTTTGTTGTTGACTATTGTCTATTTGTTTGAATACTGTACTGATTTGTTTAGTTGTTTACATAGGTACCTAAGTTGCTTTAAGTTCATTTGAACTTTGCTTTGCTTTGCTTATGGTTGGCATACCACTTAGGTATAATCCCTATTCTTCATGTAGTCTGGAAGACCTGTCATGTTATTTTGGCAGGCACCTGTCTGAAGCCCTCCTTAAGAGGCCATGTTTTTGTTTGTTTAATTTTGTGCCCAGCAGGTTAAGTCCTCTTAAAGAGGCAATTGGCAGATAGAAGGGATGTGCAATCCATCCCCTGCTATTCAGTTGTGTCATTCACTTTGCTCACACCATGTGTTGATGCAATTTGAATAAAAACCAAAATCTTGTCCATAGAGTCAGTCATTTGTGGAGAAGAGTTCCTTCATTCTGAACTCCCACACCTTCTATTTGATTCAAGCTCTCCCAGACCAGGGATAAGAGCTATGAGGCATAACCCTCATTTCCATTTCATCTGCTTCACCCTAACTCTCAATGTTAGGGTTAAGAGCTCAAAACACCCATTTCCAGTTGGCTTGTTTGTCGAGGTTGATGTGACCCCTTGACTAAAGCCTAACCTTGCTTGAGCCTATTGATTGTGTATAGTGTGTGATTGGTGACTGCTTGTTTGCTTATTTTCCTATTTGTGCATAATTGTTTGTGCCTCTGTGCATTGCTTTCATCTTTGAGCATTAATTGTGCATCATTTCATGATCATTGTTCATACTTTGTGACATTTTGTTTTGTCCATTGAGGAGTCAATTGTAAGTCCATTTATTGGCAGTTGTTTCCTGTGATCTGGTAGGAGTTGGGACTAAGACCATTGATTGACATTCCATTTCCTTGGAGTCGAGTGTAAGACCATTTATTGGCAACTTGTTTCCTCTTGCTTATTGCATTTGTTTTCTTTGATTTGTGAGGCTAGTATAAGTCCATAGATTGGCATCTGGTATCCATGTTTTTTTGTTTTGTGAGGCTAGTGTAAGTCCATTGATTGGCATCTGGTTTCCATTTATGTTGGCTTTTTCTGATACATTGCTTACCTGTTATTTGCTTGTTGCCTTTTCCAAAGGAATCACTTGGATCATCTACATATGATCTCAAGAGGTGAACACCTAAGAAGTTTTGCATCCCTTAACCTCCCACCCTTTTTGTTCTTTAAACCTCCATTTGCACGTTAACTCAAAACCAGAAAATATTATGCAAACATTTTCATTTCTTTTCAAACTAAAAACCTAGGCCTTAAGCCTTTGATTTTTTCAAACTTCATTTTCACAATACTTCTTTTGAATTGAATTTGTAAGACCCCAATTTTGGCCCTAAGATCCCTCATGGCCCATATCATATCATATCATGGCCTCAAGGATCATTGCATGCCCTAGCTTCCCTCCTAGTGGGTGGGATACCTTGTGAGTGTGATTCTTGATCACCAAGCATGTTTTGCATTTGTATATCTTTGCTTTTCATATGTTTACTAACCAAAAAGTACAAAAATATTGTCAGTCTAACCTTGTTGCTTGCAGTTGAAGAAATCATCAGCAATTAGGTCAAAATCAGTCAAAGTCAGTCATTGCAGTGGATGGTGGCCATTCTTGCAGAATTTGGGCACCATGATCAACAATCAAGAGTTCATATAACTTGGGACATCATTTGGAATCAAGGTCTCAAGGAATTAGGGTTTGGAATTCATCAGAAGTGGTTCAATCATTGCAAAACCCTAGAAAGTCAACAGAAAGTCAAAAATTGGTCAACTGTGGATTTAATCAGTGATTTGATGGATGGATTTGATTTGAAGGAGCTCATTCATGTTCATATAAGCCTCATATATCATGCCAAACCTCATCATGGAAGAATTTGAAGCAAAATCAGAAATTTCCCAAAATAGAAAGTGGACCTGTAATTTCAACTGCCAAAAATAGTAACTTCTTGATCTTAATCTTGCATCATGATACAAGCTTCAAATGAATTTTTGCCCAACATGAAAGTTGAAGATCTTGTTCTCCCATTTCCAAAAAGTCCAAGAACTCCCAATTCCCATGTATGGTTGGCAAGATATGATCAATTCATTTTCACAAAATCTTGAACTTCAAAGGGCCATATCTCATGAACCATTTGGCCAATTTTGGTGTGGTTTTTTCCTACAAACCACATTTCATCTCCTCTTTCCAAAAATATAAATTTCATACACCAAAACCTTGCCAATCAAAATGGCATTTTTGGACTTGTTTCATTTAAATTCAAGTTTGACCAAAAGTTGACTTTTTGAATTAAGGGTTTTCACTCACTTTGGCCAATTGGAAATGTTCAGAAACATCATTTGTGACTTGCCCAAAGGCCCAATTCGTGCAGAACCATACACCCCATATGCATATGTTGGAAAATTAGCAAAAATGCAAATTGGCTTCATTTAAGTTAACTTTGATTAACACTTCCATTACCAAGTTAAAACAGCAAATATATAGCAACTTTTCTGTCATTTGTAAACCTAGCAGCAGCCATAACAACCAGAAAACTCTCTCTTCTCTCACACTTCCATTTTCATATCCTTGCAAATTCTGCTCAAAATTTCAAAAGACCACGAACTACTCTTGCTTCCTTCATCACCTAGCCATCATTTGGGGTTCTTTTGAAGCATCAAACCACCACTGCACAGCCATTTTCGAGCTCTGTTTCTTCATGGATCTTCAATGGTGAATCGAGATTTGGAAGTTTCCAGGCATCATTAAGCTAACCTACCTCAAGTATCCATCATTCCACAGCATAAGGAACATCTGTTTGCACTTGTATCATCAAAAGAACCACTGATTCTCCATTTGCTTCAAATTCAAGTAAGTGCTCGACCTTCTTCATTTACCAAATTATGAGCTGCTTTAGATAGATCTTTTAATGCTGAATCCATTGCAACTTGTCTCCTTTGAATTGGTTAATTGTGCTGTAAGAAATCTGGATTTACATTTTTGTGACCAAACATGATTGTGCTCGATTTGCTTCGCTTGAAATGATTTGGTGAAAATGGATATTACATTCTTGTTCTATGTTGCTTGCTGACCATGAGTGTATATTCAATTTGTGTTTCTGAAAAATCTGGAATCGAGTTTGTTGTTAGAGATGATGAAGCTATGCTGTTGAAACCCTAGAGCCAGTTTCCAGAAATTTGCATGAATGTGTTTGTTTGCTGTTGTTTTTGTTGCATGATATCACCATTTCCACTGCCTAGCTGCTGATGCATTTTGTATGAATTTCGTTTTGTGTGTTGGTTGCATGAAGTTGAGTTGCTGTTGCATAAACCCTAAGGGTTTTGAACCCAGAAAACATGAACATCGATTGGCCCATGTTACTGTTCTATTGGTGATAACCAATCAGAACATTTCCTTGCCTTTGCCTGTACGCAGCGTTTAGATAAGTGAGGGTTATATTTACTGAATTGCCATTCGGTCAACCACCTTTGACTTGCCATACCATGCTATGTATTCATGTTATTCCAATTGTTACCTCAACTTCCAAAATTCATATTTCACTCGTTTCAACTCCAAAAATCATGCAATTTTTTCCATCATGCTCATGAGAATGTCCACTATTTTATCATGATTTTTAATTATTTTTTGTGTGGCTGGATTTTTAATGGCTCTAGGTTTCTTGTCATGTATGCTTATTTGATACCTTTTGCCAATCCTTTTGTGAAATAATGATGATGCATCCAATGACCCTGAAATTTTTTGTGGTTAATCTACACTCATTCATGTTTATTTTGATATAAAGTTTGTGCATTTATCATATGTGGTTTGTGAGATATGAATTTTGGAAGTAGGGTGTGACAATTTGTGTCACACCAATGATATGCAAGTTCATGATTTTTGTTGACATGCTTCCTGGCTTCTAATTGATGTGAAATTTTGCATGATCCTTCTCTTATATGTCTAGTTTGTGTGTGAATTTTCTTGGAATTAATTATGCCATTTCCAAATTGTTTGAGATTTTATCCCCTGTTTGACCAAATTGTTCACTTTGTGTGACACATCTTGCCATTTCATTTGGGAAATTCTCATATCTTATTGGATGATCATGAAATTTTACATGTGCATACTAGACATCTTGAGCTTTGCATTGGTGTTGATCCCATTCATTTCTCATCTGTTTTCATTTAGTTATGATTTTTTGAATTTGACCCATGAATGTTTTACTTCATTGTGCATACTTGAAATTGTTTTGGCTTCTTAATTTTAATTGACCATCTTCCCATGATCCAATTGAGCTGAAATTTCATATGAATGTCATGTTATGGATTGTGATTGACCATGAATTATTTGGTAATTTTTGTAATTGATTATGTTTGGTTTTGAGCTAAGTTTTTCTGTTGACTTCTTTGAGCATATTCAAATTTGCTTTGACTTCATGATTTTCATTGATTGCCTTCCACTTGTCCAATTGTGATGAAATTTTACATGCTTACCATGCTAGGTGTTAGGATTGATCATGATTTATTTGGTGATTTTTGAAAATGCTTGAGTTGACTTTTGATGCAAGTCTTGCTGTTGACCTCTCTATGCTTTCATTTGCTATGCCTTGCCTTCTTTTGTTTATGAAATCATGATGATGCATGATATGAACTTGAGACCAATTGTGCTTGCTTCTTAAATGTTTGAACTTGACTTTGGTTGACTTTCCTTTGCTGTTTTGACTTTCTCATTTATTTTTGACCCTAGGCTTGTCCTAGTGGTCCTTTGGGCTTATGATTGAGTTCATGTTTCAGGTTAAGCTACAAGTGCTTCAAAGAAACCATTGCCTTTTGATTGAGTTTATTTGTTTATCATGAGCTAACCCTTGTTTTGTAGGTTGCTTGGCTCATAAGCGTTGAGCCTTGTGCTTTGCACATTTGTCTATCTGTTTGACTGTTAATTCCATTCCTTTTGTTTTAACTGTTGAAATGTGTACTGATTAGTTTGACTATTTCAGGTACCCTTAGTTGCTTAAGTTCTTTGAACTTGCTTTGCTATTTAGCAATTTGCTTTGAGGTATAATCCCTTGTTCTTCATGTAGTCTGGAGACCCGGCCTGTTATTTGGCCGGGCAAACTGTCTGAAGTCCTCCTTAAGAGGCAATGCTTGTGTGTGTTTATATTTGTCCCAAGCAGGAAAAGTCCTTCAAATAAGGCAATTGGTAGATCAAAGGGATAAGCAACCTATCCCCTACTATTCAGTGAGTCTTCTCCTTGCTCCCATTACATGGTTATAGCATTGAGATCAAAGCCCAAGATCTATCGAGTCAATAATGTGGAGAGAGTTCCTACTTTCTGAACTCCCACACCTTCTGATATTCAGATGCTCTCCCTGACCAGGGATAATAGCAATGAGGCACACCCCTCATATCCTTTCATCTGCTTCACCTTAGCCCCTCAATGGCAAGGTTAAGAGCAACTTTTGACCCTATTCCAGTTGGCTTCAATGCCTAACCCTCTTGTATGAGCCTCCTTGTATGGTTATAGAGTGTGCTGTTTGATTCTCATTGATTGATTGATTGCTTCATATGCACATGATTGCTTGTATGCTTTATGCATTTATCATCATCCATTGCCATTGGTGCATGATCATCTCATTTGTATTGGTGATGCTATTATTGTTGCTTACCCATTGAGGACAATTGTAAGTCCATTCCTTTGGCATTTGTTCCTGTGATGTGGAAGGATAGAGTGTAAGACCTCATTGGTCACTCATATCTTCTGTTGTTTGGTTTGATTGTATGTGAGGTTGCAGTTATAAGTCCCTGTAAGTGGGCATCTGCTTTCCTATGATCATATTGTTGCTTTTGTTCTTGTATGTGAGGATCCATTGTAAGTCCCTGTAATGTGGCATTGGTATTCCTATGAGCATATGTGCAGTTGACCTAAGTCCAGATAGATTGGCAGTTGACTTCCATATTTCATCTTTGTTTTCTTCTGAGGAGATTAGTGTAAGACCATTGAGTGGCTTCTGATATCCCATTCTGTTTTAGGAGATTGGTATAAGACCAGTGTTTGGCATCCGGTATCCGCTTTGTTTGAATTTCATCCTTGTTTGTTTGTTAGTATCCATTGTTCATTCCAAAGGACACACTTGGATCATCCCCTATATGATCTCAAGAGGTGAACCTTCTAAGAAGTTTTACAATCCATTTCCATCCATTCATCCCCATTATGTCCTAAACCTTTTCACACTTTGATTTCAAACTTGACATAGATATTGTGCAAACATCTTCATGTTTTCAAACCAAAAACCTGGACCCAAGTCCTTGACTTTTTCAAACTCCATTTCATAATACTTCTTTGAATTAATCTTAATCATACTTTGACTCCCTTTTCATAATCACAATCAATTAACTTCACCCATTCACTTGTTTTGGCTTTGTCCATTGTTAATCTTTTCATACATGAGCTATAGGTTTGATTTATCTTAGTGGTTGATGTTAATCTCACCTTTGTCCTTAGTTGATTGAATTGTAAGTCTTCCTTGCCTATTATAGGGTTAACCCCTCCCTGGCAAGTTGAAGCTGTTCTCACATGGTGGACTTGTTGATTACATAAGGTTGAGTTTTCTCCTGTGGATAACGTAAGACCTTAGGGTTTGTGTTTAAAATTGAACCCAACTAACTTTTGGAAATCTTTTAGCCGAACTACGGCGTTTTGATCCTTACCTTTGATGGAAGGTACGTAGGCAACGGGTTCATCCGTTCGAACACAAAAATAACTAACTTGTATATTCTTTTCTCATCATCCCAATCATGTTTGCACAACCTTTATGTCATAACAAATAACAATCTTTTACAACAAGTGTGAAAAGGGCTCCCTAGGAGTACCTAGGACGTGATGGGTGCCTAACACCTTCCCATTGCGTAATTTACCCCTTACCCAGACTCTCTGATCTTTTTATTAGTTTTCTACGTGTAAAACTTCTTAGGCTTTTGTTCGCTTTTTAGCCAGTCCTTTGGATAAATAAAAGTGCGGTGGCGACTCAAAATTTCATTGTATACCTTGCTTATGGTTTAATCGATAAATCATATAGCGACGAATACACCGCTATAGAATTCTAATCATACTTTGACTTCTTTTTGTGAATAATCCTAATTGACTAATTCCACTCATTCAATTGTTTTTGTGGCTTTGTCCATTCTTTAATCAAGTTTTCATACATTAGCCATAGATCTTAGTTATCTTAGTGGTTGATGTGAATCTCACCTTTTGTCCTTAGTGATTGAATTGTAAGACTTCCTTGCTTATTATAGGGCCTGGTCCCTCACTAGCAAGTTGAAGCTTTTCTCACATGGTGGACTGTGGTTGTATAGGTTGAGTTTTCTCCCGTGGATAACGAAAGACCTTAGGGCTTTTGTTTTAAAATCAATTCACCCATGTTTTGGAAATCTTTTAGCCGAACTACGAGGTTTTGATCCTGTAAAGGTACGTAGGCAATGGTTATCCATCCAAACACAAAAATAATAAAAATTTGTATATTCTTCTCTCATCCTCCCAATCAATGTTTGCACAATAAATATTTTCATAAACAATATCTTTTGCAATAAGTTGTGAAAAGGGTTCCCTAGGAGTACCTAGGATGCATTGGGTGCCTAACACCTTCCCTTTGCATAATTACCCCCTTAGCCAGATCTCTGTACCCCTTTTATTAGTTTTCTTTGCAAAACTTCTTAGGCTTTTGTTCGCTTTTTAGCCATTCCTTTGGATAAATAAAAGTGCGGTGGCGACTCTATCTTTGCATGCTTTGCTTTTGATTTAGTCAATAAATCATAAAGTGACGAATACACCGCTACGGTTGTGCTCACATTCACTTACCAAAGAAACATCCTTATGCATCTGCACTAAGGATCTCCTGATAAAACACACATTAAAAACATTATATTCTCTAGGACAATCATCCACCATATTCACAGAAGAGTTCCCATGAGCGGGCAATGGGTTCGCTTTCACATACGGTGCACGGTCTTCAAAGGAAACCATACCACTCTTCATCAATTTTTGAACCTCATACTTGAGCGGATAACAATTTTCAATATCATGTCCGGGTGCTCCTTGATGAAAAGCACAACGGGGCTCAGGTTTATACCACCAAGGTAGTGGTTCTGGAATCTATGGCGGGTTTCTTGGTTGGATCAGGTTCTTGAGAACCAAGGATGGATAAAGCTCTGCATAAGACATAGGAATCGGGTCAAAAGAGACTTTCCTTTCAAAGTTTTGTTGGTCTCTTTCAAAGTTTTGTTGCTGATGATTATTGTTGGTATTGTTGTTGTTGTAGGTGTTCGTTTGTTGTTGCGGTTGTTGTTGTTGACGTTGTTGTTGTTGAACTGGTGTTGTTTGTTGATTAGAAAATACCGGGATAACGGAAGATACTTGATGATGATGATGTTGACGGGATGTTGGATTCCTTCTGATCTGAGGCCTCCTCTGCCTCCCACTGCTTATTGCATTCGTCTCACTGTCTTTCTTCTTACCAAAATTACTACCATACCTCTTGCTTTTTTATGCCTCATCTCTTGACAAATGTCCCTCTCTGTAGCACCTCAAATTTGCACCCATCATTGTACATACATTTTCATATTAGGTCATAGCATATCATGGTCCATTGCATAGCATTGCATTGCCTCTTTTGCCTCAAGTGCAAGCCAATCAAGGAATTAGGTCAAACTGGTCAGGAGATCAGTCAGTCAAGCAAGCAAGCACAATTTTCATTGAGCTAAGGCCTCAGGGTTGGTCCAACATGTTCACATGACTTGGAAGTCCATTTGAAGTGTTCAAGTCAAGGGTTGAAGGCTCAGAGGTCATCAGTTCATGCACAGACAGTCAAAAACCCTAGACAGTCAACAGTCAGTCAAAGCAGTGGATGGTGGCCATTCTTGTGGAATTTGGGCACCATGATCAATAATCAAGAGTTCATACAACTTGGGACATCATTTGAAGCCAAGTTCTCAAGGAATTAGGGTTTGGAATTCACCAGAAGATGCATAATCAGTCAGAAACCCTAAAAGTCAACTGTTGGTCAACTGTCCATTTAATCAGTGATTTGATGATTGGAATTGGTTTGTGAGAGCTCATCCATGTCCAAATAGTCATCATATATCATGCCAAACACCATCATGGAAGAATTTGAAGCCAGATCAGAAATTTCCAAAAATGGAAACTGGACTTGTAACTGAAACTTGCCATAAATGGAAAGTCTTGATCCTCAAAGTTACATCTTGATACAAGCTTCAAATGAATTTTTTCCCAACATGAAAGTTGAAGATCTTGTTCTCCCATTTCCAAAAAGTCCAAGAACTCTCAATTCCCATGTGTGGTTGGCAAGTTATGATCGAATCGATTTCAGAAAATCTTGAACTTCAAAGGGCCATATCTCCCAAACCGTTTGGCCAATTTTGGTGGGGTTTTTTCCTACAAGTCACATTTGATCCCCTCTTTCCAAAAATATAAATTTCATGAGCCAAAACTTCACCAATCAAAATGGCATTTTTTGACCTATCTCATTTAAATGCAAGTTTGACCAATGTTTGACTTTTTGAAATAAACATTTTTCTAACATTTGGCCAATTGGAACAGCTCAGAAAAGTCATTTAAAACATGTTTGCAAGCTCAATTATGCAGTACATGAAGCCATTCTTTAACTTGCTTGAAATTTGGATAAAAGTACAAGTTTCACTATGCTACTCCATACTCCCATGAACCTTGCCATGCTTGGTACTTCTAGCAGCATTCTTAATCATTTTTCTGTCAATTTGAAGCCTCAATTTGCAGCCAAAAAAAACCAGCAAAAAGAAAGCCATCCCTTGCTTGCTTGGATTGAGAAAAAGTACATGTTTTCACCATACTTCCACAACCATGCTTTTACCACAGCATAGCAGTTTTGTGCATCATATTTTCTGTCATGGGAGTACATTACTGGCTGCACAACACAGCAGAACACCATGCTGCAAAGGCTTCACTTTGGCACTGTTGGAAGAAAGCTGTCAAAAACTCCATATTACCATGGCCATGCTTGGTACTGCAGAGCAGTCTTGTTTATTTTCTGTCTTACCACAAACCCTTGGCAACAGCAGACTAACCTACCTCACTCATTTTTCTAAACATCATCTTACTTTAGCATTGATCAAAAATCTGTCAAGACTCAAAAAGAAAAAGAGCATTGCAGAACCACAAAGCAACATCCAGTTAGCATGGCCCTTCCTCATTTTCTGTCAAATGAAGCTAGCAGCCATCAAGCACATCACAGCAGATACTCATTCTAAAAATTCACCTTGCTTTGGCATTTTGAGAAAAGGCTGTCAAAAAGAACTTCAAAAAAGAAAGAAAACCTTGCCATGTTTTGTTGCTTCTAACAGCAGGCTTTCTTTTGGCAAAGGCAGTTCAAAAACAACATAGCAAAACCTCAATATCATTTTCTGTCAAGAGAGAAACCAGTAGCAGTCACTACTTGCAGCCAGAACAAACCAACTTCATTGATTCATACTCATCCTAAAGACTGCATCCTTGCATTTACCAAATCATTCCAAAACTCACAAAATGAACTAAGCCTGGCTTTGATACAATCCAAACTGCATTTCCTGCCATAAAAAAAAAACAGTAGCAGCAGCCTCTAACCAACTTCACATTTCTCAAGCTTCATTTTTGATGCATTTACCAAAAGCAGTCCAAACTCACAAAAGTAACAAACCCTGCCCTGCTTTGATAACAATATTTCCTCATTTTTGCTGTCAAAAAAACCTTGCTAGCAACCTTCCAACAACAGGCTTTTCATGATGTTTTCCATCATTTGAAACACAACTAGCATCCCTTGAAACACACTGCACCCAGAATTCCTGCTCCAAGAACATCACTTTGCTTTTGGCCATTTCAAAAACCAGTAAAAAAACTTCCAATGAACAAAAACCTGGCATTGTTATTCTCACTATTCAAGCAGCATCTTAAATCAATAGCAGCCATCATCAAACCAACAGAACTGCATTGATTCATGCTCATTCTAAAAAATTTGACTTTGCTTGGCACTTGTTCCTAAAACCTGTCAAGACTCCCAAAAGTGAAAGCCTAACAAAACCTGCTAGCAACCAACCAACAGCAGCCAACATAACACATAGAACAAACCAATTTCATCCCTCTTCTGAAAACTCATTCTTAGCACTTTCAAAACCAGTCAAGAACTCAAAGAGGCTGAGCTTGGCCATGATTATTTGCACTGTCCAAGCACCATTTTGAAACCATTAGATGGCAGCCACAAACCAGCAAAAAGACCATTGTGCTCTCATTCTCAAAAAATGACCTTTGTGCATTTCCAAAACACAGTCCAAAAACTCCACATAACCAAGCCTGGCTTTTGTTGAAACATCATCAAAACAGCATTATGGACCTGTGGCAATCATCATTTTCCACCTGTAGAAGCCTTTCCACCACTGTCTTCAACCTTGCATCATCCATGGCAGAAATTGTTTGAGCTCATTCCAAGCATCCACAAGCCAAAGCTCTTCAACCAATCAACACTTGGAAGGCCTTGCTTCATCTGTCTCACCATTAAAGGGCCAAAACCTCATTGTTTCTCATTCTGCTTCAATTTTTGGTATGGATTCGACCTCCCCCTTTTGTTTAATTATTACATGCTTTCAAAAGGTCTCTCCATGCTGATTGTCATGATGCTTTTACTTTTTGAAATGGATGCTTATTCATGAAGTTATGTCATCTTGAAGTTTGATGATGCTTATTTATTTTGCTCGATTCTTGAGCTGTGTGGTGTTTTAATGGAAACCAATGGTGGAGTCATGTTTGTCATTGCTTGCTGGTCATTTGGGTATAATCAATTTTGATTTTTGGGAGAGTTTGTAAAATTCGATTTGGGAAAGGGATGAGATGATGCTGTACTGTTTGAAACCCTAGTTCTCCAATGCATTTCCCAGAATTTTTTCCTCTTTCTCACGTACATGGCATGGTTCATTGCCTCAGCCAATGGGAACATTTCGTTCCTTGGCCCAAAACGGCAGCACTTCAATAAGTGGATTCAAGAATTACCAAAATGCCATTCTTGCATTATCAATTCATTTTATTTCTTCATTTCATTTCACTATGATACTCAAACTTCCAAAAATCATAAGTGCTTCAATTTTAATCCAATTTCAATGGGATTTTTTGTGTTGTGTTCATCATGATCTCTAGTATTTTATCATATTTTTTCCAGAATTTTTGGATGAGTGGTTTTTAAATGTTGCTAGGGTTTGTGACATGTGACCAAATTTTGTACACTTTGCCAAATCAGTTGTGAAATGATGAGAATGTATCCAATGGCTCCCAAACTTTTTGTGCATAAACTAGACACACTCATGTTGATTTTGGTGTAAAGTTTGTGAATTTATCATTTGTGGTTTGTGAGTTATGATTTTTTGAATTAGGGTGTGACAATTTGTGTCACACCATTGATGTCCAACTTCATGATTTTCATTACCATGCTTCTTGACCTCCAATTGATCTGATTTTTTGCATGAACCTACTCTTGTATGTCTAGTTTACATGTGATTTTTTTGTGGATTTATTTGTGGCATTTCCTAATTGTTTGAGATTTTCTCCCCTGGTTAGTCATATGTTGACCTTGTGTGACACTTGTTCCCATTTCATTTGTGAAATTCTCATACTTTATTGGATGGACATGAAATTTTACATGAGATAACTAGATATCCTCATCTTTGCCATGGTTTTAGTCCCATTCATTTATCATACACCATCTCTGATTTGTGATTTTTCTAAGTTAATGCATGTTTGGTTGACTTCCTTGAGCATGTTCAAAATTTCTTTGACTTTCTGATTTTCATTGACTGCCTTCCATTTGTCCAAATGGGATGAAATTTGACATGCTTACCATGCTATGTGTTAGGAGTGACCGTGATTTATTTGGTGATTTTTCGAAATGTTTTAGTTTGCTTTTGATGCAAGTCTTGCTGTCGACTTCTATGAGCTTCTGTTTGCCATACTTTGACCTAAATGGTTCATGAAATGATGATAGTGATTGATATGGATGTGAGCCCAATTGGTTTTGTTTCCTAATTGTTTGAACATGATTTTGGATGCTTACCCCTTGCTGTTTTGACTTTCTCATTCATTTTTGACCCTGGGCTTGCCCTAGTGGTCCTGTTACTCACCTTTGAGTTTGTGTTTTCAGGTTGACCATCAAATGGCCAGTGAGACCAATTCTTTTGATTGACCTTGCTTAAATATCATTGTCTAACCTCTTTGTCTTGTAGGTAGCTTGGCTCACATGCCTTTAAGCTTTGTGCCTTGCACATTCACTAGCTTGTGTTGACTGGTTGATGTCTGTTTCATTTTGATTTAACTCTGACTTGTATACTAACTGTGCTTGACTGATTTCAGGTACTTTAGTTGCTTTTAGTTCCTTGTGAACTTTTGCTTTGCTTTGCTTGTATAAGCAATTTGCATTGAGGTATGTCTCTTTGTCTTCATGTAGTCTGGAAGACCTGGCCTGTTACTTGGCCAGGCAACTGTCTGAAGTCCTCCTTAAGAGGCAATGTTTGTGACTGTTTACTTTTGTCCTTGCATAGAGTCAAAGACCTCCTAAGAGAAGAGGCAATTGGTGGAAGGTAGGGATATGCAACCTATCCCCCACTATTCAGTGTGTCATCTGCTTTGCTCACACCACGGTGTTGATGCATTGCAGATACAAACCCAAGATCTTGTACAATTGTACAGTTGAGTCAGTTTTAAATGTGTAGAAGGGTTCCCACTTTCTGAACCCACACATTCTTGTCAAATGCTCTCCCAGGCCAGGGATAGAAGCAATGAGGCACACCCCTCATCTCCTTTCATCTGCTTCACCTTAGCCCCGCAATGGCAAGGTTAAGAGCAACATTCACCCAGTTCCAGAGGTTTGTTTGTTGAGGTTGATATGACCCCTCGACTAAAACCTAGCCTTGTTTGAGCCACTTGCTTGTATATAGTGTGTGTTATCTGTGCTTGTAGGATTGTTTGACTTGCTTCCTGTGCAAGTTAGGATTGTTTGACTTGCTTCCTGTGCAAGTTAGGATTAGTTTAGACTTGCTTCCTGTGCAAGTTAGGTTTTGCTTGGCTTGCTTCCTGTGCAAGTTAAGTGTGTGTGTGGCTTGCTTCCTGTGTGAGCCATGCTTAGGATAGGTTGGCCCTTGTGCCATTTAGCTAGAAACCTTAACTTAGGGATGATTTGCATGATAACATCTAGGCTCGAGTCGTAGTCTCCCTAGTGTTGTGTCTCCCTCTGTTATCTGGTTAGGCTAGTCCTTTATCCCTCCGTAGGGGAACTACATCGCCCTGATCTTCATACCAGATGAAGTATGTAGGCGGGAGATTGAGATGATCTCTCCGGGCGCCTTTTCTTTCTTTTGTGTGTGTTGTCTGACCTTTGCTAGGCTCGAGTCTGTGACTCCTTAGCATTTGCTGTCTGTCCGTTTGTGTGTGTTTGACAGTTATAGGCTCGAGTCCCCGACTCCCTATCAACCTGTTGTGTTGTTGTGTGCTTGGAAGCCGATGTAAGTCCATCGAGTGGCATTTGGGTTCCAGTGTGCGTGTGTTTTGGTTCGGATGCTGATATAAGTCCAGTGATTGGCAGTCGGGCTCCACGTTTGCCTATTTGTGTTTGTTTGTGCGCGTGTCAGCCGAGCTACGAGTGCTCTGATTCTTCTCTCGTCCGAGAAGATACGTATGCATAGGATGCGATATCCTAGCGAGCATGTGTCGTTTCCCCAGTCCGAACTACTTCGACTCTGATGTCTATGCCTGATAGACTAAGTAGGCCCAGGATGCGGTATCCTGCCGAGTCAGTTTCAGTCAGTTTCTTTTGTCTCTTTTCAGCCAGTGTGTGTGAGTTTGAGCAGTGTTTAGCAACCGTTTATCCTTCCTTTTGTGCGTGGATCCCGTAGAGTACTACGGATGCGTAGGGGTGCTAATACCTTCCCTTCGCATAACCGACTCCCGAACCCATTCTCTTTGGTCGCGAGACCATGTTTTTTCCAGGTTTACTCTGAGCGTTTCCTTTCCCTCTTTTGGGATAAATAACGCACGGTGGCGGCTCTGTTGTTCTTCTTTTCCCGCCGGTTTTTCGCGCGATGCGACAGCTGGCGACTCTGCTGGGGATATAGAGAAGTTGACCTGTGCTGGTCCGTCTTCCCTAAGCGAGTCTCTCCTAGCGCTCTCTAGGTTAGGGTTTTGGTTGCTGTTTGTTGTTGTATTTATTGCATTCATTTGTATATATTTGCATTTATTGTTTGCATTTATTGTTTGCATTAATGTTTGCATTCATATTCATCTGTTCACCTGGCTGGTTGTCTGTTTCTCTCTGTTGGGGTGGGAGTTACATGAGGTAAAAGGCCCAATACCCAGGCCATGAGTGAAATCTAGGATACTTAGGAATAGAGTGATTCATGGGAAGCGGGTGGTATTGCGCCACTTAGCGGAACATTGATATCACGAGCAGTTCAGACCCTGGTGGGATGTTATCGTTACATACTTCGGGTGTGTATATGATGATGTTCTGCGAAAGGTTATTTATGCTGCGTTTCTCTCGACCTTACCCTGGCCTAGATGACACCCGTGAGTGGGGAGGGAATGATCATTATTACAGGTACAGTTGGTGACTTGTTGGTGACTTGTGATCCTGTTGGTGACTATTGGTTCAGAATTTTGGGGTCTCAGATGACTTTGGGTTTCAGATGAATTTGTGGTTCCGAGTTCGAGCCGAAGCTTTGATCCTGTGTTCTGAGAGACACAGCCAACCAGTCGTGTCTGCATCATTTGCATCATAGCATATTTATTTTTCAAAAGAAACGCAATAAAAAAAAGATACAAAAAAAAGGAAAAAAAAGGAAAAAAAAAACTAATCCCTGCATGCATATCATTTCTCAGGTACATTCCAGAGCTTGTTCACTGATAGAGATGGCAACAGTCCCAGAGTTGAAGCGGAAGACTTGTTCCTACAGCTTTCACCGTGAACCTTTGACGTCGCTGATTGAGTTGAGCAACCTTATGACCAGTGGTAACCAGAAGGGGTTTATTGACCAGTATGGAGATATTCTGACACTGTTGAAAATGGTTGTCGATCCGGTGCCGTTGCAGACTCTTCTACAGTTCTACGACCCAGAGCTTCATTGTTTCACTTTTCAAGATTATCAGTTGGCGCCTACTCTTGAGGAGTATTCCATTCTGCTGAGTGTTCCGGTCCGGTATCAGGTTCCTTTCTTGGATGTGCCCAAGGAGGTTGATTTCAGAGTTGTTGCCAGAGCTCTCCACCTGGGTATCAAGGAAGTCAGCGATGGTTGGAAGTCCAGTGGGGATGTTGTAGGATTGCCTTTGAAGTTTCTGTTGAGGGTAGCTAGAGAAGAAGCAGAGAAGGGAAGATGGGAAGCCTTTCATGCTCAGTTGGCCGTCATGATCTATGGGATCGTCCTGTTTCCTAGTATGCCCAATTTTGTTGACTATGCTGCAGTCAGTATTTTCATTGGAGGAAATCCAGTTCCTACTCTATTAGCTGACACTTACTATGCTATTCACAGTAGGCATGGTAAGGGTGGGGCTATCAGGTGTTGTCTCCCGCTTTTGCTCAGATGGTTCTTGTCTCTTCTGCCAGTCAGTGGACCTTTTGTGTATACCCAGAGCACGCATAAGTGGACTCAGAGGGTTATGTCCCTTACCTCCTATGATATCAGGTGGCAATCTTACCGGATGGATGTGTGTAACGTCATTATGAGCTGTGGAGGATTCCGTAATGTGCCACTCGTAGGGACTAAGGGTTGCATCAATTACAACCCGGTTCTTTCTCTTCGCCAGTTGGGGTTTGTGATGAAGGGAAGACCACTTAAGGCTGAGGTAGCTGAAAGTGTGTATTTTGAGAAGAAGGATGACCTTGTTAGGTTGGAGCGGATTGGAAGAGCTTGGAAGTCTATTGGTGTGAAGGATGGATCTGTCTTAGGGAAGAAGTTTGCTGTTGCTATGCCTGATTACACTGATTGGGTCAGGGAGAGAGTAGAAACTTTGTTGTTACCCTACGATAGGATGGAGCCGTTGCACGAGCAACCACCTTTGATCCTTGCTGAGAGTGTGCCTGCGGAGCGCTACAAGCAAGCCTTGATGGAGAATCGCCGTTTGAGAGAGAAGGAGCAAGATACCCAGATGGAGTTGTACAAAGCCAAAGCTGATAGGTTGAACTTGGCTCATCAACTCAGGGAAGTGCAAGGAGAAGATGCTAGCAGAGCAAGGAGCAAGAAGAGATCATATGAGGAGATAAAGTCTATGTTGGATGAGGAGCATAGGGAGCGCTTGAGACTGCAGAGAGCAGAAGCCAACTATCAGAAGAAGATCAGAGACCTAGAGAAGCAACTCAGAGATAAAGACATCCAGTTGAAGAAGGAAGTAGACTTGAGACAGGCATCAGAGAACCGTCTTGGAGGAGAAGTCTTAGAGCTTAGAAGACAGTTGAAGGAGAAGATTACCCCTCTACCAGAATGTTCAGAATGCACACTGTTGATAGACCAGTGCCATTACCTGAAGACTCTCATTCCAGAAGGCCGTGTGTCTTAGTTTGTATCTTTTGTTTGTGTTTTGTTATTGAATCACCTCCAGGCTTGTTGGGTGGGATTCATTTGCTTGTAACCCGTCTTTGGATCTTCATTATTGAGAATCACCTCCAGGCTTGTTGGATGGGGTTCATTTCTTTGTACTCTGTTTATGCGAATTTTCTGTTGACTCAGTGGTATTGACCTTTTTGCCCTTATGTATGGATAAGGTTGTCAGTATTTCCCTGTTGTTCTCATTTTCCGTGTATCTGTTTGTTCTCTTGTTGCTGCAGGTTGCCATCTTTTCAGGACGGGTCAGGTTCTTTGAATGCCTGAGAAATGAGCATATCATGTGCATCATACGCATCATTAGCATCATACTCATATCATTTTGCATAACAGGTGTTCTTGGTCGTGACTTCTCACTCTTGGTTCCTGTTCAGGCAGGATAGCTGATCAACGTCCGCACCACTACTCAACAAGACTGAATCAACAGAGAAGTATGGATCAATTTCAAGCTGAGTTGGCTGAGATGAAGGCTAGCATGGCCCAGTTTATGAACATGATGCAAGGGGTTGCGCAAGGTCAAGAAGAACTTCGAGCCATGGTTCAGAGACAAGAGGCTGCAAATCCACCGATCAACCATGCTCCGCCCGAGGGAGGCCCGGTCAATGATAACAATGCTGCTACTGCTGTACCCATCAACAACTATGCTGTAGGTGATGAGTTGGGGGGTATTCGAATCAACGGTCAACCTATTGCTCCAGAAGCCGCTAATGCCAGAGTAGTCCGTGCTCCGGCCCGTAATCCCGTTCCGATTGTTGACAGACAAGAGGATATGTTCTCTCTGCTCAGTGAAGACGAAGACGTTCTGGGAAGGGTTAATGAGAGAGACCGCAAAGTTGAGGCTCTTGCTGAGAAGATCCGTGCTATGGAATGTCAGAATTCTCTCGGTTTTGATGTTACCAATATGGGATTGGTTGAAGGTTTGAGAATCCCTCACAAGTTCAAAGCACCGTCCTTCGATAAATACAACGGTACTTCTTGCCCTCGCACCCATGTGCAGGCTTATTATCGAAAAATCTCTGCGTATACTGATAATGAAAAGATGTGGATGTATTTTTTCCAAGACAGTCTATCTGGAGCGTCTTTGGACTGGTACATGGAATTGAAGAGAGATTCGATCCGATGCTGGAGGGATCTGGGTGAGGCCTTCTTGAGGCAATACAAACACAACATGGACATGGCGCCTAGCCGGACTCAGCTGCAGAGTCTATGTCAGAAATCCGGAGAGAGCTTCAAGGAGTACGCCCAGAGGTGGCGTGAACTGGCTGCTAGAGTTCAACCCCCTATGCTGGAGAGGGAGTTGACAGATATGTTTATTGGTACTCTTCAAGGTGTGTTTATGGACCGGATGGGGAGCTGCCCATTCGGTAGTTTTTCTGATGTTGTCATTTGTGGAGAGAGGACTGAGAGTTTGATTAAAACTGGGAAGATTCAGGATGCTGGTTCCTCTTCTTCTAGGAAGCCGTTTGTTGGGGCACCTCGTCGAAGAGAGGGTGAAACTAATGCTGTTCAACACCGCAGAGATCAGAATAGAAGTGAATACCGTCAAGCTGCTGCAGTAACCATTCCGACACCTCAACCTCGTCAGCAACAACAACAAAGAGTTCAACAACCGCAACAACCGCAACAACAACTGCAACGTCCTTTCCAGCCTAGGCAGAAATTACAGGCTGATAGAAGATTTGATCCTCTGCCTATGTCTTACGCAGAGCTACTACCCGAACTGCTCCGGTTAGGGTTTGTAGAGTTGCGTACGATGGCCACTCCAACAGTGCTGCCTCCTGGCTATGATGCTAATGTTAGATGTGACTTTCACTCTGGGGCACCAGGGCATCATACTGAGAAGTGTCGGGCTCTCCAGCACAAGGTTCAAGATTTGATCGATGCCAAAGCAATCAACTTCGCTCCAGTGCCTAACGTCGTAAACAACCCTATGCCTCAGCATGGTGGGCATAGAGTGAACAATATTGAAGGGAAAGAAGCTGAAGATCTGGTTGTTAATGTTGATGATGTTCAGACTTCTCTGCTAGTTGTGAAGGGCCGTCTGCTGAATTTGGGGTGTCTACTCGGGTTGTGATGAAGATTGTTTGGGCTGTGCAGAATCAGAGAACGGTTGCGACCAGTTAAGGGCCGGTATCCAGGGTATGATGGATGAGGGTTGTTTGCAATTCAGTAGGGCTGTAAAAGATCGTGGAACAGTATCAACTATCACCATTTACTTTAAACCGTCTGAAGAACGTGGACAAAGGTTCGTTAGTGCACCTGCAGCAAATGGTGTCCCAGTTACCATTCCCGTGCCTGTAACCATCAGTGTTCCAACTACTACCGTTGCGTCTGAAAGAAGGGCTGTTGAGAATAGTAGAGCCGTGCCGTGGAAGTATGATAATGCTCACCGCAGTTACAGAAGGGCTGAAAGTCAGACATGACCAGTGAATCAAACCCCAGTGACAATTGGTTTACCGAATAGAGTTCCTGCAACTGTTGGTCCGGCTGTGGATAATGTAGGAAGTCCAGGAGGTTTTACCAGAAGCGGTCGTCTGTTCGCACCGCAGCCTTTGAGGGACAATAATGCTGAGGCTCTCGCCAAAGCAAAGGGTAAGCAAGCTGTGGTTGAGGAAGAACCTGTCCAGAAGGAAGCGCCCGAGGGGTCATTTGAGAAAGACGTGGAGGAGTTTATGAAGATAATCAAGAAGAGTGACTACAAGATTGTAGATTAGTTGAATCAAACTCCGTCCAAGATTTCTATACTTTCCCTGTTGATGTGCTCTGAGGCGCACCGTAATGCCTTGCTGAAGATGTTGAATCTGGCTTACGTGCCTCAGGAGATTTCTGTCAATCAACTGGAGGGTGTGATGGCCAATGTGAGCACCAGGCATGGTGTAGGATTCACCAACCTGGACTTACCGCCTGAAGGGCGAAACCATAACAAAGCCTTGCACATCACCATGGAGTGCAAGGGGGCAGTGTTGTCTCACGTATTGGTAGACACCGGGTCGTCGTTGAATGTGCTGCCTAAGCAGATTCTGAAGAAGATTGATGCGGAAGGGTCTGTGCTTAATCCCAGTGATCTGATCGTTCGTGCTTTCGACGGATCCAAACGTTCTGTGTGTGGAGAAGTTACCTTGCCTGTGAAGATAGGTCCTGAGGTGTTCGATATCATCTTCTATGTTATGGACATCCAGCCCGCCTATAGCTGTCTATTGGGGCGTCCATGGATTCATGCAGCAGGGGCAGTCTCGTCGACTCTCCATCAAAAGCTCAAGTATGTCTGGAACGGTCAGATTGTGACCGTGTGCGGTGAAGAAGAGATTCTGGTGAGTCATCTATCCTCGTTCAAATATGTTGAGGTGGATGGCGAGATCCACGAAACCTTATGCCAGGCGTTTGAGACTGTGGCTCTTGAGAAAGTGGCGTACGCTGAGCAGAGGAAGCCAGGTGCTTCAATTACTTCTTACAAGCAGGCTAAGGAGGTTGTTGATTCTGGCAAAGCTGAAGGCTGGGGCAAGATGGTGGATTTGCCGGTTAAAGAAGACAAATTTGGTGTTGGTTATGAGCCTCTCCGAGCAGAGCAGAATGGTCAAGCGGGTCCGAGTACCTTTACCAGCGCTGGGCTGATGAATCATGGCGATGTCTCTGCAACCGGTAGTGAAGACTGTGACAGCGATTGTGATTTAGACAACTGGGTTCGCCCGTGTGCACCAGGGGGGTCTATCAACAACTGGACGGCTGAAGAAGTGGTTCAAGTTACTCTTCTGACAGAGTAATTTTCTGTTGTTTTGTCATTTTGCATGAAAATCCTACGTTCTGCCCAAGGCGTAGTGATTCATTTTGTAGGGCCTCATCATGTTTTAATGATTACCATTAATGAAGGACATTTTTTTGAAATCAAACTTTGTGATCCCTGTCTTTCTATTTTTGTTTTCATTTTTCTTTTTCAAAAACAATAAAAATGGCAATGTTTTTGTTTTTGTGACTTCTTGAACTCTTTTTCTAAAAACAAAGCATTAAACATGCAGAAGCGATCTTATGGCATTCACTATGAACAGTTCTGTTATGGCTCAGCATGATTTCGACAATCCCATCTACCAAGCTGAAGAGGAGAGTGAGGAAGACTGTGAACTCCCTGCAGAATTGGTCAGATTGTTGAAGCAGGAGGAAAGGGTCATCCAACCTCATCAGGAGGAGTTGGAGGTTGTTAATTTGGGTACTGAGGACGCCAAAAGAGAAATCAAGATTGGGGCTGCTTTAGAGGACTCTGTCAAGAGGAGGCTGATTGAGATGCTGAGAGAATATGTGGAGATATTCGCCTGGTCATATCAAGATATGCCTGGCTTAGATACAGACATTGTGATGCACCGATTACCTCTTAGAGAAGGATGTCCTTCGGTCAAGCAGAAGCTTCGTAGAACGAGTCCTGACATGGCAACTAAGATCAAGGAAGAGGTTCAGAAGCAGTGGGATGCAGGTTTTCTGGCTGTTACCAGTTATCCACCGTGGGTGGCCAACATCGTTCCTGTGCCGAAGAAGGATGGTAAAGTCAGAATGTGTGTTGATTACCGGGATTTGAACAGAGCGAGTCCGAAAGATGATTTCCCATTACCTCACATTGATGTATTGGTTAATAATACGGCTCAATCCTCGGTATTCTCTTTCATGGATGGTTTCTCCGGATACAATCAGATCAAGATGGCGCCAGAAGACATGGAAAAGACGACATTCATTACACCTTGGGGCACGTTCTGCTATAAGGTGATGCCATTTGGGCTGAAGAATGCTGGTGCTACCTATCAGAGGGCAATGACGACTCTCTTTCATGACATGATGCACAAAGAAATTGAAGTGTACGTGGATGACATGATTGCGAAGTCGCAGACAGAAGAGGAGCACCTGGTTAATTTGCAAAAGCTATTTGACCGGTTGAGAAAGTTCAAGCTGAGGTTGAATTCGAACAAGTGTACGTTTGGGGTGAGATCAGGGAAGCTTTTAGGCTTCATTGTCAGTGAGAAAGGGATTGAGGTTGATCCAGCAAAAGTCAAAGCTATTCAAGAGATGCCTGAACCGAAAACGGAGAAGCAAGTCCGTGGGTTTTTAGGGAGGTTGAACTACATTGCAAGGTTCATATCTCATCTAACTGCTACGTGTGAACCAATTTTCAAACTGCTTAGAAAGAATCAAGCGATCAAGTGGAATGATGATTGTCAGAAAGCTTTTGACAAGATTAAGGAGTATCTACAGAAACCTCCAATCCTTATACCTCCAGTACCAGGGAGACCTCTGATAATGTACCTGTCAGTGACTGAGAACTCGATGGGGTGTGTATTGGGACAGCATGACGAGTCTGGTCGAAAAGAGCATGCCATATACTACCTTAGCAAAAAGTTTACCGACTGTGAAACAAGATATTCATTGCTCGAGAAAACTTGCTGTGCTTTGGCCTGGGCTGCTCGCCGACTGAGACAGTATATGTTGAACCATACCACCTTATTGATTTCTAAGATGGATCCAGTGAAATACATCTTTGAGAAACCAGCTCTCACCGGACGTGTTGCCCGTTGGCAGATGATTCTAACCGAATATGACATTCAGTACACGTCTCAGAAGGCCATCAAGGGTAGTATTCTGTCAGACTACCTTGCCGAACAACCGATTGAAGATTATCAGCCTATGATGTTTGAATTCCCTGATGAAGACATCATGTATCTTAAGATAAAAGATTGCGAAGAGCCTCTTGTCGAGGAAGGACCGGACCCGGATGACAAATGGACGCTGATGTTTGATGGGGCTGTGAATATGAATGGTAATGGTGTTGGGGCAGTATTGATCAATCCCAAAGGTGCTCATATACCTTTTTCTGCCAGATTGACGTTTGACGTCACCAACAACGAAGCTGAGTATGAGGTTTGTATCATGGGGATAGAAGAAGCCATTGATCTGAGGATCAAAACACTTGACATATTTGGAGATTCAGCTCTAGTGATCAATCAAGTCAATGGAGATTGGAATACGAATCAGCCGCATTTGATTCCGTATAGAGATTACACCAGAAGAATACTGACGTTCTTCAAGAAGGTGAAGTTGTATCATGTCCCCAGGGATGAGAATCAAATGGCCGATGCTTTGGCTACATTATCGTCCATGATCAAAGTTCATTGGTGGAATCATGTGCCACATGTTGCGGTGAATCGACTCGAGAGGCCTGCATATGTGTTTGCAGCCGAGACTGTTGTGATTGATGAGAAGCCGTGGTACTATGACATCAAGAATTTCCTCAAGACTCAGGAGTATCCTGAAGGTGCGTCGAAGAACGACAAGAAAACCCTGAGAAGGCTAGCTGGAAGCTTCTATTTGAATCAGGATGATGTGTTGTATAAGAGAAACTTTGACATGGTCTTGCTCAGATGCGTGGACAGACCCGAGGCAGACATGTTAATGCAGGAAGTTCATGAAGGTTCCTTCGGTACTCACGCCGGCGGACATGCAATGGCTAAGAAATTGTTGAGAGCGGGTTATTACTGGATGACTATGGAATCCGATTGTTTCAAGTATGCTCGGAAGTGCCATAAGTGTCAAATCTATGCTGATAAGGTGCATGTACCACCAAGCCCTCTGAATGTCATGAATTCGCCTTGGCCGTTTGCCATGTGGGGCATTGATATGATTGGGAAGATTGAGCCCACTGCTTCGAATGGACATCGCTTCATCTTGGTTGCGATTGACTATTTCACCAAATGGGTGGAAGCAGCTTCCTATGCTAACGTTACCAAACAAGTGGTTACCCGGTTCATCAAGAAAGAGATCATCTGTCGTTATGGAGTTCCTGAGAGAATCATCACCGACAATGGTTCGAATCTCAACAACAAAATGATGAAAGAGCTTTGTAAAGATTTCAAGATTGAACATCACAATTCTTCTCCTTACAGACCGAAGATGAATGGTGCTGTAGAAGCGGCGAACAAGAATATCAAGAAGATTGTGCAGAAGATGGTCGTTACATACAAGGATTGGCATGAGATGCTGCCTTTCGCTTTGCATGGGTACCGTACCTCAGTACGTACGTCGACCGGGGCAACCCCTTACTCCCTTGTGTATGGTATGGAAGCTGTCCTACCTGTTGAAGTGGAGATTCCTTCTCTGAGAGTTTTATTGGATGTCAAGCTAGACGAAGCCGAGTGGATTCGAACAAGGTTTAACGAGTTGAGCCTTATCGAGGAGAGACGACTAGCAGCTGTATGCCATGGACAGCTGTATCAGAGAAGGATGAAGCGAGCCTTTGATCAGAAAGTGCGTCCTCGAAGCTATCAGATCGGTGATCTAGTTTTGAAGAGGATCCTCCCTCCCGGTACAGATAACAGGGGCAAGTGGACTCCTAATTATGAAGGTCCGTATGTTGTGAAGAAGGTCTTCTCCGGTGGAGCCTTGATGCTTACAACTATGGATGGTGAAGATTTTCCGTCTCCTGTCAACTCAGATGTAGTCAAAAAATACTTCGCATAAATTGACCCGCTGGACAAGAAAAAAAAAAGAGTCCAGGCAAAAAATGGGCATCCCGGCGAACCAAAAAAAAAACAGAAAGAAAAAGGTTCGGGCAAAAGTTAGGGATAAAATGAAAAGAATTTGTACACCCGGTAAGTCGAAAACCCGCAAGGGCGACTTAGGCAAAAATGGGTATCCCGGTGGATTGAAAACCCGAAAGGGCGATCCAGGCAAAAATTAGGGATTAAAGCGAAGACTACAGTCTGAGTTGTCTGTACTTCATCGAGCTTTGTCGTCTGCCATCTCGAAAGACGTGATCCGTCCAGTCATTCTTCTCAGAAAGCAAGGAGTTGGGAGGAAAACTGATGATCTGTGAGTTATAACAGAATTGGGAAATAGTGGATGCCGTGTTCACATTGCCATTAGGATAGATTCTTCCTTTTGTGCGCAATTACCTCTTTCTAGGAATTGCTTCCCAATGTATTTGCCTCTTCAGGCACATTTCCAATCAATAAAAGTCGTTATTCAGATAAATAGCTCTTTGGTTTTTATTTTTACTGTTTTGTTTGCAAAAATGTCCGAATTTTTGATAAGCATTGCATATAAGAACATGAAGGCTAAACAATGACGTGCAGAAAGATGAAACATTTGAAAATCATTTTGAATGTTGAGGACACTTGAGCGTATCTTGTCCATGTATCCCCTGGGGGCGTTTTGTTGTGCTGTTTTTCAGATTGGCATCTGGGAGGACGTTTCCTCAGCAGATATTCTCCCCAAGCAAGTTTGGAAGCTATCAGAGCTATGTTCCCCTGCAGAGACGTCTGTGGATAGTGCCCTCTATTCCCCAACAGATCTAAGGATTGCCTATTCCCAGCAGGCCTGTATTTGCCGATTTCCTCCCCGAGTGAGGCAGACTCATGGAAATTTATCTCCAACATTTATATGTGGACTGAAGGATATCCCCAGCGGAGTTTACCCTTCCCAGCAGCAGTGCTATTCTTCAACATGAGTGTGAAGTCGCTTTACCATTCCCCAAGCAGAGTTCCCCGCAGAGTATTTCCCCAAGAGGAGTCTCCCCACGGAGTCAGAGTATCTGATCATTTCGGCTCCCCAGCCAGGGTTCATTTGCATTTTGCATGTAGTAATCATTGCATCCTCAAAAATCGCGTAGCATTTCCATTCATAAATGGAGCATTACGCCATAGAAAAATTCAAACATATGCATTCATGTGTTCGAAACCCCATCAAACCGTATTCCCTGCAGAGACGGATTTTTGTTCAACCTGTACAACGCATTTGCTACAGTTGCTCCAGTCAACATTTGGTGTTTATGATCCCCACAGAGGTTTATTTCCTCACCTGTTGGTGACAGAAAGTTTGTTTCTCCCCAGTGAGACCCCCTGCAAGTGTTCAGCCTAGCCCTGTCATCTTGAGAATGTCAGTATACCCTGTCAGCACCCGTGTGTGTTGTTTCCTTGGTGTCGGTAAACACCATCTTTCGGTGATTCCCAGTCGTGCGTAAGTGTCTGGTCTTCTTTGATGTCTGTGAACATCATCTTTCGATGTTCGTAACATCGTTATCCCTTCCCTAGTGAAGCTTTCCTCCTCTCCGTTGGTGTCGATAAACGTCGAGTTTTTCCTAGTCATCCGGTGATGTCTAGTTGTACCATTCCCCATGTGGATTTACCTCTCCGTCGGTTTCGATAAACGAAGAGTCATTCCCATTCATCTGTAAATGTCTGGTCAATCTTTTTGGTGTCTGTAAACATCATCTTTCGATGTCTGTAAACGTCGAGTCTTCCCATTCATCAGTAAATGTCTGGTCGATCTTTTTGGTGTCTGTAAACATCATCTTTCGATGTCTGTAAACGTCGAGTATTCCCATTCATCAGTAAATGTCTGGTCAATCTTTTTGGTGTCTGTAAACATCATCTTTCGATGTCTGTAAACGTCGAGTTTTATCCCATTCATCCGTCGATGTCTGGTCGAGTCTTCCCATTCATCTGTAAATGTCTGGTCGATCCTTTTGGTGTTTGTAAACATCATCTTCCGATGTCTGTAAACGTCGAAGTTTTCTCCCATTCATCCGTTGATGTCTGGTCGAGTCCCCCCAGTCATTCATTAATGTCTGGTTACCTCTCCGTTGGTTTCGATAAACGTCGAGTTTTTCCTGGTCGTCCCCAGTTGGTTACCTCTCCGTTGGTCTTGGTAAACGTTGAGTTTTTCCCATTTCGTCCTTTGACGTATGGTTGTATCCTTTTCAGTCATTCATTAATGTCTGGTTACCTCTCCGTAGGTCTTGGTAAACGTTGAGTTTTTCCCATTTCGTCCTGTGACGTATGGTTGTATCCTTTCCAGTCATTCATTAATGTCTGGTTACCTCTCCGTAGGTCTTGGTAAACGTTGAGTTTTTCCTAGTTGTCCGTTGGCATCTAGTTGTGATTTCTTTCCCCCATTCATCGTCGTTGCGATGTCTGGATGTGGCTGTACCCTTTAAAAACAAAACCAAAAAATATATACCCAGCAATAAATATCAAATCCCAGTGAACGTTTCCATTGGCGGATCCCTGTATTGTGCAAATTCTACGGTTCTTGGTATTCAATCCCTGTTTACCCTGAAAGTCTGACAGCCGTTGCTCTCATCCATTCGGGTTCCCAGCTGATTGAATAGGGGCAGCTGTAGCACCTCAAATTTGCACCCATCATTGTACATACATTTTCATATTAGGTCATAGCATATCATGGTCCATTGCATAGCATTGCATTGCCTCTTTTGCCTCAAGTGCAAGCCAATCAAGGAATTAGGTCAAACTGGTCAGGAGATCAGTCAGTCAAGCAAGCAAGCACAATTTTCATTGAGCTAAGGCCTCAGGGTTGGTCCAACATGTTCACATGACTTGGAAGTCCATTTGAAGTGTTCAAGTCAAGGGTTGAAGGCTCAGAGGTCATCAGTTCATGCACAGACAGTCAAAAACCCTAGACAGTCAACAGTCAGTCAAAGCAGTGGATGGTGGCCATTCTTGTGGAATTTGGGCACCATGATCAATAATCAAGAGTTCATACAACTTGGGACATCATTTGAAGCCAAGTTCTCAAGGAATTAGGGTTTGGAATTCACCAGAAGATGCATAATCAGTCAGAAACCCTAAAAGTCAACTGTTGGTCAACTGTCCATTTAATCAGTGATTTGATGATTGGAATTGGTTTGTGAGAGCTCATCCATGTCCAAATAGTCATCATATATCATGCCAAACACCATCATGGAAGAATTTGAAGCCAGATCAGAAATTTCCAAAAATGGAAACTGGACCTGTAACTGAAACTTGCCATAAATGAAAAGTCTTGATCCTCAAAGTTACATCTTGATACAAGCTTCAAATGAATTTTTTCCCAACATGAAAGTTGAAGATCTTGTTCTCCCATTTCCAAAAAGTCCAAGAACTCTCAATTCCCATGTGTGGTTGGCAAGTTATGATCGAATCGATTTCAGAAAATCTTGAACTTCAAAGGGCCATATCTCCCAAACCGTTTGGCCAATTTGGTGGGGGTTTTTCCTACAAGTCACATTTGATCCCCTCTTTCCAAAAATATAAATTTCATGAGCCAAAACTTCACCAATCAAAATGGCATTTTTTGACCTATCTCATTTAAATGCAAGTTTGACCAATGTTTGACTTTTTGAAATAAACATTTTTCTAACATTTGGCCAATTGGAACAGCTCAGAAAAGTCATTTAAAACATGTTTGCAAGCTCAATTATGCAGTACATGAAGCCATTCTTTAACTTGCTTGAAATTTGGATAAAAGTACAAGTTTCACTATGCTACTCCATACTCCCATGAACCTTGCCATGCTTGGTACTTCTAGCAGCATTCTTAATCATTTTTCTGTCAATTTGAAGCCTCAATTTGCAGCCAAAAAAAACCAGCAAAAAGAAAGCCATCCCTTGCTTGCTTGGATTGAGAAAAAGTACATGTTTTCACCATACTTCCACAACCATGCTTTTACCACAGCATAGCAGTTTTGTGCATCATATTTTCTGTCATGGGAGTACATTACTGGCTGCACAACACAGCAGAACACCATGCTGCAAAGGCTTCACTTTGGCACTGTTGGAAGAAAGCTGTCAAAAACTCCATATTACCATGGCCATGCTTGGTACTGCAGAGCAGTCTTGTTTATTTTCTGTCTTACCACAAACCCTTGGCAACAGCAGACTAACCTACCTCACTCATTTTTCTAAACATCATCTTACTTTAGCATTGATCAAAAATCTGTCAAGACTCAAAAAGAAAAAGAGCATTGCAGAACCACAAAGCAACATCCAGTTAGCATGGCCCTTCCTCATTTTCTGTCAAATGAAGCTAGCAGCCATCAAGCACATCACAGCAGATACTCATTCTAAAAATTCACCTTGCTTTGGCATTTTGAGAAAAGGCTGTCAAAAAGAACTTCAAAAAAGAAAGAAAACCTTGCCATGTTTTGTTGCTTCTAACAGCAGGCTTTCTTTTGGCAAAGGCAGTTCAAAAACAACATAGCAAAACCTCAATATCATTTTCTGTCAAGAGAGAAACCAGTAGCAGTCACTACTTGCAGCCAGAACAAACCAACTTCATTGATTCATACTCATCCTAAAGACTGCATCCTTGCATTTACCAAATCATTCCAAAACTCACAAAATGAACTAAGCCTGGCTTTGATACAATCCAAACTGCATTTCCTGCCATAAAAAAAAAACAGTAGCAACAGCCTCTAACCAACTTCACATTTCTCAAGCTTCATTTTTGATGCATTTACCAAAAGCAGTCCAAACTCACAAAAGTAACAAACCCTGCCCTGCTTTGATAACAATATTTCCTCATTTTTGCTGTCAAAAAAACCTTGCTAGCAACCTTCCAACAGCAGGCTTTTCATGATGTTTTCCATCATTTGAAACACAACTAGCATCCCTTGAAACACACTGCACCCAGAATTCCTGCTCCAAGAACATCACTTTGCTTTTGGCCATTTCAAAAACCAGTAAAAAAACTTCCAATGAACAAAAACCTGGCATTGTTATTCTCACTATTCAAGCAGCATCTTAAATCAATAGCAGCCATCATCAAACCAACAGAACTGCATTGATTCATGCTCATTCTAAAAAATTTGACTTTGCTTGGCACTTGTTCCTAAAACCTGTCAAGACTCCCAAAAGTGAAAGCCTAACAAAACCTGCTAGCAACCAACCAACAGCAGCCAACATAACACATAGAACACACCAATTTCATCCCTCTTCTGAAAACTCATTCTTAGCACTTTCAAAACCAGTCAAGAACTCAAAGAGGCTGAGCTTGGCCATGATTATTTGCACTGTCCAAGCACCATTTTGAAACCATTAGATGGCAGCCACAAACCAGCAAAAAGACCATTGTGCTCTCATTCTCAAAAAATGACCTTTGTGCATTTCCAAAACACAGTCCAAAAACTCCACATAACCAAGCCTGGCTTTTGTTGAAACATCATCAAAACAGCATTATGGACCTGTGGCAATCATCATTTTCCACCTGTAGAAGCCTTTCCACCACTGTCTTCAACCTTGCATCATCCATGGTAGAAATTGTTTGAGCTCATTCCAAGCATCCACAAGCCAAAGCTCTTCAACCAATCAACACTTGGAAGGCCTTGCTTCATCTGTCTCACCATTAAAGGGCCAAAACCTCATTGTTTCTCATTCTGCTTCAATTTTTGGTATGGATTCGACCTCCCCCTTTTGTTTAATTATTACATGCTTTCAAAAGGTCTCTCCATGCTGATTGTCATGATGCTTTTACTTTTTGAAATGGATGCTTATTCATGAAGTTATGTCATCTTGAAGTTTGATGATGCTTATTTATTTTGCTCGATTCTTGAGCTGTGTGGTGTTTTAATGGAAACCAATGGTGGAGTCATGTTTGTCATTGCTTGCTGGTCATTTGGGTATAATCAATTTTGATTTTTGGGAGAGTTTGTAAAATTCGATTTGGGAAAGGGATGAGATGATGCTGTACTGTTTGAAACCCTAGTTCTCCAATGCATTTCCCAGAATTTTTTCCTCTTTCTCACGTACATGGCATGGTTCATTGCCTCAGCCAATGGGAACATTTCGTTCCTTGGCCCAAAACGGCAGCACTTCAATAAGTGGATTCAAGAATTACCAAAATGCCATTCTTGCATTATCAATTCATTTTATTTCTTCATTTCATTTCACTATGATACTCAAACTTCCAAAAATCATAAGTGCTTCAATTTTAATCCAATTTCAATGGGATTTTTTGTGTTGTGTTCATCATGATCTCTAGTATTTTATCATATTTTTTCCAGAATTTTGGATGAGTGGTTTTTAAATGTTGCTAGGGTTTGTGACATGTGACCAAATTTTGTACACTTTGCCAAATCAGTTGTGAAATGATGAGAATGTATCCAATGGCTCCAAATTTTTTGTGCATAAACTAGACACACTCATGTTGATTTTGGTGTAAAGTTTGTGAATTTATCATTTGTGGTTTGTGAGTTATGATTTTTTGAATTAGGGTGTGACAATTTGTGTCACACCATTGATGTCCAACTTCATGATTTTCATTACCATGCTTCTTGACCTCCAATTGATCTGATTTTTTGCATGAACCTACTCTTGTATGTCTAGTTTACATGTGATTTTTTTGTGGATTTATTTGTGGCATTTCCTAATTGTTTGAGATTTTCTCCCCTGGTTAGTCATATGTTGACCTTGTGTGACACTTGTTCCCATTTCATTTGTGAAATTCTCATACTTTATTGGATGGACATGAAATTTTACATGAGATAACTAGATATCCTCATCTTTGCCATGGTTTTAGTCCCATTCATTTATCATACACCATCTCTGATTTGTGATTTTTCTAAGTTAATGCATGTTTGGTTGACTTCCTTGAGCATGTTCAAAATTTCTTTGACTTTCTGATTTTCATTGACTGCCTTCCATTTGTCCAAATGGGATGAAATTTGACATGCTTACCATGCTATGTGTTAGGAGTGACCATGATTTATTTGGTGATTTTTTGAAATGTTTTAGTTTGCTTTTGATGCAAGTCTTGCTGTCGACTTCTATGAGCTTCTGTTTGCCATACTTTGACCTAAATGGTTCATGAAATGATGATAGTGATTGATATGGATGTGAGCCCAATTGGTTTTGTTTCCTAATTGTTTGAACATGATTTTGGATGCTTACCCCTTGCTGTTTTGACTTTCTCATTCATTTTTGACCCTGGGCTTGCCCTAGTGGTCCTGTTACTCACCTTTGAGTTTGTGTTTTCAGGTTGACCATCAAATGGCCAGTGAGACCAATTCTTTTGATTGACCTTGCTTAAATATCATTGTCTAACCTCTTTGTCTTGTAGGTAGCTTGGCTCACATGCCTTTAAGCTTTGTGCCTTGCACATTCACTAGCTTGTGTTGACTGGTTGATGTCTGTTTCATTTTGATTTAACTCTGACTTGTATACTAACTGTGCTTGACTGATTTCAGGTACTTTAGTTGCTTTTAGTTCCTTGTGAACTTTTGCTTTGCTTTGCTTGTATAAGCAATTTGCATTGAGGTATGTCTCTTTGTCTTCATGTAGTCTGGAAGACCTGGCCTGTTACTTGGCCAGGCAACTGTCTGAAGTCCTCCTTAAGAGGCAATGTTTGTGACTGTTTACTTTTGTCCTTGCATAGAGTCAAAGACCTCCTAAGAGAAGAGGCAATTGGTGGAAGGTAGGGATATGCAACCTATACCCCACTATTCAGTGTGTCATCTGCTTTGCTCACACCACGGTGTTGATGCATTGCAGATACAAACCCAAGATCTTGTACAATTGTACAGTTGAGTCAGTTTTAAATGTGTAGAAGGGTTCCCACTTTCTGAACCCACACATTCTTGTCAAATGCTCTCCCAGGCCAGGGATAGAAGCAATGAGGCACACCCCTCATCTCCTTTCATCTGCTTCACCTTAGCCCCGCAATGGCAAGGTTAAGAGCAACATTCACCCAGTTCCAGAGGTTTGTTTGTTGAGGTTGATATGACCCCTCGACTAAAACCTAGCCTTGTTTGAGCCACTTGCTTGTATATAGTGTGTGCTATCTGTGCTTGTAGGATTGTTTGACTTGCTTCCTGTGCAAGTTAGGATTGTTTGACTTGCTTCCTGTGCAAGTTAGGATTAGTTTAGACTTGCTTCCTGTGCAAGTTAGGTTTTGCTTGGCTTGCTTCCTGTGCAAGTTAAGTGTGTGTGTGGCTTGCTTCCTGTGTGAGCCATGCTTAGGATAGGTTGGCCCTTGTGCCATTTAGCTAGAAACCTTAACTTAGGGATGATTTGCATGATAACATCTAGGCTCGAGTCGTAGTCTCCCTAGTGTTGTGTCTCCCTCTGTTATCTGGTTAGGCTAGTCCTTTATCCCTCCGTAGGGGAACTACATCGCCCTGATCTTCATACCAGATGAAGTATGTAGGCAGGAGATTGAGATGATCTCTCCGGGCACCTTTTCTTTCTTTTGTGTGTGTTGTCTGACCTTTGCTAGGCTCGAGTCTGTGACTCCTTAGCATTTGCTGTCTGTCCGTTTGTGTGTGTTTGACATTTATAGGCTCGAGTCCCCGACTCCCTATCAACCTGTTGTGTTGTTGTGTGCTTGGAAGCCGATGTAAGTCCATCGAGTGGCATTTGGGTTCCAGTGTGCGTGTGTTTTGGTTCGGATGCTGATATAAGTCCAGTGATTGGCAGTCGGGCTCCACGTTTGCCTATTTGTGTTTGTTTGTGCGCGTGTCAGCCGAGCTACGAGTGCTCTGATTCTTCTCTCGTCCGAGAAGATACGTATGCATAGGATGCGATATCCTAGCGAGCATGTGTCGTTTCCCCAGTCCGAACTACTTCGACTCTGATGTCTATGCCTGATAGACTAAGTAGGCCCAGGATGCGGTATCCTGCCGAGTCAGTTTCAGTCAGTTTCTTTTGTCTCTTTTCAGCCAGTGTGTGTGAGTTTGAGCAGTGTTTAGCAACCGTTTATCCTTCCTTTTGTGCGTGGATCCCGTAGAGTACTACGGATGCGTAGGGGTGCTAATACCTTCCCTTCGCATAACCGACTCCCGAACCCATTCTCTTTGGTCGCGAGACCATGTTTTTTCCAGGTTTACTCTGAGCGTTTCCTTTCCCTCTTTTGGGATAAATAACGCACGGTGGCGGCTCTGTTGTTCTTCTTTTCCCGCCGGTTTTTCGCGCGATGCGACACTCTCGGACTCCTTCCTCAAGCCTCATCCCCATATTTACCATTTCGGTAAAGTAACTGGGGGCACCAACGATCATTCGTTCATAGTAAAATGAACTCAGAGTTTTCAAGAAGATCTTTGTCATTTCTTTTTCCTCTAAAGGAGGAGTGATTTGGGCAGCCAACTCCCTCCATCGCTGCGCATACTCTTTGAATGTCTCTTTATCCTTCTGAGACATAGACCTCAACTGGTCTCTATCTGGCGCCATGTCCATATTATACTTATACTGCTTGACAAAAGTCTCCCCCAAGTCATTGAAAGTGCGATTGATCATTGTTGGTCTGAGTAGACATCTTGCAAGCATACATCACGAGATGACTGAGTGGACAAGAGTTCCCCTTATATTTTTCAAAGTCAGGCACTTTGAACTTCACTGGGATCTTGATGTTGGGCACTAAACACAACTCGGCAACACTCTTCCCAAAGAAATCCTTACCTCTCAGTGTCTTCAATTCTTTGCACAACTCAAGAAACTGATCCTTCATTTCATCCATTTTCTCATAAACATCCGGACCCTCAGACGGCTCAGAGTGATAAATGGTGTCCTCTACGCGAGGCAAAATGTGCACAACGGAAGGTGGCACGGACATGACCGGGCTAGATTTCGGCATGGAAGCAAAGGTAGGCGCAAAGCCTTCGGGCACAAAGTTGGACGACATTCCCCACGGGAATCCGGCAGGCATAGTCGGCGACAGAAGCAGACATGGTAGAGGTAACCGCCTCTGAAATAATAGTTCTCGCTGGAGGAGTTGCAGGCATATGAGAAGATTGACTCTGAGCGGCAAGAACTGACTCCATCATGGGAGTCAGGCGGGCGATCTCGTCCTTCAGCTCTCTGTTCTCTTGCTCTAGATGCTCCATGATTCTCAGATGATTGGTTCGGGTATTGTACGGGTGAGTAAGCTTGGCTAAAGTACAGAAGGAACATTAATCATACATCTGGCGAAAACCTGCTTATGCAAAACATGCATGAAATGCAATGCTTGATTATTTTTATTTTTCAAGGAACTTACTATATCATTTGAAATATATATATATATATATATATATATATATATATATATATATATATATATATATATATAATATTATATATATATATATATATATATATATATCAACAATTGCAATAATTTTTATATGACCAAAGATCTCTTTTTATTTATATAAATTGGAAGGATTACACTGAGTACAATTTCAAAAACCAAATGAAAAATACAAGAGAAAATGAGACTATCGTCCTAAGGATCCCTAACAACAATGTCAGAAGATCTGGCTGTAGGTGCGTACTTCCTTCGAATGCGACGAAACTCGGTTTCAAAAGAAGCCTTCAACGGAATCTTCTCGAGGACAAGCTGGTCAACAATCTTCTTCCAAGCAACGGAAGTTTGAGGCATGCTAGAAGATGAAACCTATGGCTCTCTCTGTCTCTTCGTCACTCGGTCTTCAAGTAGCTCAATAAGTGCATCTTTGTCCTTAGACTCAAACTGCAACTCTTCATGCTTCTTTCTCAAAGCACGGAAAGGCTCTTCCCACATGTCCTTCTCTTGCTTCATCTATATGAGCGTGTCTTCCAACTCCTCTACATCTTGGTTAGGGAGATTTAATGGCTCAACCACAACCATAAACGTAGGTCCTTCACAAGGATAAGGAATCTTCAATTCCAAAGCTCTCTTCTTTACCCAAAGAGTGTAAGCTTCCAAAGCTACACAATTGCGCGGATCAAGCTCGGATCTTCCTTTCCTATGCACATTATGCTAAGCATGCACAATCTTCTGCTTCAAAGGTTAGGAATCTTTACCCTCTTGATAGAAAAAACCTTCTAACTAAGTGTTATTAGGCTTGTCTCTCAAGGAGAACCCAAGTTGATGACGAGCCAAAGCAGGGTTATAGTTAATTCCTCCTTGTGTACCAACGAGAGGCACATTAGAGAATTCACCACAACTATCAATAATCTCCAAACTGCTCAAAGACGGATCATACCAAACTATATCATCATTAGTGAGAGACATAAGTCTCTGAGACCACCTTAGACATTGTTTGTTCTCCACAAAAGTAGGTGTCTAAGACAAGTGAGAAATAAACCACTTGTACAGAAGAGGAATGCAACAGACAATAGTTCCACCACCCTTAGAATTCCTTAGATGCAAAGAGAAATACATATCACCCAATAAAGTAGGCATAGGATTCCCAATCAAGAAAAGTCTAATGGTGTTAACATCAACAAAACTGTCAATGTTAGGGAACAAAGCTAATCCATAAATGAGCAACACAAAGATAGCATCAAAAGCATCCACACTACCGGTTTGAGCAAAATAAGTGGCTTCCTTGATGAGGAAATCAGATGACAACCCAAATAACCCTCCTTTCTTCACCCAATGAGCCTCTATCTCAGACTTTTTCAAGTGAAGAGCTTCAGCAATAAGATTATATCGGGGAATCTCCTCCAATCCACTAAAAGGCACTCTACTAGAAACAAGTATCCCTAAAAGATGAGAATACTCCTCCAATGTAGGCAAAAGCTGAGAATCTGGGAAAGTGAAACAACAGTAGAGAGGACCATAGAACTACACTAGTACACCCAAGAGTCCTTCAACCACATCAGCAGACAAGATGGACAAAAGCTTCCCATGACGTTGTTTGAAGTCCAAGGGATCTAATACAAAAGATGATAGCTTCCTTAACTCTTTCAAGTCGGGACATCTGAAACTGTACTTCTTAGTGTTCTTTCATCCACAGTCCATGGTCTAAAAATATTTGCAAATAATACCTCAGTTCCTTGAAATTTTCGTGTGATGAATGGTATGATGCGCATGAATGCAACAATCACAAATAAGGGATGAATCAAGTCATTGTCACGATCAATCAACCATTTTGGTGGATTATGGTTTACACCTTATCAACACCCAAGTTCCATTGATATTGACAAGACTTGATTGGATGAACCAAGAATCAAGGGTTTGTTGCAAGTCACGAGCATAGAGTTTGGGTAAGAACCATCCCAAAGGAGTGAACTAAGGATAAATAACCTTTAGATCATGTTTTAAAAAGTTCCCAGAGTCTTAATTCCATCTATCGGATATTACAGGTTAAGATGACTGACTTATTAACCCATAATATTCTCAAGAGAAACTCGTCTGAGTGTAGTATCGCGTAACAAATGTTATCAAGTCTACACTTGAACAGTTTCCGCATTACATCCTAAATAGGCCAAGAGGGGGTAAATGTTCTACGGTCCTCAGCTTCTCAGACCCAAATTAGAGATAACAATGCCTAACCACAAATACTTGTGTGAGATTTCCAAATCAAAAAGAGTCTCCACTGAGCAAATGGATCTCAAGCCAACTTGTTATGGACTACTCCACACAAGTCGAACATGACTATACCATCCTCCTATCTTAATTGCACTCAAGTTCGGGTTAGAACTTATCTCACCATTCAGAGATCACCAAGCACAACAAGAAGATTATATCACACATACATATATACAAACATCACATATATACAAATATATACACATAAAAATTAGGCTAAACCCACTGGAGACTACTCCACAACAGAGTCACCACTTAATTTTTGTAGCGGTAAATTCATCATCGTCAAGCTATGGATAACCTAGAGATCAAATAACAAGAGTCGCCACCGCGCTTTTATTGTTTCCAAGGGAAAAGGGAAAAAGTACGAACAAAACCCGAAAAGTAAGAAGTTTTCAAATCAAAACTAATAAAATGTCAGAGATTACATGTAAGGGGGTTTGTTACACAGAGGGAAGGTGTTAGCACCCAAAGTGTCCTACGTACTCCTAGGGAGCCCTATTTGTGTGCATATGTATTTTGTACAAAGTGATGTTTACAAACAAATAGAATAGGGGGGGTGAGAAAAGAATTCATTAATTATATTTTTGTGTTTGGCAAGACCTTCGGGCTTGTGCCTACGTACCAACATAAGAATGAGGGATCAAAACCTCATAGTTCGTGATACAAATTTCAAAGTGGATGCATTGCTTTTAACAAAAATTAAGTTTGAAAGGCACAAAGGCCCAAAAATGATTTAAATGAGTTAGTTCTTTTTGGCTTTTTGAAAGTTTAAGTCAAGTATGGTTAAGTTTATTTATAAGTTTGATTTAGGAAAAGAAGTTTGAAAAAGCAATGGCATAAGGACAAAGTTTCTATCTTTTTTGCAAAAAGTGGTCAAAGTTTAGAACAAAATAAGTTGAATCAAAGAAGGTTTTGAAAAAGGAGGGAGATGTTTTGAAATTAAAGAAATGGGGAGAAGATGAAGACACTAATCCTATGTACAAAATTAAAAGTTTAGAGTTGAAAAGATCTGACCAAATGGGTAGCAATCCAATAGACAAGAATGTCATTCCCTTGGACTTTTAGAATCAAGCAACACACAAATGCACAATTATATTATCTTGAAGAGAAAAGGCATCAAATAAAGATGGCCACATCCAAGCTTATCCATTCCATGATCTTCTTAATGGTAGCCTATGTAATAGATGAACTTCACAAGTCACAGGCTCAAAATAACAACTTCACAATGATCATGTTACAGATGAACTTAGAGGGATCTTGAATGATGTATCAGATGAAGTTTCAAACTGTAAGCACTTGGTTTCTCAATAAGTTGGCATTGACCAAGTCCTTTAGCATAAGAATGTTGCCTAAACTCTAAGTCCATTTGTCCAAGATCAAGCCAACAGTTCACACAAAAGTTTTTTAGGGTTTTTGTTATTATTATGTACATTAATGGTCAAAGACCACACAAACAAGAAAAGCACAAATAAAATATATCACACAATATGGTCCAAGTGGACAAAGTGAAAATTGCATTAACATAAACAATTAGAATGATATGAACAATGGCAAATGCATAAAAGCAAGAATTAAATGACATTAAAGTAAAGGGCTTGAAATTAAAAGTTAGTAGTTAATAGGTTAGAAGTTAGTATTGTTTTGTTTTTGCTTTTCATTCTTAGACATTCTTTGGAGAACACTCAACCCACTTATCACAAGCATAGATCCTTGAACTAAGACATCTTCTAAAGGAAGGAAGAAAGGCCAATTTTCCACACAATACCATGAAAGAGGGGAGACTTACAATCTCACTAACTAGAATGCTATGCCTTTTATGTCACAAATTTAGAACTATGTTAAGCAATTGTAATTGGACTTATGTAGAAGAAACCACTATTTGAGGTCGAGCAATAAAATTTTCGTGTTAATGCATGTTAGAGACATAGTATTATGCACTATGCTCATGAAACATACCACAAACAAAAAAGAATATGCAAAAGGTGTGGCCTACTCTCATCCATACTCATGTTAATTTTTCAATCAAATAGCTTTAGGACTTTGAGATATCATAGGTCAAATGAGATGAATGCATAAAGAAGGGGAATGAGATGAAGAGGGAGGGGAATAGATGAAAACTCAAATTGATCAAAGGAGGTCTGTTATCAAATTAATATCGTTCATTCATTTTGGGAGATGGAATGTACATTCCATCAATCCCCTAAATCCAATGATATTAATTTGACAAAGTCAAATCAACCTTGATCAAGGCCCAACAACAAGAGTCAAACATAAACAATTCATCACAATTGGTCAACAAAATTATTTGGGATTTATTCCAATTAAAAATACTAAAATAATGCATTTAAATTAAATATGGTTTGTCAAATTCCTAAAACCTCATCAAAACACCAAATAAATGGCCATGAGATTTATCATAGGTCAAACAAGGTCAAAGGACCTTGGAGAAATTTTTTTAGAATTTTAAAAGACTTAAAAGTATTTTTAAACAATTAAAAACAAATCAAAAATCAATTAAATCATGAAAAATCTTAATAATGATCCAAACAATAATTTTAATTCAGAATATGAAAGAGGAAAATATTTGAAATTTTTTGGTGAAACTCTCATATTTTTTGGATCAATATTAAAATTAATATGAATTAATGAAAATAAAGCAATTAAAATGAAATTCAAATAATCACAAAAAATGTGGACCACTTGATCTCCCTCATTAATTGAGGTGGCGGATCAAGTGGCCACCAGCACGCGTTCCATGGTGCGCCTGAGTCAAACGTCCACACGTTTGGTAATTAAAACGTATGCTCATGATTAAAATAATTTGAACTCATCTAATGGCTCAGGACCAAGCCACATCATTGCCGGAGCAAAGCGTCGGTCGTCTTCTCATGCGACCTTGGTCGGACTGGTCCATTCATCACCTCATCAAAAATGAAAAAGGAGGACATGATCTGAAAGGAAAAATGGTGTAGATCACGAATATCACCTCAATTTTAACTAACTCCTCACATATAGAAAGATATGATGAGTTGAAATTTGAGGTATGTCAACTAAGTTGCTTCGATTTGACCTCTAAGCAACTCAATCTTCTTGCCTACATTAGTAGGACTTCAGACAGTCAAAGAATCAAGAGAATTGAGCAAGATTGAAAGAGAATCCAAGAGATGAAATTTTCTGGAAAATACCTTCAATGTAGGTATGGATTCAACTGTTTTTGCCTTGGCTCGTGCTTGATCTCACTCAGAATGCTTGCAGGAGTAGAATGAAATGAATAAAAGGTCTTCGATTCCTGGAGTTTTGAATCTCAAAATAGTGAGATTCAAACTCAATTTCAAGAAGAAATTCTCAGGTTTATCCTCTCTAATGGAAGGGTTAGGGGTTTAGGATCAAAGCTGGCGCAAATGTCTCTTTATATCTGATGCTAGAGGGCTCTATTTATAGCTGCAACTCATGATATTTGCACCTTCATTCTTAGACATTCTTTGGAGAACACTCAACCCACTTATCACAAGCATATATCCTTGAACCAAGACATCTTCCAAAGGAAGGAAAAAAGGCCAAGTTTCCACACAATACCATGAAAGAGGGGAGACTTACAATCTCACTAACTAGAATGATATGCCTTTAATGTCACAAATTTAGCACTACGTTAAGCAATCGTAATTGGACTTATGTAGAAGAAACAACTATTTGAGGTCGGGCAATAGAATTTTAATGTTAATGCATGTTAGAGACATAGTATTATGAACTATGCTCATGAAACATACCACACACAAAAAAGAATATGCAAAAGGTGTGGCCTAATCTCATCCATACTCATGTTAATTTTTCAATCAAATAGCTTTAGGACTTTGAGATATCATAGGCCAAATGAGATGAATGCATAAAGAAGGGGAATAAATGAAGAGGGGGGGGGGGGAATAGATGAAAACTCAAATTGATCAAAGGAGGTCTGTTACCAAATTAATATCGTTCATTCATTTTGGGAGATGGAATGTACATTCCATAATTCCCCTAAATCCAATGATATTAATTTGACAAAGTCAAATCAACCTTGATGAAGGCCCAACAACAAGAGTCAAACATAAACAATTCATCACAATTGGTCAACAAAATTATTTGGCATTTATTCCAATTAAAAATACTAAAATAATGCATTTAAATTAAATATGGTTTGTCAAATTCCTAAAATCTCATCAAAACACCAAATAAATGGCCATGAGATTTATCATCGGTCAAACAAGGTCAAAGGACCTTGGAGAAAATTTTTTAGAATTTTAAAATACTTTAAAGTATTTTTAAACAATTAAAAACAAATCAAAAATCAATTAAATCATGAAAAATCTTAATAATGATCCAAAAAATAATTTTAATTCAGAATATGAAAGAGGAAAATATTTGAAATTTTTTGGTGAAACTCTCATTTTTTGGATCAATATTAAAATTAATATGAGTTAATGAAAATAAAGCAATTAAAATGAAATTCAAATAATCACAAAAAATGTGGACCACTTGATCTCCCTCATTAATTGAGGTGGCAGATCAAGTGGCCACCAACACGCGTTCCATGGTGCGCCTGAGTCAAACGTCCACACGTTTGGTAATTAAAACGTACGCTCATGATTAAAATAATTTGAACTCATCTAATGGCTCAGGACCAAGCCACATCATTGCCGGAGCAAAGCGTCGGTCGTCTTCTCATGCGACCTTGGCCGGACTGGTCCATTCATCACCTCATCAAAAATGAAAAATGAGGACATGATTTGAAAGGAAAAATGGTGTAGATCACGAATATCACCTCAATTTTAACTAACTCCTCACATATAGAAAGATATGAGGAGTTGAAATTTGAGGTATGTCAGCTGAGTTGCTTCGATTTGACCTCTAAGCAACTCAATCTTCTTGCCTACATTAGTAGGACTTCAGACAACCAAAGAATCAAGAGAAATGAGCAAGATTGAAAGAGAATCCAAGAGATGAGATTTTCTGGAAAATACCTTCAATGTAGGTCTGAATTCAACTGTTCTTGCCTTGGCTCGTGCTTGATCTCACTCAGAATGCTTGCAGGAGTAGAATGAAATGAACAAAAGATCTTGGATTCCTGGAGTTTTGAATCTCAAAATAGTGAGATTCAAACTCAATTTCAAGATGAAATTCTCAGGTTTATCCTCTCTAATGGAAGGGTTAGGGGTTTAGGATCAAAGCTGGCGCGAATGTCTCTTTATATCTGATGCTAGAGGGCTCTATTTATAGCTGCAACTCATGATATTTGCACCTTCAAATTCACTTTCCAAAATTGGAAAATGATGATGCATGGGTGCATAGGTGTGTGCAGGCCCATGAGATCATTGCTTAAGGTCCACAAATGAATGTAAGATATTCTGAAATCAACTTGGATTGCAACGCAAGTGTGTGTGAAGATTTGAAGTTTGATCTTTGCCAAATGATGATACCATGTTCATGCCATATGCAGCCATAGCAATTGTTGTCCAAAATGGATGAACTTGGACTTTTTGGAATGGTTAGATCAAGAGGAACAAATTTCGTGTTCAACACTTTTCCAATTGAAGCTTGTATCATGATGAATTTTGAAGTGGAAGTTTGGAAATTTCAACATGTTGAAAATTTTTCTAAGTGTCAAGTCATATATCTCAATATTCCACCTTGCTTAACTTTTTATGTGAGCTTAAAATGAGAAACATGTCTTCATCAAAGTTATAGCTCTCTCAAAGACCTTAAAAATGGTCACCAATTTAATATCATTTGGATTTCAAATGATAGAGTTATGCATTTTTGAAGTTTGGAAAAATCACTTGTTCAATGGTATAGGTCAAAAGTGACCTATAATGTAGCCTCATATCACATGCTCATAAAAGTTGAATTATCTCTCACTACAAACATAAACGTCGAATTAGACATCTTGAATTTGATTGTGCAACTTGGAAATCTTTCATCTCATTAAAGTTGACTTTCAAATTAGGGTTTAGACAAAATGACCTATAATGTTTCAATATAGAAAATGATTTTTCAAGAAAAATTAGCCCTAGGTATCAACATGAAAGTTGTTTGGAATGTAATTTAGAGTAACTTTTCCCTTGTAATCATTTTCATATGGTGAAAATTGTAGGAGATATCATCTAGGGACACCCAGTTTTGATCATATGAATTCATCTGGCCAACCACCATCAACCAACTTGCCAATCTTCAATTATCTTGACTTTATAGGCTCATGGTAGATCATATATGCATAAGATGATAAAATTTGAAGGGCTCCTTGATAAGTTTGATCAATTGGTGAGATAGCTTGTTGGAGAAGTTACTCAAGATACCCAGTCAAATTAGGGTTTCCAAGGCAAATCACCCTCAAACTCTTGAAGAAAACTTGATCAATATAACATGTAGGAATCAATGTAACTCATATATGATGCCCATAACCATTCTTGTATCAATTCAATGGTTGTGCTCTTTGTCATGGGGGTCTCAAACCCTAGATATGAACTTGATAGATCAATGGAGATCAGGCCCTACCTACAAAAGAGTTAGGCAAATGTAAAGACATATTTTTGGTATTTTGGTTAGTGAAATGATAATATACAAGTATGATACAATCACAAAGTACTTGGTGATCTCTCCCAAAACAAACCCAATGAAGGAGGGGTAAGGAGGATGCCAAGGTATGATCCTAGTGCTAATCCTTATGATGAAATTGCATGAGGGATCTTAGGGTCAAAATTGGGGTCTCACAAAAAGCACAACGGAGTTCAGGCTTATACCACCATGGAAGTGGTTCTAGAATCTGTGGCAGGTTTCTCGGTTGAAGTAGGTTCTTGAGAACCAAAGATGGGTAGAGCTCAACATAAGTCATAGGAATCGGGTCGAAAGAGACCTTCTTCCTCTCAAAGTTTTATTGATGATGATTGTTGGTATTATTGTTGTTGTAGGTGTTTGTTCGTTGTTGCGGTTGTTGTTGTTGATGTTGTTGTTGTTGAACTGGTGTTGATTGATGATTAGAAAATACCGGGATAACGGAAGATACTTGGTGATGATGTTTACGGGATGGTGGATTCCTTCTAATCTGAGGCCTCATCTTCCTCCCACATGAAATTGCATTTGTTTCACTGTCCTTTTTCTTCCCAAAATTGCTGCCATATCTCTTACTCGACGATGCTTCATCTTTCGACAAACGTCCTTCTCGAACCCCTTCCTCAAGCCTTATCCCCATGTTTACCATTTCGGTAAAGTCACTGGGGGCACTAGCAATCATTCATTCATAATAAAGTGAAGTCATGGTTTTTAGAAAGATCTTTGTCATCTCTTTTTCCTCCAAAGGAGGAGTGATCTAGGCAGCCAATTCCCTCCATCTCTGCGTGTACTCTTTAAATGTCTCCTTATCTTTCCGAGACATATACCTCAACTGGTCTCTATCAGGCGCCATGTCCATGCTATACTTATATTACTTGACGAAAGCCTCTCCCAAGTCATTGAAAGTGCGAATGCTAGCACTGTCCAATCCCATATACCATCTGAGCGCGGCACCGGTCAGACTGTCTTGGAAGTAGTGAAATAGCAGTTGATCATTGTCGCTCTGAGTAGACATCTTATGAGCATACATCACTAGATGATTGAGCGGACAAGTGTTCCCCTTTTATTTTTTAAAGTCAGGTACCTTGAATTTCACCGGGATCTTGACGTTTGGTGCTAAACACAACTCAACAGCACTCTTTCCAAACAAATCCTTACCCCTTAGCGTCTTCAATTCCTTGCGCAACTCAAGAAACTGATCCTTCATTTCATCCATTTTCTCATAAACATCCGGACCCTCAGATGGCTCGGAGTGATAAATGGTGTCCTCTACACGAGGTAAGGTGTGCACAACGGGAGGTGGCACGAACATGACCGGGCTAGATGCCGACATGGAAGCAAAGGAAGGCGCAAAGCCGTCAGGCATGAAATTGGACGGTATTCCCCACGGGAATCCGGCAGGCATAGTATGCGCGAAGTGGGCAGCAGCAGCAGCAGGCATGGTAGAGGTAGCCACCTCCGAAATAACTGTCCTCGCAGGAGGAGGAGTTGCAGGTGTTGGAGAAGCTTGGCTCTAAGCGGAAAGAGATGACTCCATCATGGCAGTCAGGCGGGCTATCTCGTCCTTCAGCGCTCTATTCTCTTGATCCAAATGCTCCATGATTTTCAGATGATTGGCGCGGGTATTGTACCGATGAGTCATCTTAGCTAAAGCATAGAAGAAACACCAATAAGACATTTGGCGGGAACCTGCTTATGCAAATGATGCTTGAAATGCAATGCTTGTTTATTATTTATTTTTATTATCAAGGAACTTACTATATCATTTGTAAATATATATATATATATATATATATATATATATATATATATATATATATATATATATATATATATATATATATATATATATATATATATATATATATCAACAATTGCAATATTTTATATGACAAAAAATCTCTTTTTATTTATTTAATTGGAAGGATTACACTGAGTACAATTTCAGAAACCAAATGAAAAATACAAGAGAAAAGGAGACTAGTCATCCTAAGGATCCCTAACAACAATGTCATAAGACCTAACTGAAGGTGCGTACTTCCTTCAAATGTGATGGATCTCGGTCTCAAAAGAAGCCTTCATCTGAGTCTTCTCGAGGACAAGCTGATCAACAATCTTCTTCCAAGCAACGGAAGGCTGAGGCATGCTAGAAGATGAAACCTCTGGCTCTCGCTGTCTCTTCATCACTCGGTCTTCAAGTAGCTCAATAAGTGCATCTTTGTCCTTAGACTCCAACTGCAACTCTTCATGCTTCTTGCTCAAAGCACAGAAACACTCTTCTCACATATCCTTATCTTGCTTCATCTTGGCGAGCGTGTCTTCCAACTCCTCTACATCTTGGTTAGGGAGACTTAATGGCTCAACCACAACCATATACATAGGTCTTTCATAAGGATAAGGCATTGTCAACTCCAAAGCTCTCTTCTTCACCCAAAGAGTGTAAGCTTCCAAAGCTACACAATTACGCGGACCAAGCTCGAATCTTCCCTTCCTATGCACATTATGCCAAGCATGCATAATCTTCTGCTTCAAATGTTGGGGATTGTAGCGGGGTTTTCTTTACCTTTAGGTTTATTGACTAAACCAAAAGTCAACATACAATTTGAGTCGCCACTTCACTTTTAGTTGTCCAAAGGAAAGGCTAAAAAGCTAACAAAAGCCAAGTAAGAAGTTTTTCAAATCAAAAACTAATGAAAATGTCAGAGATCTAGGTAAGGGAGTTGGTTATGAAATGGGAAGGTTTTACGCACCCAAAACATCCTTAGTACTCTAAGGGAACCTCTTTTTGCAAATATGTGTTGTAGGTTGGTATTTGTGAAAAGATTTGTGCAAAAGATTGGAGGGATGAGAAGAGAATAGATTATATTTACAAATTTTGTTGTTTGAATGGATGAACCCATTGCCTACGTACCATCACAAAGGAGGATCAAAACCTCGTAGTTCAGGGTAGAAATCTCAAAGATTGGTGAATTGATTTGATCAAAAGCCTTAAGGTCTTTTGTTATCAAAGGGAGAAAACTCAATCTAAACCAACAATCCACCATGTGAGGAAGGCTTCAACATTATAGTGAGGGGTTAACCCTATAATAAGCATGGAAGGCTTATAATCCAACACTAAGGATGAGGTGAGATTTACATCAACCACTATGATAACTCAAACCTATGACTAATGTTTTGAAAAGGTTTTAACAAGTGGCCATTGGAACCCCAAAACATTTTGAAATGGGTTATGTTTACAAGTTAAAGTTATTTACAAAATAAAGTCAAAGTTGGATTAGAGTTTATTTACAATGAGTGTTTATGAAAATGGTTTTGAAAAGTCAAAGGCCTAAGGCCTAGGTTTCTAATTTTGAAATAAAGTCAAAGTTTTGAAAAATATTTTTGGCTTGGTTAGAGTGATGAGAAGAGAGAATGGCTATTCCTAAGGTATACAAAGATGAGAGGGGAGAGGTAACCCTTGGAGTTCCTTTTTCTTGAAGTCATAGAGATGACTCAAGATGCTCCTTTCCTTTGGATTTAGCACACAAACAAGCAATCAATAATTTGAATTCAAGCTCCTAGGATCTCCATTTGGCTTGGCTCTTAACTTGGCTACTCATGACAATGGTCCTCTTTTCACAATCTCAAGGTGGGATCCCTATCACACAAAAGCAAATATCATAAAGCTCACAACACAATAAAGGGAATAGACAAAGAATAAGTTTGAGGAGAAGTCCTTTGAGGTCAACTTTGAATTTTAGCATTCTAAAGGCATGAGGCCTAGTTGCTCTTCAACAAATTTTGCATTCTAAAGGCATGAGGCATAGTTGCTCTTGAACTCCTTTAAGCATGGGTAAATCCTAATTCTAAGTCCTTTCTCCTTTTGCATTTGGGTTCTCATCAAAACAAACACAAGCAACACAAAATAGCAATATATTTATATACAATAATGGGCTCAAATGAGTAAAAGAAAAATGACATAAACATAAAATATGTGCTCAAGTGAGCATAGATGAAAATCAATATGAATAATGAGCAAGAAATAAATGACATTAAAAGTAAATGACAAGAATTTAAAAGCTCAAATTAAAGTTAGTAGTTAGTATAGTTATGTTAGCTTGTCATAAGACAATGTAGCGCTATGTTAAACAATCGTAAGTGGACTAATGTAGTAGTCACACCTATCTGAGGTTGGTCAATAAGAATATAGGCAAAAAACACAAGTTAGAGATCATGACTAGTAAGCCAAGCTCCATAAACTTGCCATGCCAAACAAAAGGGGAAGGCTGTGCATGGAGAATTAAATGAAGTATCTAAAACGGATGAACAAGATTAGATCGTGGAAGCAAGATCCAATGGCCAGGAGCAAGCACACGTGGTGGTGGTGGTGGAAACCACCGTCTTCCGGCGAAGCAACAGATTCCGGCCAAAAGTTGGAGAGAAATGAAGCTCAACGAAAATGAAAAATAAGGACATGGAAATAAAGCTCTTGTGATGTAGATCATCACTGTACCATTGGATTTCCTTCATGCTTCCTATATTGAGAGAAAGATGAAGGAGAAAATCATGGTGTCCACACGGATTGCTCATGAAATAAAAAATTAAACGCACCAAAGGCTTGCCTCAAGTATGAGGACTTCAGGGAAACACAGAAACACAAGCAAACTACATTGAATTAAGAGATTCAGATCCAAAAAGTTTGAGATTACACCTTTGAATTGATGAACTTCTGCCCACGAATTCTCCAAGATCCTTGCTCCTTCTTGATCTATGAATGTAGTGGAAGTGATTGGCTAAGGAGTCTAGCTTTAAACCTCGGCTAATGATATTGAATTTCAAGCTCGAAAATCTGAAAAATTATTAGTGATTCCTTTGGTGAGGGCTATAGTTTCAGTGCAGCAGCATATGGGATCTCCAAAAGGTTGTTGAATGAAGCATATGAAGCCTCTATTTATAGTTGAATGTGGCTGATCACACACTTTGCTCATGTGCATGAGAATTTGAAATTTGATTGCATGGGCCTTTGTGGACGTGTGGAAGGCCCATGGTTGACTGCAGAAGATTGCTGAGTTCACATGAAAGGCATCTGGACGTGTACATGAAGTGGGAAATGCTTGCATACCAAGTTTAATCATAAAATACCCAAAATGCACATACATGAAAAGAAATTCGAAACTCCCAAATGGTTGACCCCAAGGACTATTGTGAGTAATGGTTGGAAAGCTCTTGAAATAAGGAACAAAAGTCATGTTGGGCAAAAAAAAAATTTGGCACGTGTAAATTGATATAAACTGGCTAGGAAAATTCAAGTACAAAACATGTTCAAATCATTTTGAAAAAGTTCACCAAAAGTAAGCTTAATCAAACCCCTTTGTCCTCATGATACAAGCTTCTAATGAAAAAATCTCCAACATCAAAGTTGTATATGTTTTCAAGGTGGTCAATCTAGACTTTAAGTTTGCATCATTTGGATTTTCTATGACAAAGTTATGGGCATTTGAAGTTGGATACTTTTTCAAATTCAATGGATTAGGTCCAAGATGACCTATAATGTTTTGTATTATCACATGTATTTCTTTTAGGATTATAAAAAAATTTCCAACATAACATAGTAGACATCTCAAGCTTTCCAATTCCTTTGGTCTCACCCCAAAATCATAGAAATTAAGGAAGTTATGCCCTTGGTAAGTTAACCCAAAATTAGAGTTTCAATCAAAATGACCTATAATGTTTTGAAATGAATGATGACCTTCCCGGTTTCAAATGGATTTTTGATGAACATGAAAGTTGTTCATGTGGTTCGCAGGAACATTTTTTCTTTTAGGGTCGTCCTCATTTGACAAACACATCAAAAATTATAACTCATTGATCCTCAACTTAGTCAGATGACTTGACTGGTCAACTTTTCAAGGCAAAACTTCTAATCTTGATGAATAAATGATTTAGGGGACTCAAATAGACTCATATATGCATAAAATGATAAATGAAATAACTTTCCTTGTTTAAATTTGATCATAGGTTGAGATTGCTTCATGGGCAAGGCACAATGAAATTAGGGTTTCCTTGGGAAACAATCTTCAAGCCCTTTGGGTTATCTTGATCAAATTGGAAAATTGAGATACTTGGGAGACATATATGATGATTAGTAACTTTGTGGACCATTTCCATGCTTTTTCTCATCTTCATCTAGCCATTTCATTGGGCTTAGGAGCCTCCTAGGAGCATTGGAGCACATGATCACTTGAGCTTCAAAACAAAAAGAGTTAGTGACATATTTTTGTGCTTTTGGTTAGTAATCAAATAAGAAAAGAAATAACATAGAATACAAGCATGCTTGGTGATCTCAAACCACTCAAACAAGTCCCAACCCTAGGGTTAAGGAGTCAAACATGCTATGATCCTTGAGGCAATTCACTTGTGCAATAACATGATGCCATGAAGGATCTTAGGGTCAAAATTAGGGTCTTACAGATGCACCTATTTAAGGTCATTCTAGTCGGAGATATGAAGGTTAAAATCTTCGTCTCGACGAGATAGAATGAGCTTAAATAATAACAAAGAGACAAATTTTGGTCCCTAGGAGACCTCATGATGAAAATGTATGCATGCAAAATAAAGTCTTCATGGTGAATAATTGCCACGAAGGAAAAGAAATCGGGAGAAACTGAAAATCCATAGGAGTAACACACTCACTAGGGAGACAGAGACTCTGGGGGGAAATAAGGTAAAAATGCATGAGCAGGTCACGACTTGAAAACTTGCTGGGAGACACGAAGGGATTCCACGAAAATAAATCGATGGAAAGACCCGAGCTGACGCAAAGATGCATGTATCGGGGAATATGCCAATACAGCAAAACTATCCTCAAAGGATACATCAGATAAAATCTGGACTCAAACGGGGATGTCCACAACGGACTCAGCTGAGAAAGAAACAACGAGATATTACCGGTTACTGGGTAATAAACTCAAAGAGAGATATGTTATCAAAACACCGGTTACTGGGTGAGAGAATAACACGCTCAGGGAGAAAGAATATTTAAGACCGATATGAGGGTGAAAGATATCTATCATCCGAAACATCTGAGGAGGACCCAAAAGGCACATCTCAACTCAGGAAAATCTGACTCCACATGGGACAAAAAGTCATAATAGGGAGCAGAAGGAAGGAACACCAGGGATACCGGTTACTGGGCATATAATAGGTGACCAACCAGGCGTGAATTGGGGACATATCCAAGACACTCATCATCCAAAAGGAGGGCTGAAATAGCAAACTCGACTTACAAGATGGACATTCAATTTCACAAGGAAATACAAATCTTGCTCGACTGGGGAAGAAAAAGACTTCGACTGAAGAGCGCATGATATATACTATCTACTACCATTATATGGGTAAAACATAGATAACATACTCGCATGGAAGATTATCTACAACCAATTACTAGGTTAATAAAGGATAAATCGACCGAAAAGAAAGGACATCGGGATACTGGTTACTGGATATAAAATGATGACCAATCAAGAGGAGAAACAATCATCACCAAACAAGGGTAAATGAAAGATGACTCGCCGGGGATAAATTTCCTGACAAAAGCAATTATCCAAGAGATATATCACCGGTTTTTTGGTGGTATACTCAAAAAACGAAGGAATATCAATACCGGTTACTGGGTAGAGATAACCAAACAGAGGGGATAACATCTACCGGTTACTGGGTAGAAAACCACAGAAAAAGGACTTACAACTACCGGGTACTGGGTAGAAGGCCACAAAATCCGCTAGGGGAAAGGATGAACAATTACTGGTTACTGAGCAATTGAACAACTAAACCACAGGGAACTGCAGGGGATAACAAGAAAGGAATCAATCTAGGAACAAACTAGAAAGACACAATCAAACAAGACTCAACCCAATGAGGATATAACTCAGGGGAACAACTCCATCCCGATACACAACTTGAGAGGAAACTGAAACAATAATCATCCAGGAGGACATAACTCAGTGGGGAAGAAAGAAGGAAAGATAGACACTCTATGCCTATGGGGTTGACTCTATATGGAGAGATCAGACACAAACATCTGCTTGGGGAAGAACATTTCACCAATAGCAGGAGATAACAAGCAAATATATATGGCAAAGAATGCATCATGAATACCTGAATGCTATGATTATGCATGATTTGTGTATGATTAATGCTGACAAACAGACATATCTAACACAAACAGGTCTAAGAATCACGAGCAGACACTCGGCAAACGTCTCGACAAGAAGGGCGAAGCCTACTGGAGAGCTCATCTTGGGAATGACCCAAGAAGGATGAAAGTAAATCATCAGGGATATCAAACCCTATCCCAAAGCTACACTCACAGAGGATACAAAGAAGATGTATTCAGGAGCAGCGAAAGTAGATGATCAAACAGAGAACTCAACTCTGATGGGGATTATCTCTGGAACAAGGGGAGACTTTAACCGCAGCTGGGAATAGGCATAGTCCAAGTTTCCAACTGCAGGAAATAACATTCTGCACAAGAGAAGTCTTCCAGGAGCAAACAATCCTGACATAAGGAAGATGCAGAAAATCTGTCGGGGAGTTTCCATCAACTCTCTCGGGGACAGGTGGTTAATACCAATAAGATCCGCTGGAGAAGAAACTCTATTGGGGAAGCTTATCAAGGAATGATGTGAAACTCCGTGGGGGGAACAACCACCAACCAGATGTACATCAATTAAAACACTCCCTTCTATCTGCCGGAGAGGAAACTCTGCAAAGGGGAATAATATCATTTTGCTCCACTGGGGAAGGAAATAACATCTTCACCACCAGCTCTAAATGCTAGAAGAAATCTTCAGACTCGGAGGAGATACAAACATCAAATCTGATCTGGCAACCCCACTGGGGACAAGCTGTAAATGCTCTCGAGCGAACTACCCTAGCTGAGGAAAACGAAAATGAAACCTTCATCAACAAGCAACATACCGGGGATACCTCTTTTCAAAATAAATGAAAAGGGAAACAAGCCTTTCATCAATTGCACTAGGAAACTTACTGCTGAGGAGGTAGTTATCTGGAAAGACAGCTCTGCAGGGAACACTTGCTTACTTCGCTGGAGATTCTTACTTAGGCTGGGGAAAGACAAACTTCCTCGTGAGTAGACAGTCCGGATAGTGAGACAAGGAGTATTGTCAACTCAAAGCAAATCAACTTTTATCAATTTATAAGGGATTTTAGGTCAGTCCACACAAGGGATGACAACCATACAAATGATAAAACACAAATTCTAGTGCCTGATACAGAGGGATACACATCTCTAAAAGATCGAGGCAAAAACTTGGAAAAGAAGGGATCATTCACAGATCAATCATACCAATCATGGATTGTTAAAACATCGTGCGAGCAGCAAGTATGCATACGCAAACAAACCACCGGGAATGCGTTGGATGAACATCTAAAAATTCTGCTAGGGGAAAGCAATCCATAAGACAGATCAATCTACTGCCATCAAGGAGACTTCTCGTACCAGACTCTCTGTGAAGCTGATGATGTATCATTCTTTCTGCGCTCGCTGGGGAGACAACTTGAAATCTGATGAAGAGGATATAAGGAGCAAAAATGTCAGAGTATGACCAAATGTCTTACCTTTTGATTATCGTAATACCCTTGGGAAAGCACTGAGGACATTCCACTTATCCTTTCAGTCATTGTGAATGTTCATTTTGTTTAAAAAACAGTTTATTCATGAAAACTTTATTTGTTTAAAACAATGATATTCATCAATTAAAACATGCAAACATTTGTTAAATAGAAACAAATAAGAGTGTAAAGAATTGGATAAAGGCTCAAATTTATTTAAGAGAATGGTAGTCCGCAAATGGCGAGACTCCATGGGTCTTTACAAATTTAAAATTGGTGGTATACATGGAATAGGGCTACATTGAACATAATGACCGTTTCTCCACCAACTTTGAATCCTCCGTATTCGAAACTTCAGTTGATGATGATTGAGCGAGAATCTTTGATAGATGACAGTTGTAGAACAAAGTCTTGTCAGGATGCAGTTACTTGCCAAATCCCTAATTTTTGCCTAGATTGCCCCAGGGTGAGTTACTCAATCTAGCGGGATATATATATTCATTTTTTTCTATGTCTCTAACTTTTTCCTGGACCGCCCTTTTGGGTTTCCAATCCACCGAGACGCTCATTTTTGCCTAAGCCGCCCTTTCGGGTTTTCAACTTAGCGAGCTATTTTGTTTTTATTTTTTAGGCGAAGTATTTCTTGACTGCATCTAAATTCATAGGACGAGTGAAATCCTCCCCATCCATAGTTGTGAGCAACAAAGCACCGCCTGAAAAGGCTCTCTCAACAACGTATGGACCTTCATAGTTTGGAGTCCACTTGCCCTTAGAATCGGGCGCGAAAGGCAAGACTTTCTTGAGCACGAGGTCACCTTCTCGGAACATACGAGGCTTGACTTTCTTATAAAAGGCTTTCTTCATCCTTTATTGATACAACTGACCATGGCACATGGCAGTTAATCTCTTCTCTTCAATCAAATTCAGTTGGTCATGACGACTCTGAACCCATTCAGCCTCAGTCAACTTGACTTCCATCAAGACTCTCATTGATCGGATCTCGACCTCTACGGGGAGTACAACCTCCATGCCATATACAAGGGAGAAAGGGGTTTCCCCTGTTGAAGTGCGGACAGATGTACGGTAGCCATGCAAAGCAAATGGCAGTATCTCATGCCAATCTTTGTACGTGACAACCATCTTCTGAATAATTTTATTAATGTTCTTGTTGGCAGCTTCAACAGCCCCATTCATCTTGGGTCTATAAGGAGAAGAATTATGATGTGCAATCTTCAACTCGCTACACAGTTCTTTCATCATCTTATGGTTCAAGTTAGATCCATTATCAGTAATGATCTTGTCTGGCACACCATATCGACATATGAGTTAGTTCTTGATAAACCTCACAACCACCTTCCTGGTCACATTTGCATACGATGCCGCTTCAACCCACTTGGTGAAGTAATCAATGGCTACGAGAATAAAACGGTGATTGTTTGACGCCTTGGGCTCAACCATACCAATCATGTCAATTCCCCACATGGAGGAAGGCCATTGTGAGAAAATAACATTTAGAAGTGTCGGAGGAACATGAATCTTATCCGCATAAATCTGACACTTGTGGCATTTCTTCACATATTTGCAGCAGTCAGACTCCATTGTCAGCCAATAGTAGCCTGCTCTCAACATCTTTTTCGTCATAGCATGTCCATTGGAATGAGTACCAAACGAACCCTCATGGACTTCAGTCATCAACAGGTCTGCTTCGTGTCTATCCACGCATCTGAGCATAACCATGTCAAAATTCCTCTTGTAAAGCACATCACCATTAAGGTAGAAACTGCCAGATAATCTCCTCAAAGTCTTCTTATCTTTAACAGATGCCCCAGGCGGTTAAGTCTGACTTTGGATAAAACACTTGATATCATAGGTCCACGGCTTATCACCTTTTACTTCTTCAACAGCAAACACGTGAGCTGATCTATCCAAGCGCATCACAGTAATATTTGGGGCTTCATTCTCATAATTGACAGCAATCATTGAAGCAAGCGTAGCGAGAGCATCCGTCATCCGATTCTCATCTCGAGGAATATGATGGAAGTCAACTTTAGTAGAGAAAGTTGAAATCCTCCTCGCATAATCTCTATATGGGTTAAGACCGGGCTGATTCGTCTCCCATTCACCCTTAATCTGATTAACAACAAGGGCCGAATCGCCATAAACATCAAGATGTTTGATCCTAAGATCAATACATTCTTCCAAACCCATAATACAGGCCTCATACTCCGCCATATTATTCGTGCATTTGAAAGTTAGCCTTGCTGTAAAAGGAAAATGTGTGCCTTGAGGAGTAATAATCACTGCCCCAATACCATTTCCATAATGATTAACAGCGCCATCGAACACCATCCCTCATCGGGAACCAGGCTCTGGCCCTTCATCGAGCGTAGGCTCGTCGCAATCTTTCATCTTCAAATACAGAATCTCCTCATCAGGGAAGTTATATTTCACCGACTGATAATCTTCAATTGGTTGATGTGCCAAATGGTCAGCCAAGATACTACCTTTAATAGCTTTTTGAGCTCGATACTCAATATCATACTTAGATAACAGCATCTGCCAACGGGCAATTCTCCCATTTAAAGTAGGTTTCTCAAAGATATACTTGATCGGATCCATTTTGGATATCACCCAAGTTGTATGATTCAACATATACTGGCGTAAACGCTTAGCAGCCCAAACCAGAGCACAACATGTCTTCTCAAGCATTGAGTACCGAGACTCACAGTCAGTGAACTTCTTACTCAAGTAGTATATTTCATATTCTTTCTTTCCTGATTTGTCTTGCCGGCCAAGGACACAACCCATGGAATCATCAAGCACAGTTAAGTACATAATCAACAGTCTCCCTTCAACAGGCGGAGACAGAATCGGAGGCTCGGACAAATACTCTTTGATACTGTCAAAGGCCTTTTGGCAATCCTCGGTCCAATCATGACGCTGATCTTTCTGGAGGAGCTTGAATATGGGCGCACATGTGGCAGTCATGTGGGATATAAATCTCGAAATGTAATTCAAGCGGCCAAGAAAACCTCAGACTTGCTTCTCAGTTTTGGGCGCAGGCATCTCTTGTATTGCTTTGACCTTGGCAGGATCAACTTCAATACCCCTCTCGCTGACAATAAAGCCCAATAATTTGTCGGAACGGACTCCAAATGTACCCTTGTTCGGATTCAAGCGGAGTTTGTACTTCCTCAAACGCTGGAAAAGCTTCAACAAGTGTTCTACATGTTCAAATTCCGTTTTCAACTTTGCAATCATATCATCGACATACACCTCGATCTCCTTATGCATCATGTCATGAAACAAGGTAGTCATAGCACATTGATACGTGGCTCCGGCGTTCTTCAAACTGAAGGGCATCACTCGATAACAGAATGTTCCCCAAGGTGTGATAAATGTTGTCTTCTCCATATCCTCGGGTGCCATTTTAATCTGATTATAACCGGAAAATCCTTCCATAAATGAAAATACGTTGAATTTAGCCGTATTATCTACCAACATATCAATGTGTGGTAAAGGAAAATCATCTTTTGGACTAGCTTTATTCAAGTCACGGTAATCCACGCACATTTGGACTTTTCCGTCTTTCTTAGGTACATGCACAATATTGGCCACCCATTGACGATATGTAGAAGTCACCAGAAACCCCGCATCAATTTGCTTTTGAACTTCTTCTTTAATCTTCACTGCCATATCAGGATCAGTTCTTCTGAGCTTTTGCTTCACAGGCACACACTCAGGCTTCAACGGCAAGAAATGTTGCACGATATCAGTATCTAGACCAGGCATGTCTTCATACGACCAGGCAAAGATGTTGACATATTCTCGTAGCAACTCAATTAACCCCTTCTTAACATACTCTTCAAGAAGTGCCCCAATCTTCACTTCACGAATGCAATCTTCAGACCCCAAGTTGACTGCTTCCAGATTCTCAAGATGTGGCTGAATGATCTTCTCCTCGTGCTCGAGAAGACAGGTAATCTCATAAGGAATCTCTTCAACATCATCTTCTTCTGCCTCAAATACAGGGAACTCAAAGTTGGGAGACGGTGTTGGATCATTATGTTGGGTTTGGTTAACCTGCACAATGATTTTGAGTATAAAAGAGATTTCAGAAATCAAACAAGGCAAATCATTATGCAGATGAAAAATTGATTTATTCTCCTTTTTTAGGGTTTCATGGTGATCACCAATTTCATGCAAAAAGCAAAAAGTAATTTGAGAAAACAAACATTTAACATGCGATTATTGAATGAATATCATTGTATTAATCAATTATGCCAACAATGTCTTCACTTCTCCTTTTGGCATGGGAGAAGGGTTTTTAAACAAGAATGAACATATTACGTTGACTTATGGATAACTGTTGGAACATCAACAGCGACCCAATTATTGCAGATCCCTCCAGGTATGACAAAGTTGCCGAGGTCTTCCTCTTCATCTTCTTCAATGATGGCAGCAGCTTCTTGATCTCCATCGGTGTGGATGAAACCTCCACTCTTAAATAGCCCAATATCATTAGAAACACCAGAAGATTACCTTATACCAGCTCATGACTTATTATCTTCCATCTTTATCATTTTCCCTAAACCATTAGTTGCACCATGCTCGATGGCCAACTTCGCGTCATTATAGGAGACAAATTAAGAAAGTCCTTTCCTAGAAGGCTCAAAAATAGATAAGGCTTGGAATGGTGTTCCAACCTCATCCTCAGCATCAATGTAGGAAAAGGAAGATAAATGGCTGACCAAGAGAGCCTTCTCTCCCCCTATCACCACCAATTTCTTGTTCTTGACGAACTTCAACTTTTGGTGTAGGGTGGATGTCACGACACCTACCTCGTGAATCCATGGTCTACCAAGTAAACAACTGTATGATGGATGTATGTATATAACTTGGAAAGTGATCTGGAAATCACTAGGTCCAATCTTGATCGGGAGGTCTAATTCACCGATCACGGTCTTGCGTGATCCATTAAAAGCTTTTACTACCACTCCACTCTACCTCATGGGAGGCCCCTGATATGAAAGTTTGGCAAGAGTGAAGTTTGGCAATACATTAAGTGATGACCCTATGTCCACCAACAAATTGGATAGGGCATCGTCTTTACAGTTCATAAAGATATGTATGGCCAAATTGTGGTCTTTTCACTCCTCGGGAAGATCATCATCACAGAAGCTCAAATTGTTGCAAGCAGTTATGTTTGCAACAATGCTATCAAACTATTCAATCGTGACATCATGATCCACATATGCCACGTCCAACACCCTTTGCAATGCTTCACGGTGTGGCTCTGAATTCATTAGCAAAGATAGGACAGATATCTTTGATGGCGTTTAAAGCAACTCCTCCATAACATTGTATTCGCTCCTTTTGATGAGCCTTAGCATCTCATCACCATCCTCTCTAGGATAGGATCTTTATCAGCTTTAACAACAACAGGGTCAACACCCTTCACGGTAGGAATAGAATGATTTGAAGAAGAAGTCCCTACGATACCAGCAGGACTAACAACATCTCTCTTCACGATGTCTTCATGGGATTTCGGATGAGCCGAGAAAACACGACCACTACATGTCACACCACTAACATCGGATATGCTTACAACAGAGGTTGAGGGCAATGACACCTCCTTCCCATCTTCTAGCATAACAACATTATATCGGCACGGAACTGCTTTTTCTGACACATACGGGACAGGGCCCGCTGGCTTAATCACAAGAGTTGGCACCACCTTCTTCTTGCTGCTATCATACTTGATGACAACAGGATCAGGAATATTGAACACCGGAGTGATAACATCAACTTCATCCTCATCACGATTTTGAAGTATCTCGATCATCCCTTGGTCTAGCATCTCTTGGATGTCCCTTCTTACTTTGCGGCATCCTCTTTCATTTATAGTGCACACATGGCACCTATCATGATCATGTTCATAGTGACTGTGCTCACACAACAGCCTATGCATCTCTACTAGGGACTGCCTTATGTCGTTCACATAAAGGACCTTATATTTGCTAAGTCACCCCTGAACCATGTGGACAACTGCTTTCCCATGCTCGGGCAATGGGTTCTTCTTGACATTCGGGCCTACATCCTCAAAGAATAGTATCCCACTCCTCACAAGGTCTTGCACCTTGGTCTTCAACGGAAAACAGTTCTCCACGTCATGTCCGAGCGCACCGGAATGATACACACAATGAAGTTCAGGCTTGTACCACCATTAAGGATTGGCTGGCACAGCAGGAGGATCACGTGGAGTTATCAACTTCCTATCGATCAAGGAAGGATACAATTCAGCATAGGTCATAGGAATCGGGTCAAAAGTCACCCTCTTCCTCTCATAATTGTCGGTGTTATTGTTATTGTTACGAGGCTGGTAAGCTTGTTGTTGACGAGATTGTTGTTGTGGTTGTTGAGCTTCTCTGAAAGTAGGTGCTATATGAGCCACCTGGTGTTAGTTGACAACGGGTCGCACTTCCTTCCTCCTCACAGAGGGCCTTCTCTTATTATGGGAAGAAACAACATGAGTCTCCCCTTCCTTCTTCCTGGAAAATCCTCCATATTTCTTTGCCAAAGAATCATCACGGGACAGACGTCCTTCACGGGCTCCCTCTTCTAGCCTCATCCCCATATTTACCATTTCGGTAAAGTTTGAGGGAGCACTAGCAATCATGCGCTCATAATAGAAAGAGCTCAAAGTCTTCAAAAATATCTTTGTCATCTCCTTCTCCTCCAAGGGTGGCACTATCTGAGCTACCAATTCTCGCCACCTCTGGGCGTATTCCTTGAAGGTCTCCTTGTCTTTTTGGGACATCGCCCTCAATTGATCTCTGTCCGACGCCATGTCCATGTTGTATTTATACTGTTTCACAAAAGCCTCTCCTAGATCATTGAAAGTGTGGATGCTAGCACTCTCTATCCCCATATACCAACGAATCGCAGCACCTGTCAGGCTATCCTAGAAATAGTGAATCAGTAGTTGATCATTATCTGTCTGGGTCGACATCTTGCGAGCATACATCATAAGATGACTGAGTGGACACGTGTTTCCCTTATACTTCTCAAAGTCAGGCACTTTGAATTTGATTGGGATTTTCACGTTGGGCACTAAGCATAATTCAGTAGCACTCTTCCCAAATAGATCTTTGCCTCCCAGCATTTTCAGTTCCTTGCGCAGCTCAAGGAATTAGTCTTTCATCTCATCCATCTTCTCATAAACGTCCGGCCCCTCAGATGGCTCAGAATGATAGATGGTGTCTTTAACACGCGGCAAAGTTGCACAACGGGAGGTAGCACAGACATGACCTGGCTAGATGCCGTTATGGAAGCAAAAGTGGGAGCGAAACCCTCTGGCACAAAATTGGGTGGCATTCCCCAAGGGAATCCAGCAGGCAGATTTGGTGCGAAGTGGGCGGTGGCGGCAGGCACTGTAGAAGTAACCACTTCGGAAATGACAGTCCTCGCGGGAGGAGCTGTAGGAGTTGGAGAAGTTTGACTCTGAGTAGCCAGAACTGACTCCATCATGGCAGTCAGTCTAGCAATCTCCTCTTTCAGATCTCGGTTCTCTTGCTCAAGGTGTTCCATTATCTTCTGATGATTGGCTCGAGTGTTATACCGGTGTGTCAGCTTGTCTTCAAAATAAATGAAGAGCAAAGAGTTAGCCCATTGTATCGAGAGCTCGGAACCAAAACCTGCTTATGCATATGATGCATGCAATGCTTGTGCATATGATTTTGTTTTTGATCGGAGGAACTTTATAAAGATCTATTTGCAAATGTTTTGAAAATACTGAACTTTTTTAAGACATTTGTGGAATACTCATAGCAATATAATATTTGGAAACGTTTTACACCAAAGAAGTAGCATAATTTTGTTAACCAAATACAATACACGAGAAAAGGAGAATAAACATCCTATGGAGCCCTAGAAGCAGTCGTCTAAAGCCTTCGAGATCGGAAGATATGTCGCACGAAGCCTCTTCACCTCTCTCTCATAAGCTACTTCCATGTCAGCATTCTCCTTGGCGAGCTAATCATATCTCTTCTTCCAAAACCTAGATGAGTGAGGTAGGAGAGAAGTAACCACATCATCAGGTTCATCAATAACCTGATGCTCTAGAAACTCTATCATTGCATCCTTATCCTTGAGTTATTGAAGAAGCTCCTCACGCTCACGAACCCAAGCACGCGAACAGTCTTCGTCTCTCAACTCCTCTACTGCTTGATTGGGGAGGGTTGAAGGCCAAACCATAATCATAGGGGTAGGTCTCAGATGTTCATACGGCATGCGGTACTCGAGGGCTCTCTTCCTTACCCAAGAGGTGTAACGCTCCAAAGCAACACAATTCTTTGGACCAAGCTCATTCCTCCCTTTCCTGTGAACCTTGCGCCAGGCGCGGACCATCCTATCCTTCAGGTTTTTGGGATCTTTACCCTCTTGAAAGAATAAGCCTTCCAACGAAATGTTGTTAGGTTTATCCTTTAAGGGGAACCCAAGCCGACGGCGAGCCAAATCAGGGTTGTAGTTAATTCCACCACATGTACCAAGAAGAGGTACATTGGAGAACTCACCACAAGAATCAATAATCTTAATGCCATCATACAGACGATTATACGAAGAGATATCATCATTAGTGAGAGACATAAGCCTCGTGGACCACCGTAGACATCCCATGTTCTCCTTGAAGGCAAGCGTCTGAGGTAAGTGCGAAGTAAACCACTTGTACAACAGAGGAAGACAACATACAATGGAACCACCACCCTTTGCATTCCTCATATGCAAAGAGAAATAAGTGTCACCCAACAGAGTCGGAAAAGGATTAAGAGAAGAGAAAATCCTAATAGCATTCACATCCATTAAGTTGTCGATGTTGGGGAATAACACTAGCCCATAGATGAGGAATACAAATATAGCTTCAAAAGCTTCCTTACTCATGGCCTTCCCAAACAAGGTAGCTTTGGAAATCAGGAAATCAGACGGGAGACCTTGAATTCCACCCTTGGTAGTCATATTGGCAACAATGTCAGATACCTCCATATGAAGCATATCAGCAATCTCTTGAGAAGACGCAATCTTCTCCAAACCACTGAACGACAATTGGTCAAGAACAGGTATACCCACATGATAAGCGTACTCCTCTAGTGTAGGAAAAAGCTGGAAATCCGGAAAAGTGAAGCACCGATACAGAGGATCGTAGAACTGCACCAACACACTCATCAGACCCTCATCCACTTTGATAGAGAGAATAGCTAGAAGCTTCCCATGACGAGCTTTAAACTCCAAGGGCTCTAATACATAAGATGTTAGACGCCTTAACTTTTTCTAGTCGGGTTGTCTGAAACTGTACTTCTTCGTATTCCTTCTTTGCTTATCCATGTCTGAAAATTTGCAAATAGACCTCTTAAGTTCCTTGTAAAATCTTATTTGATGACATGAATGCGGATGAATGCATGGATGCATGGATGCAACAAACACACTCAAGGATCAAGCAAGTCACACCACACAAAGTTCACGGGATGGCTCAAGTCATCGTTAATATCAATCATCCATTTTGGTGGATTATGGTGTACACCTTATCAACACCCAAGTTCCATTGATTTTGAGGATATACGAGAACGGATCGACCGCGAATCACGGGTTTGTTGTGAGTCACGAGCATGGAGTCTCGGTTAAAAACCACCCAACAGGAGTGTACTATGGTTAAACCTGACAATCATGTTCTAAAAAGGTTCCCATAGTCATCATCCTATCTTTCGGATATTATCGGATAAAACGACTACTCGTCCTCCAAGTATATTCTCAAGAGGGACTCTTATGAGTGTAGTATCGCGTAATAATCGCATCAAGTCTTACACTTGAACGACCTAAGCACTACGTCCTAAAATATGCCAAGATGGGCTAGGTATCTAAGGTCCTTGGTTTCTAGGATTTATATTGGAAAGAGTAGTGCCTAACCACGACTACTCGTGTGACATTAGTGATCCCAATATAACCTCCACCAAGTGAATGGACTTGCAAGTTAACTTGTTAAGGAATAACTCCACACAAGTCAACAAGACTATGTCATTCTCCTATCATAAGTGCACTCGAGTTCGGCTATAGAACTCATCTCACGAGAAACCACCATGCATACAAGCAATTAATATGTCAAGAAATTAATACATTACAAACAATACATTCATCCCAAATTTGCACAAAACATATGTCACAAATAAATATAAACATACAACACATACAAGCAAAAAGTAGGCTAAACCCACGGGGCAAAGAGCTTGTTCCCCAGTGAAGTCGCCACTTTTCTGTAGCGGGGTTTTCGTTACCTTTAGGTTTATTGACTAAACCAAAAGTCAACATACAATTCGAGTCGCCACCGCACTTTTATTTGTCCAAAGGAAAGGCTAAAAAGCGAACAAAAGCCAAGTAAATAGTTTTTCAAATAAAAAACTAATAAAAATGTCAGAGATCTAGGTGAGGGGGTTGGTTATGAAATGGGAAGGTTTTACGCACCCAAAACATCTTTAGTACTCTAAGGGAACCTCTTTTTGCATATATGTGTTGTAGGTTGGTATTTGTGAAAAGATTTGTGCAAAAGATTGGAGGGATGAGAAGAGAATAAATTATATTTACAAATTTTGTTGTTTGAATGGATGAACCCATTGCCTACGTACCATCACAAAGGAGGATCAAAACCTCATAGTTCGGGGTAGAAATCTCAAAGATTGGTGAATTGATTTGATCAAAAGCCTTAAGGTCTTTTGTTATCAAAGGGAGAAAACTCAACCTAAACCAACAATCCACCATGTGAGGAAGGCTTCAACATGCTAGTGAGGGGTTAACCCTATAATAAGCATGGAAGGCTTATAATCCAACACTAAGGATGAGGTGAGATTTACATCAATCACTATGCTAACTCAAACCTATGACTAATGTTTTGGAAAGGTTTTAGCAAGTGGCCATTGGAACCACAAAACAACTTGAAATGGGTTATATTTACAAGTTAAAGTTATTTACAAAATGAAGTCAAAGTTGGATTAAAGTTTATTTACAATGAGTGTTTATGAAAATGGTTTTGAAAAGTCAAAGGCCTAATGCCTGGGTTTCTAATTTTGAAATAAAGTCAAAGTATTGAAAATTATTTTTGGCTTGGTTAGAGTGAGGAGAAGAGAGAAGGGCTATTCCTAAGGCATACAAAGATGAGAGGGGAGAGCTAACCCTTGGAGTTCCTTTTTCTTGAAGTCATAGAGATGACTCAATATGCTCCTTTCCTTTGGATTTAGCACACAAACAAGTAATCAATAATTTGAATTCAAGCTCCTAGGATTTCCATTTGGCTTGGCTCTTAACTTGGCTACTCATAATAATTGTCCTCTTTTCACAATCTCAAGATGGGATCTCTATCACACAAAAGCAAACATCAAAAAGCTCACAACACAATAAAGGGAATAGACAAAGAATAAGTTTGAGGAGAAGTCCTTTGAGGTCAACTTTGAATTTTAGCATTCTAAAGGCATGAGGCCTAGTTGCTCTTCAACAAATTTTGCATTCTAAAGGCATGAGGCATAGTTGCTCTTGAACTCCTTTAAGCATGGGTAAATCCTAATTCTAAGTCCTTCCTCATTTTGCATTTGGGTTCTCATCAAAACAATTACAAGCAACACAAAATAGAAATATATTTATATACAATAATGGGCTCAAATGAGCAAAACAAAAATGACATAAACATAAAATATGTGCTCAAATGAGCAAAGATGAAAATCAAGATGAATAATGAGCAAGAAATAAATGACATTAAAAGTAAATGACAAGAATTTAAAAGCTCAAATTAAAGTTAGTAGTTAGTATAGTTATGTTAGCTTGTCATAAGACAATGTAGCACTATGTTAAGCAATCGTAAGTGGACTAAAGTAGTAGTCACACCTATCTGAGGTCGGCCAATAAGAATATAAGCAAAGAACACAAGTTAGAGATCATGACTAGTAAGCCAAGCTCCATAAACTTGCCATGCCAAACAAAAGGGGAAGGGCCTTGTATGGACTTTTGGTTATTTTCTTGACCAAGAAGCAACCTATCTTTGACACAAAATAACTTACTTGATCATGGATCAAGTTGAGTTTGATTTGGATCAAAGAAGATTAAACTCCTATTTGTCAAGACCAACCTCAAGACTTTAGCTCATTGGTCATTGAAGGGAAGAAAGGGATGAAGATGAAAGGGAGGGGGGAAGAAGTCAACAACCAATCCCAATTAATCAAGGGATCACTCATCCTTGATCAACTTCATTCATCTTTCTAGGTGATGATCCTTAAGGACTTTCAAACCACAAGATCCAATGAATTTGATCAAAGTTGAATCAATTCAACCTCAATCAACACCAAACAGAAGAAGAATGAAGATAACAAGTCAAGAAGTCAATGATATTTTTTTGGTATATTTTGCATTAAAAGAAAATACAAATAAAAAATGGACAAACCAAGTTAAACCTCAAATTCAATACAAATCAACTTCAAAAAGTCCAATTAAATTCTCATAGGTTTAACATAGTCAAACAACCTTTGACTAATTTTCTCACAAAATTTTGAAATCAGAACGTAATTAAAATCAATTAAGAATAACCAAAAATAGGATAATATGAATTAAAATCTCAAATAATCTCAAAACAAACAAGAAATTGTTGAGACTATTTTTCATTGACTTATCATGATCCATAGATGCTATCAAAATATTTTTGTATTTTTTAAAAGTCAGAAAGTATTTTAAAATGAATTAAAATCAATGAAAACCAAGTAATTCATAAAAAATATCAAATGAAGTCAAAAAATTAATTAAAAATCATAATATGAAACTAGATTTTTCAAGAATTTTTTTGGAATTGGTCTCATATTTTTCTGACTTCAAATGAATTTTTAATGAATTTTTGAAAATGAAATGAATTAACAGAAAATAAAAAGAAAAATGAAATAAGCGAAAAATGCACAGCCATTTGATCCACATTCATTAATTGACGTGGCACAAGGCACGACTTAGATCTGATGGCATACGCTACACATAAGTCAAGCGCGCCACATGGAGAATTAAATGAAGTATTTAAAACGGATGAACAAGATTAGATCGTGGAAGCAAGATCCAATGGCCAGGAGCAAGCACACGTGGTGGTGGTGGTGGTGGAAACCACCGTCTTCTCCGGTCAAGCAACAGATTCCGGCCAAAAGTTGCAGAGAAATGAACCTCAACGAAATTGAAAAATAAGGACATGGAAATAAAGCTCTTGTGATGTAGATCATCACTGTACCATTGGATTTCCTTCATGCTCCCTATATTGAGAGAAAGATGAAGGAGAAAATCATGGTGTCCACACGGATTGCTCATGAAATGAAAAATTAAACGCACCAAAGGATTGCCTCAAGTATGAGGACTTCAGAGAAACACAGAAATACAAGCAAAATACATTGAATTAAGAGATTCAGATCCAAAAAGTTTGAGATGATACCTTTGAATTGATGAACTTCTGGCGACGAATTCTCCAAGATCCTTGCTCCTTCTTGATCTATGAATATAGTGGAAGTGATTGGCTAAGGAATCTAGCTTTAAAACTCAGCTAATGATACTGAATTTCTAGCTCGAAAATCTGAAAAATTATTAGTGATTCCTTTGGTGAGGGATATGGTTTCAGTGTAGCAGCATATGGGATCTCCAAAAGGTTGTTGAATGAAGCTCATGAAGCCTCTATTTATAGCTGAATGTGGCTGATCACACAATTTGCTTATGTGCATGAGAATTTGAAATTTGATTGCATGGGCCTTTGTGGATGTGTGGAAAGCCCATGGATGACTGCAAAAGATTTTTGAGTTCACATGAAGGCATTTGGACGTGTACATGTAGTGGGAAATGCTTGCATACCAAGTTTAATCATAAAGTATCAAAAATGCACATACATGAAAAGAAATGTGAAACTCCCAAATGGTTGACCCCAGTAACTATTGCGAGTAATGGTTGGAAAGTTATTGAAATAAGGAACAAAAGTCATGTTGGGCAAAAAATAATTTGGCATGTGTAAATTGATCAAAACTGGCTGGGAAAATTCAAGTACAAAACATGTTCAAATCATTTTGAAAAAGTTCACCAAAAGTAAGCTTAATCAAACCCCATTGTCCTCATGATACAAGCCTCTAATTAAAACTTCACCAATATACAAGTTGTAGAACTTTTTAAGGTGGTAAATCTAGACTTAAAGTTTGCATCATTTGGATTTTCTATGACAAAGTTATGGGCATTTGAAGTTGGGTACTTTTTCAAATTCAATGGATTAGGTCCAAGATGACCTATAATGTTTTGCATTATCACATGTATTTATTTTAGGATTATGAAATTGTTTCCATCATAACATTTGAATTAGAAATATCAAGATTTCCAATGCCTTTTGTCTCACCCCAAAATAATAAAAATTAAGGAAGTTATGCCCTTGGTAATTTGACTTAAAATTAGTGTTTCAGTCTAAATGACCTATAATGTTTTGAAATGAATGGTGACCTTCCATGTTTCAAATGGATTTTTGATGAACATGAAAGTTGTTAATATGGTTCTTAGGAACACTGTTTCTTTTGGGGTCATCCTCATTTGACAAACACATCAAAAGTTATATCTCATTGATCCTCAGCTTAGTCAGATGACTTCACTGGTCAACTTTTCAAGACCAAACTTCTAATCTTGATGAATAAATGATTGAGGGGCCTAAAATAGGCTAATATATGCATAAAATGATAAATTAAAGAACTTCCCTTGTTTAAATCTGATCATAGGTTGAGATTGCTTCATGGGCAAGGCACAGTCAAAGCATAGTGAAATTAGGGTTTCCTTGGGAAACAATCTTCAAGCCCTTTGGGTTATCTTGATAAAATTGGAAAATTGAGATACTTGGGAGACATATATGATGATTAGGAAGTTTTTGGACCATTGTCATGCTTTTTCTCATCTTCATCTAGCCATTACATTGGGCTTAGGAGCCTCCTAGGAGCATTGGAGCACATGATCACTTGAGCTTCAAAACAAAAAGAGTTAGTGACATATTTTTGTGTTTTTGGTTAGTAATCAAATAAGAAAAGCAATAACATACAATACAAGCATGCTTGGTGATCTCAAACCACTCAAACAAGTCCCAACCCTAGGGTTAAGGAGCCAAACATGCTATGATCCTTGAGGCAATGCACTTGTGCAATAACATGATGCCATGAGGGATCTTAGGGTCAAAATTAGGGTCTTACAGGGATATTTACCCTCTTGATAGAAACGACCTTCTAACAACATGCTAAGAAAAGCAATAACATACAATACAAGCATGCTTGGTGATCTCAAACCACTCAAATAAGCCCCAACCCTAGGGTTAAGGAGCCAAACATGCTATGATCCTTGAGGCAATGCACTTGTGCAATAACATGATGCCATGAGGGATCTTAGGGTCAAAATTAGGGTCTTACCGGGATCTTTACCCTCTTGATAGAAACGACCTTCTAACAACATGTTATTAGGTTTGTCTCTCAAGGGGAACCCAAGTTGTCGACGAGCCAAAGCAGGGTTGTAGTTAATTCCTCCTTGTGTACCAATGAGATGCACATTAGAGAATTCACCACAACAATCAATAATCTTTGAACTGCTCAAAGAAGGATCATACCAAACTATATCATAATTAGTGAGAGACATAAGTCTCTGAGACCACTGTAGACATTTTTTGTTCTCCACAAAAGCAGGTCTCTGAGGCAAGTGCGGAATAAACCACTTGTACATAAGAGGAATGCAACAGACAATCGTTCCACCACCCTTAGAATTCCTTAGATGCAAAGAGAAATACATATCACCCAACAAAGTAGGCACAAGATTCCCATTCAAGAAAAGTCTAATGGCGTTAACATCAACAAAACCGTCAATGTTAGGGAACAAAGCTAATCCATATATGAGCAACACAAAGGTAGCTTCAAAAGCATCCACACTACCGGATTGAGCAAAAGCAGTAGCTTCCTTGATGAGGAAATCTGATGGCAACCCAAATAAACCTCCTTTCTTCACCCAATGAGCCTTTATCTCAGACTTCTTCAAGTGAAGAGATTCAGCAATAAGTTTAGATTGTGGAATCTCCTCCAATCCGCTAAAAGAAACTCTACTAGAAATAGGTATCCCCAAAATATGAGAATACTCCTCCAATGTAGGCATAAGCTGATAATCTAGGAAAGTAAAACAACGGTAGAGAGGATCATAGAATTGCACTAGCACACTCAACAGTCCTTCAACCACATCAGCAGACAAGATAGATAAAAGCTTCCCATGACGTTGTTTGAAGTCCAAGGGATCTAATACAAAAGATGATATCTTCCTTAACTCTTTCAAGTCGGGACATCTGAAACTGTACTTCTTAGTGTTCCTTCGTCCACAATCCATAGTCTGAAAATATTTGCAAATAATACCTCAGTTCCTTGAAATTTTCGTGTGATGAATGTTATGATGTGCATGAATGCATGAATGCAACAATCACAAATAAGGGATCACACACAAGGCAAACAAACAAAGGTCAAGGGATGAATCGAGTCATTGTCAAGATCAATCATCCATTTTGGTGGATTATGGTTCAGACCTTATCAACACCCAAGTTCCATTGATATTGACAAGACTTGATTGGATCAACCAAGAATCAAGGGTTTGTTGTAAGTCACGAGCATGGAGTCTGGGTAAGAACCATCCCAAAGGAGTGAACTAAGGATAAAACATGTAGATCATGTTCTAAAAATTTCCCAGAGTCTTAATTCCATCTATCGGATATTACAGGTTAAGATGACTGACTCATCGACCCATAATATTCTCAAGAGAAACTCGTCTCAGTGTAGTATATCGTAACAACTGTTATTTAGTCTACACTTGAACAGTCTCCACACTACGTCCTAAATAGGCCAAGAGGGGTAAAATGTTCTAAGGTCCTCAGCTTCTCGGACCCAAATTAGAGATAGCAATGCCTAACCACAAATACTTGTGTGACATTTCCAAATCCAAAAGGGTTTCCACTGAGCAGATGGATCTCAAGTCAACTTGTTAAGGACTACTCCACATAAGTCGAACATGACTATACCATTCTCCTATCTTAATTGCACTCAAGTTCGGGTTAGAACTTATCTCACCACTCAGAGATCACCAAGCATAACAAGCAGATTATATCACACATACATATATGCAAACATCACATATATACAATTATATACACACAAAAAAGTAGGCTAAACCCACTAGAGACTAATCCCCAGTAGAGTCGCCACTTAATTTTTGTAGCGGTAAATTCATGATCATCAAGCTATGGGTAAGCAAGACATCAAATAACAAGAGTCGCCACCACGCTTTTATCGTTTCAAAGGGAAAAGGGAAAAGTACGAACAAAACCCAAAAGTAAGAAGCTTTCAAATCAAAACTAATAAAATATCAGAGATTACATGTAAGGGGGTTGGTTACACGGAGGGAAGGTGTTAACACCCAAAGTGTCCTAGGTACTCCTAGGGAGCCCTTTTTTGTGTGCATGTATATTTGGTACAAAAATGATGTTTACAATCAAATAGAATGGGGGGATGAGAAAAAAACTCGATTAATTATATTTTTGTGTTTGATAAGACCTTCAGACTTGTGCCTACGTACCAACATAAAAATGAGGGATCAAAACCTCGTAATTCGTGATACAAATTTCAAAGTGGATGCATTGTTTTTAACAAAAATTAAGTTCGGAAGGCACAAAGGCCAAAAAATGATTTGAATGAGTTAGTTCTTTTTGGATTTTTTTGAAAGTTTAAGTCAAGTATAGTTAAGTTTATTTACAAGTTTAACTTAAGAAAAGAAGTTTGAAAATGCGATGGCATAAGGCCAAAGTTTCTATCTTTTTGCAAAGTGGTTAAAGTTTAGAACCAAAATAAGTTCAAACAAAGAAAATTTTAAAAGGGGGAGAGGTTTTGAAATTGAAGAAATGGGGAGAAGATGAAGAGACTAATCCTATGTACAAAATTAAAAGTTAAGAGTTGAAAAGATCTGACCGATGGGTAGCAATCCAATAGGCAAGAATGCCATATAGAAACCCAAATTCCCTTGGACATTTAGAATTAAACAACACACAAATGCACAATTACATCAGTCTTAAAGAGTAAGGGCATCAAATAAAGATAGCCACATCCAAGCTTTAGCCACTCCATGATCTTCTTCAAATTAGCCCATGTAACAGATGAATTCCACAAGCCACAGGTTCAAAATGACAACTTTACCATGATCATGTTGCAGATGAACTCAAAGGGATCTTGGATGATGCATCAGATGAATTTCTAAAATGCAAGCACTTGGTTTCACAAAAGTTGGCATTGTCCAAGTCCTTTAGCATAGGAATGTTGCCTAAGTTCTAAGTCCATTTGTCCAAGATCAAGCTAACAGTCCACACAAAAGTTTTTAGGGTTTTTGTTATTATTATGTACATTAATGGTCAAAGACCACAGAAACAAGCAAAGTGTACAAAAACAAGATATATCACACAATATGGTCCAAATGGACAAAGTGAAAATTGCATTAACATAAACAATTAGAATGGTATGAATAATGGAAACTGAATAACGACTAAAATTAAATGACATTAAAGTAAATGGCTTGAAGTTAAAAGTTAGTTATTGATGAGTTAGAAGTTAGTATTAATTTGCTTTTGCTTTTCATTTTTTAAGAAATTCTTTGGAGAACACTAAACCCACTTGTCACAAGCATGGATCCTTGTGCCAAGACATCTTCCAAAGGAAGGAAAAAAGGCCAAGTTTCCACGCAATACCATGAAAGAGGGGAGACTTACAATCTCACTAACTAGAATGTTATGCCTTTTGTGTCACAAATTTAGCGTTATGTTAAGCAATCGTAATTAGACTTATGTAGAAGTCACAACTATTAAAGTATAGTTAAGTCTACTTACAAATATAGTTAAGTCAAATATAGTTAAGTTTATTTACAAATTTGATTTAAGAAAAGAAGTTTGAAAATACTATGGCATAAGGCCAAAGTTTCTATCTTTTTGCAAAGTGGTCAAAGTTTAGAACAAAATAAGTTCAATCAAAGAAGATTTTGAAAAGGGAGGAGGGGGACATCTTGAATTTAAATAAAATGGGAGAAGATGAAGAGACTAATCCTATGCATAAAATTAAAAGTTGGGAGTTGAAAAGATCTGACCAATGGGTAGCAATCCAATAGACAAGAATGTCAATAGAAACCCAGAATTCCCTTGGACATTTTGAATTAAGCAACACACAAATGCACAATTATATCAATCTTGAAGAGCAAAGGCATAAAATAAAGATAGCCACATCCAAGCTTTAGCCACTCCATGATCTTCTTCAAATTAGCCCATGTAACAGATGAACTCCACAAGTCACAGGTTCAAAATAATAGCTTCACAATGATCATGTTGCAGATGAACTCAGAGGAAACTTCAATGATGTATCATATGAAGTTTCAAATTGCAAGCACTTGGTTTTATAGAAAGTTGGCATTGGCCAAGTCCTTTTAGCATATGAATGTTGCCTAAGTTCTAAGTCCATTTGTCCAAGATCAAGCCAACAGTCCACACAAAAGTTTTTTAGGGTTTTTGTTGTTATTATGTACATTAATGGTCAAAGACCACAAAAACAAGCAAAGTACACAAACAAGATATATCACACAATATGGTCCAATTGGACAAAGTGAAAATTGCATTAACATAAACAATTAGAATGATATGAATAATGGCAAATGAATAAAGGCTAAAATTAAATTACATTAAAGTAAAAGGCTTGAAGTTAAAACTTAGTTATTGATGAGTTAGAAGTTAGTATTGTTTTGCTTTTGCTTTTCATTTTTTAAGATATTCTTTGGAGAACACTCAACCCACTTGTCACAAGCATGGATCCTTGAGCCAAGACATCTTCCAAAGGAAGGAAAAAAAGGCCAAGTTTCCACACAATACCATGAAAGAGGGGAGACTTACAATCTCACTAACTAGACTGTTATGCCTTTTGTGTCACAAATTTAACGCTATGTTAAGCAATCGTAATTGGACTTATGTAGAAGTCACAACTATTTGAGGTCGAGCAATAGAATTTTGGTGTTAATGCATGTTAGAGACATAGTATAATGGATTATGCTCATGAAACATACCACATACAAAAAGAATATGCAAAAGAGGTGGCCTAATCTCATTCATACCTATGTTGAATTTTCAATCAACTAGCCTTAGGACTTTGAGATATCATAGGCCAAATGAAATGGATGCATAAAGAAAGGGAATGAGATAAAGAGGGAGGGGAATGGATCAAAACTCAAATTGGTCAAAGGAGGACTTTTACCAAATTAATATCATCCATTCATTTTGGGAGATGGAATGTACATTCCATCAATCCCCTAAATCCAATGATATTAACTTGACAAAGTCAAATCAACCTTGACCAAGGCCCAACAACAAGAGTCCAACTCAAACAAGTCATTACAAATGGTCAACAAAGTTATTTGGCATTTATTCAAATTAAAAATACTAAAATAAGGCATTTAAATTAAACATGGTTTGTCCAATTCCTAAAACCTCATCAAAACACCAAAGAAATGGGCATGAGATTTATCATAGGTCAAACAAGGTCAAAGGACCTTGGAGAAAAAAATTCAGAATTTTTAAAGACTTAAAAGTATTTTTAAATAATTAAAAATAATCACAAAATCAATTAAATCATGAAAAATATTAACAATGATCCAAAAAATAATTTTAATTCAGAATATGAAAGAGGAAATTTTTTGAAATTTTTTGGTGAAACTCTCGTATTTTTTGGATCAATATTAAATTTAATATGAATTAATGAAAATAAAACAATTAAAATGAAATTCAAATAATCAGAAAAAACGTGGACCACTTGATCTCCCTCATTAATTGAGGTGGCAGATCAAGTGGCCATCAGCGCGCTTTCCACCATAGTCACCAGTCAATGCGAAATACAAATGGTAATTACAAGCAACACGTGAGATTAAAACGTTTCAAGTGAGATCAACGGGTCAGAACCTGTCTAGCACACCACCGGCGCTGGACCTCCGGTCACCTTCTCAGGCGAGGTCCACCGAACTGGTTCACTCATCATCATCAAGAAAATGAAAAAGGAGAACATGATCTAAAAGAAAAAATGGTGTAGAGCATGAATCTGATCTCAATTTTAACTAACTCCACATATATAGAAAGATATAGGGAGTTGAATTTTGAGGTGTGTCAACTGAGTTGCTTCGATTTTACCTCTAAGCAACTCAATCTTCTTACCTACATTGATAGGACTTCAGACAACCAAAGATCCAAGAGAATTGGGTAGACTTGAGAGAGAATCGAAGAGATGAAGTTTTCTGAAAATTACCTTCAATGTTATGCAGTTCTTGATGTTGCTTGCTCCAAACACTATCTGATCACACTTGAGAAGCTAGCAGGAAGTGATTGATGAGGTTGTAAGGCTTTGGATCCTGGAGTTTTTGAATCTCCAACAGTTGAGATTCAAACTCAAATTTCAATTTGAAATTTATCAGGTTTTCCTTTGGAATGAGAGGGTTTCAATGGGGGGCAAAGTTGGCGCGCAAGGTGTGATTCAAATGAGCATAGAGGTCATGTATTTATAGCATGAATAAATGATATTTGCACACTTCAAATTTTGTCCAAATTTAGCAATGTTGATGGCACGAATGCATGTGCATGTGCAGGCCCATGATGCAATGCAAAAAGGTCCAAAATCAATCCAAATGAAGTCTGAAGTGAACTGAAGTTTTAAAGTTTGATTCTTTCCATTTATGCAGCCCTGTTACAGCCATACGCGACCTAGCAAACCTCATCCAAAATGCATGAACTTGGGTTCTTTGGAAAGCTTGGATCAAGGGGAACATGTTTGATGTTCAACACTTTTTCATTTGAATTTTGAGGTGGAAGTTTGGAAATTTCAACATGTTGAAAAATTTTCTAAGTGTCAAGCCATATATCTCAATATTCTACCTTGCTTAACTTTTTATGTGAGCTTCAAATGAGAAATGTTTATTCATAAAACTTGTAGCTCTTTCAAAGACCTTAAAAATGGCCACCAATTTCATGTCATTTGGATTTGTAATTATAGATTTATGCATTTTTGAAGTTTGGAAAAATCACTTTTTCAATGGTATAGGTAAAAAATGACCTATAATGTAACCTCATATCACATGCTCATAAAAGTTGAATTACATATCACTCCAAACATAAAAGTTCAAGTAGACATCTTGAATTTGATTGTTAAACTTGGAAATCTTTCATATCATAAAAATTGAGCAAGTTATGGCCTTGGGAAGTTGACTTTCAAATTAGGGTTTAGACAAGATGACCTATAATGTTTCAACATAGAAAATGATTTTCCAAGCAAAACTAGATCTAGGTCTCAACATGAAATTTGTATGGAATGTTATTTAGAGTAACCTTTCTCTTGGAATCATTTTCATATGGTGAAAATTATAGGAAATAGGGTCTAGGGAGACCCAGTTTTGATCAGATGAATTCATCTGGCCAACCACCATCAACCAACTTACTAACCTTCAATTCTTTGGACTTTATAGGTTCATGGTAGATCATATATGTATAAGATGATGAATTTTGAAGTGTACCTTGAGAAATTTAATCAATTGGTGAGATAGCTTGTTAGAGAAATTACTCAAGATACCCAATCAAACTAGGGTTTCCAAGGCAAATCACCCTCAAACTCTTGAAGAAAACTTGATCAATATAACATGTAGTAAGCAATGGAACTCATATATGATGCTCATAACCATTCTTGGATCAATTTATGGTCATGCTCTTTCTCATGAGGGTCTCAAACTCTAGATATGAACTTGATAAATCAATGGAGATCATGCCCTACCTACAAAAGAGTTAGCAAATGCAAAGACATATTTTTGGTATTTTGGTTAGTAAAATGATAAAATACAAGTATGATATAATCACAAAGTGCTTGGTGATCTCTCCCAAAACAAATCCATTGAAGGAGGGGTAATGAGGATGCCAAGGTATGATCCCAATGCTAATGCTTATGATGAAATTGCACGAGGGATCTTAGGGTCAAAATTGGGGTCTTACATATCCCCAGTCAAGTTTGTTGATCCAGTTCCCCTACGGAGTGTTTGATCCCCAACGGAGCTTATGTACTTTTCCCAGCTAAGTTGGTTGATTCAGTCCCCAACAGAGTTTGTGTGTTCCTCAACAGGATTGATTTTCTGTTTTGATCTTCAGCAAAGTAAGATCAATTTCCCCAGTAGATCGCGTTGGTTTCTTCGCCAGTAGCCATCCGACTCACTCCCAATCAGAGTTTCCTCCTGGTTTCTGAGCAGCTATTTGTGTTTATCCTCTATATGGTTGTCTCCCATTTAATATGGTGTTGACCTAAAATTCCCTGCAGATTCGATAATACTTCCTTCCCTCAACAGATCTCCTCCTTCCCCAAATAATATTAAGCCTTTGGGATGTTGATCTCCCTGTTCTCCGGCAGTTGTATCCCTTTGTTGTGGATTGACCGAGGATTGTACCTATGATTCAATTTTTTTGCGACACCTTTGTATCCTTTGCGATCGTTTTGTCAGCATAATTATCATACATATACATATGCCTATACATATACATGTACATATACACTCATATAATTTCATTATTAGATATTTTTGCATAATCATATTTGTTGATTCATTGTCTGAGATTCTTATTCTTTGTTATAGCGGTATCTCATCCCCATACAAGTCTGGTGTCTGTCCTCTCAATGGTAGAAGTGTCGCCCCTTAAGATGACTAGATAGATGCTTTTGGTCCCCTGAGAGCCTATTACCCAGTAACCGGTAATATTCTTCTCATGTTTTTCACTTTTGCCCAATACCCGATAAGAGCAACTTTTCTCCCTAGCGAATTCGTTTTCACGTTTCCCTAGGAAGTATATCCTTGATATGTCCATCCTAATTGATGACGGATATTTTCTTCCCTTGCTTGGGTCTATCCTTGATATGTTCATCCTAACCGATGACAGATATTATCATCCTTGGTATTCTACCCAGTAAAAAGGCAGTTGTAATCCCTATTTTGTTCCCCAGAGGGTTAGTCCTTGATATGTTCATCCTAACCGATGACGGATTACCTCCTCTTTGCGGTCTTCTACCCAGTAACCAGTAGTTGTAAATCCTGCTCTTCCCCTCAACAGAGTTTATTCTTGATATGTTCATCCTAACCGGTGACGAGTTTTCTCTTTGATGGTCTTCTATCCAGTATTTGATAGATGTAATTCCTACTTTTTGTTCAGTTGGTTTATTCTTGATATGTTCATCTTAACCGATGATGGGTATCCTCCTTAACAATTTCCAGGCAAGACTATCCTTGATATGTTCATCTTAACCGATGACGGGTTTCCTTTCCAATTAGTCTATCCTTGATATGTTCACCTTAATCGGTGACGGATATTCTCATCTTTGGTCTTCTGCCCAGTAACTGGTAGTTGTAAATCCTATTTCTGCAGTTTTCCCCAGCAAGGCTATTCTTACCCTGTAACCGATAATGAATACTCCCTCCTAGCAAATCCCAGCGAGTCATCCTTGATGTGTTCATCTTAACCGATGACGGGTGTTCTCTCTGTCAGATCTTTATTATCTCCTTACCCAGTAGCAGGTAGTAGATAGTAGATTTCTACTCCTCCTGTGTTGAAGTTTATTTCTTCCCCGATTGAGTTTAGTGCGCGTTTCTTTAGTGAAATCGCTTTTCCTGCATGATTCAAGTACTTCACTTTTATCCTGATCTACTCGTTTCCCCTGTAGATGTTTTGTTTCCCCCGGCTGAGTCTTTCCATGTTTGTGGAATTCCTCTAGTCCCCCCATCAATTTTAAGTCGTAGCCTGGCCTACGCGTAACCTTTTATCCCCCCAGAGTCTCTATCTCCCTAGTGAGTTTTCCTTACGGAATGCATTACACTCTTGCGGATCTTCGGTCTCTCTGATTTCTTTTCCTTTGTGAAAATATTTCCCCACAGAGAATTTGCTTTTTACATTCATTCATATGCATCATGAGGTCTCTTAGGTACCCATTTTTTTTTCTATATGTTGTTATTTAAGCCCATTCTACTGAGTCGATACGAAGATTTTAACCTTCATCTCCTCAGTTAGAACGTCCTTAAATAGGGGCAGCTATAAGACCCCAATTTTGACCCTAAGATCCCTCATGCAATCTCATCATATGCATTAGCATTGGGATCATACTTTGGTATTCTCCTTACCCCTCTTTCATTGGGTTTGTTTTGGGAGATATCACCAAGCACCATGTGATTGTATCATACTTGTATATTATCATTTGCCTAACTCTTTTGTAGGTAAGGCATGATCCTCATTGATCTATTAAATCCATATCTAGGGTTTGAGACCCTCATGACAAAAAAGAGCACAACCAAGGATTGATCCATAAATGGCCATAAGCATATTATATAAGTCCCAATGATCTCTACATGTTATGATGATCAAGTATTCTTCAAGAGTTTGGAGGCGATTTACCTTGGAAACCCTAGTTTGATTGGGTATCTTAAGTAACTTCCCCATCAAGTTATCTCATCGATTAATCAAATTTCTCAAGGGACACTTCAAACTTCATCATCTTATGCATATATGATCTACCATGAGCCTAAAAAGTCAAGAGAATTGAAGGTTAGCAAGTTGGTTGGTGGTGGTTGGCCAGATGAATTCATTTAATCAAAACTGGGTCTCCCTAGACACTATCTCCTACAATTTTCACCATATGAAAATGATTCCAAGAGAAACGTTACTATAAATTCCATTCCAAACAACTTTCATGTTGAGACCTAGAGCTAGTTTTGCTTGGAAAATAATTTTCTATGTTGAAACATTATAGGTCATTTTTGTCTAAACCCTAATTTGAAAGTCAACTTCCCAAAACCATAACTTGCTCCATTTTTATGATATGAAATATTTCCAAGTTTCACAATCAAATTCAAGATGTATACTTCAACTTTTATGTTTGGAGTAAGAGATAATTCAACTTTTACGAGCATGTGATATGAGGTTACATTATAGGTCATTCTTTACCTATACCATTGAACAAGTGATTTTTCCAAACTTCAAAAATGCATAACTCTATCATTATAAATCCAAATTACATGAAATTGGTGACCACGTTGAAGGTATTTGAAATTTCCAAACTTCCATCTCAAAATTCACGATGATCCAAGTTCCAAATGAAAACGTGTTCGACATGAAAGTTGTTCCCCTTGATCTAAGCTTTCCAAAGAACCCAAGTTCATGCATTTTGAATAAAGTTTTCCTGGGCTGCACATGGCTTTAACAGGTCTACATGATTGGAAGAAATCAAATGCCAAAAATCACATTTCACATTGCCTTGACATCCAAGCCTCATTTGAACTTCAGAATGATTATAGATGGATCAAATTGGATTGCTTCATGGGCCTATACACGCCCATGCAAGCTTGTGCATGAAATGTCCAAATTTAGCAATTTTTCAAGTGTGCAAATATCAATCCCAATTGCTATAAATGCATGTCCTTATAGCTCAATTCAAACACACCTTGCGCGCCAGCTTTACCCCCCAATTGAAACCCTCACCATTCAAAGGAAAACTTGAGAATTTACAACTTGAAAATTGAGTTTGAATCTCACTGTTTGGAGATTCAGAAACTCCAGGATCCAAAGCTTTTTACCATTACCAAACCTCTCTTGCAAGCTTCTCAAGTGTGATCAGATCAAGGTTGAAGCAAGCAAGATCTATTTCTGCACAACATTGAAGGTAAATCTCAGTAAACTTCTTCTCTTTGATTCTCACTCAATTCTCATCGATTCTCTTGGATCTTTGGTTGTCTGAAGTCCTACTAATGTAGGCAAGAAGATTGAGTTGCTTTGAGGTTAAATTGAAGCAACGCAGTTGATACACCTTAAAATTCAACTCCTCATATCTTTCTATATATTTGGAGTTAGGTGAAATTGAGGTCAGATTCGTGCTCTACACCATTTTTTCTTTCAGATCATGTCCTCCTTTTTCATTTTCATGATGGTGATGAGTGAACCAGTCCGGTGGACCTCGCCTGAGAAGGTGATCAGAGTTCTAGCGCCGGTGGTGTGCTGGAGAGGTTCTGAGCCATTGATCTTGTTTAAAATGTTTTATTCTCATGCGTTGCTTTTGAATACCTAGCCTATGCCACGTTGACTGTAGTGCATCATGGAACGCGCGTTTCCATCCACTTGATCTGCCACCTCAATTAATGAGGGAGATCAAGTGGCCAACGTTTTTTTTATTTTTTTATTTTTGTTTTAAATCATTTGATTTTCATTAATTCATATTAATTTTAACATTGATCCAAAAAATATGAGAGTTTCACCAAAAAAATTCCTCTTTCATATTCTGAATTAGAATTATTTTTTGGATCATTATTAATATTTTTCATGATTTAATTGATTTTTTGATTATTTTTTAATTGTTTAAAAATACTTTTAAGTCTTTAAAAATTCTGAGATTTTTTCTCCAAGGTCCTAAGACCTTGTTTGACCTATGATAAATCTCATGGCCATTTCTTTGGTGCTTTGATGAGGTTTTAGGAATTTGACAAACCATATTTAATTTATTATATTATTTTTAGTATTTTTAAATTGAATAAATGTCAAATAATTGTGTTGACCTCTTGTGATGGTTTGTGTAAGTTTGACTTGTGTTGTTGGGTCTTGGTCAAGGTTGATTTCAATTTGTTAGGTTAATATCATTGGATTAAGAGGATTGATGGAATGTACATTCCATCTCCCAAAATGAATGAATGATATTAACTTAGTAAAAGTCCTCCTTTGACCAATTTGAGTTTTGATCCATTCCCCTCCCTCTTCATCTAATTCCCCTTCTTTATGCATTCATTTCATTTGGCCTATGACATCTTAAAATCCTAAGGCTAGTTGATTACAAAATCAACATAAGTATGGATGAGATTAGGCCACCTCTTTTGCATATTCTTTTTGTGTGTGGTATGTTTAATGAGCGTAGTCCATTATACTATGTCTCTAACATGCATTAACACCAAAATTCTATTGCCCGACCTCAAATAGTTGTGACTTCTACATAAGTCCAATTACGATTGTTTAACATAGCGCTAAATTTTTGACAAAAAAAAGCATAGCATTCTAGTTAGTGATATTGTAAGTCTCCCCTCTTTCATGGTTTTGTGTGGAAACTTGGCTTTTTTTCCTTCCTTTGGAAGATGTCTTGGCTCAAGGATCCATGCTTGTGATAAGTGGGTTGAGTGTTCTCCAAAGAATGACTTAAAACAAAAAAAAAAGCAAAAGCAAAATAATACTAACTTCCAACTCATTGACAACTAACATTTAATTTCAAGCCATTTACTTTTAATGCACTTTAATTGTTAAACTTTATTCATTTGCCATTATTCATATCATTCTAATTGTTTATGTTAAATGCCATTTTCCCTTTGTCCATTTGGACCATGTTGTGTTATATATTTTGCTTGTGTATATTTTGTTTGTTTGTGTGGTCTTGGACCATTAATGTACATAATAATAACAAAAACCCTAAAAAAAACTTTTGTATGGAGTGTTGGCTTGATCTTGGACAATTGGACTTAGAATCTAGGCAATCTCCCTATGCTAAAGGACTTGGCCAATGCCAAATTTAACGTAACCAAGTGCTTTCAATTTGAAACTTCATCTGATACATCTTTGAAGATCCCTTCTAGTTCATCTACAACATGATCATTGTGAAGCTGTTATTTTGAACCTGTGACTTATGGAATTCATCTGCTACATGAGCAAATTTGAAGGAGATCATGGAATGGCTAAAGCTTGAATGGGGCCATCTTTATTTGATGCCTTGCTTTTCAAGATAATATTGTATGCATTGTTTGTGGCTTGATTCTAATATCCAAGGGAATTTGGGGTTTCTATAAGACATTCTTGTTTATTGGATTGCTACCCATTTGTCAGATCTTTTCAACTCTTAACTTTTAATTTTGTACATATGATTAGTCTCTTCATCTTCTCCCCACTTCTTTAATTTCAAAATCTCTCCCTCCTTTTAAAATTCTTCTTTTCCAAACTTTGACCACTTTGCAAACTAGAAACTTTGGTCTTATGCCATTGCATTTTCAAACTCATTCAAACCATTTTTAGGCCTTTGTGCCTTTCAAACTTAATTTTTGTTAAAAACAATGCATCAACTTTAAAATTTATACCACAAACTACGAGGTTTTGATCCCTCATTCTTATGTTGGTACATAGACACAAGTCTGAAGGTCTTGTCAAACACAAAAAATATAACTAATGAATTCTTTTCTCATCCCCCCATTCTATTTTTTTGTAAACATCACTTTGTACAAAATACATATGCACACAAGAAAGGGCTCCCTAGGAGTACCTATGACACTTTGGGTGCTAACACCTTCCCTTTGTGTAACCAACCCCCTTATCTGTAATATCTGAAATTTTATTATTTTTTATTTGAAAAATTCTTACTTTTGGGTTTTGTTCGTACTTTTCCCTTTTCCCTTGGAAACAATAAAAGCGCGGTGGTGACTCTTATTTTATTGATGTCTAGCTTATCCATGGCTTGACGATCATGAATTTACCACTACACATGAACGTCTAAATACTTGATTCTGATATCAATGGCTTCTTCAAGCCCCATAAGGCAAGCTTCATACTCAGCCATATTGTTTGTACACTTGAAAGTCAATCCAGCTATAAACGGAAAATGCGTGCCTTGAGGAGTAATAATCACTACCCTAATGCCATTACTGTACTGATTAACAGCTCCATCAAATACCATGCCCCAACGGGAACCAGGTTCTGGCCCTTCTTCAAGCAATGGTTCATCACAATCCTTCATTTTCAAGTACAAGATCTCTTCATTAGGAAAGTCATACTGCACTGACTGATAATCTTCAATTGGTTGGTGAGCCAAATGGTCAGCCAAGACACTATCTTTAATAGCTTTTTGAGATCAGTATTCAATATCATACTTTGATAACAACATCTGTCAATGGGCAATCCTCCCAGTTAAAGCAGGCTTGTCAAAAATATACTTGATTGGATCCATTATGGATATCAACCAAGTAGTATGATTAAACATATATTGATGCAAACGCTTAGCATCCCAAGCCAATACGCAACAAGTCTTTTCAAGCATAGAATACCGAGTCTCACAGTCAGTGAATTTCTTACTGTGGTAGTAAATTGCATATTCTTTCTTTCCAGTTTCGTCTTGTTGACCTAGAACACAACCCATACTCTCTTCAAGCACAGTCAAATACATGATCAAAGGTCTTCCTTCAACAGGTGGAGACAGAATCGGAGGCGCAAGCAGATACTCTTTGATACTATCAAAAGCTTTCTAGAAATCTTTGATCCAATCACAAGACTGATCTTTCCAAAGAAGCTTGAATATAGGCGCACACGTGGCAGTCATGTGCGAAATGTATCTTGAGATATAATTCAAGCAGCCGAGAAAACCTCTGACTTGCTTCTCAGTTTTGAGTGCAGACATCTCTTGTATTGCTTTTACCTTGGCAGGATCAACCTCAATACCCTTCTCACTGACAATAAATCCCAACAACTTACCAGAACGAACACCAAATGTACACTTATTGGGATTCAAGCGGAGTTTGTAGTTCCTTAAACGCTGGAATAGTTTCAACAAATGCTTAGCATGCTCTTCTTCATCACTTGATTTATTAATCATGTCATCAACATAGACTTAGATGTCTTTATGCATCATATCATGAAAAAGAGTGGTCATTTCTCTCTAGTAAGTTGCACCAGCATTCTTTAAATCGAAAGGCATCACTCTATAACAGAATGTTCCCCAGGGTGTAATGAATTTGGTCTTCTCCATATCCTCGGGTGCCATTTTGATCTGATTATAACTAGAAAATCCGTCCATAAATGAAAAGACTTTGAATTTAGTTATATTGTCTACCAACATATCAATATGTGGTAGGGGAAATCATCTTTCGGACTAGCTTTGTTCAAACTCTATTATCAACGCACATGCGGACTTTTCCATCTTTCTTAGGAACAGGCATAATGTTGGCCACCCATTACGGATACTCAGTAGTAACAAGGAAACCAGCGTCAATCTGCTTTTGCACTTCTTCCTTGATCTTTATTGCCATATCAGGATGAGTTCTCCTCAACTTCTTCTTGATTGGTGGGTATTCTGGCTTCAACGGTAATCTATGCTCCACAATCTCAGAATCCAAACCAGGCATGTCTTTATAGGACCAAGCAAACACATCTGAATACTCTCGAAGAAAATCAATCAACCTTTTGTTAACCTCTGGACACAATTGAGACCCAATCTTGACTTCCTTCACCTCATCTTCGGAACCCAAGTTGACTAACTCAATCTGCTCTTCAAACGGCTGAATGGCTTTTTCCTCGTGCTCAAGTAGACGAGACAATTCATCAAATACACCTTTATCATTTTCTTCCTCAACGTCAAACACAGGGAATTCAAAGTTTGGAGAAGGAGTAAGATCATTGTATTCAATGGGTTTAGAAACCAAACTGCACAATGATTTGATATTTTGATTTTAGAGAATTGAATTGTGACCAAATATTTTGATATTTTGGGTTTAGAAACCTAGGCGCTGTAACACCCCAAAATTTGCCCTCCTCATTCATGCATTCATTTAGCATTTCATATTGCATTTCATCATGTCAATCAGAATTAGATCCGGAAAAAAAAAACAACGGAAAAAAAAACGAAAAAAATAATAATAATAATAATAATAATAATTTTTTACAAAAAAAATAAATAAATAAAAATAATAATAAAAAAATAAATAAAATATAATAAAAATTTTTGGACTTGGGTCTCTCTCATTTGAGCCCACAAAACCATGAAATTCAGTCTATAAATACCAAGGTTTCACTTGGGAAAAAGGAAGAGAAGCAAAATACTCTGAGGTTTCCTTGGAACAAAACCCTGGACAAAACCTGAAGAGAAACCTGACAGAGAATTCAGAGCAGCCTCCAAACCCTGAAGGGCCTCACGGGTGCAACTCAATTTCAATCAAGCTCTCCAATCAGGTTTGCCCTATTCTCATTATTTTACGCCTTCAATTTGAATGTTTTAAATGTGTGATGTATTATGAATGGGTGAAACCTATGCCTTGAATATTTAATCACATGATTTTTGAAGTGTATGCCACAGGGTTTGAGGTTTCTGAAACCATACTGTTATCCATGAAAAAAATGCTTATGGTGTTTCACTAACCCTTTTGTTGAGTTTTTGTGAAGGCACATGACTTTTGCAGGGATAACTTGCGTGGTTTCCCACTTTATTTGTGGGATAACCCCTGGAGGTTTCATTCCGATTACCTGTACTGACTCACCTTTCTTTGATGGCATTAGCTTGGGAGGTCCCTGGGTTTCTTACTCCTTTAATTGCTGTTACTTCGGATCTTTATCCGTGTGGTACTTTTACCTCTTTTCCGCATTTTATCGCTTTCTTAGCTGGAAGACCTCGATAGGAGGCATTTGTTTTCTTTTGTTTATTTACTTCTGAGCCCCTTGTTGGCACATTTACTTTATACATGTTTGTTTTGTATGTGTTCGTATAGGTAGCGCGGTTCCTTCATCAAGGACTGCCTTTTTGCCCTTGAGCATCCCAAACCCTAAAACCCAAAGCAACACGTTAACTCCTTCTACTACAGGCGAGTAAGTCTCCAAAGGTCGAGCATCCGGTAGATTGCGTAGTGACGTCGTTCGTCCAAAACCCAATCCACAACCCCATAGTTAGCCGAACTACGTTTTGCTCTGATTCTCAGGCCAGATGAGATACGTAGGCATAAGACGCGATGTCTTAGCGAGCACACACCCCCCCAACCCATAGGTCAGCCGAGCTACGAAGACTCTGATTCTCACATTCAGATGAGATACGTATGCAGTGGATGCGACATCCGCGCGAGTCATTTCTCTTAACCTTTTTAGTAAATAAGCACATTAGGTAAACCCACGCCCTTTAGACAAAAACTACAAAAGTGGATCCCGTAGAGTACTACGGATGCGTAGGGGTGCTAATACATTCCCTTTGCATAACCGACTCCCAAACCCAAGATTTGGTTGCGAGACCCCGTCTTGTCCTTTCCTTTTTCAGGTTTACTTCGAGCGTTTCCTTTCCCTCCTTTGGGATGAATAACGCACGGTGGCGACTCTTTTGTCTTTTCTTTCGCCGGTTGTTTCTTTTGCGCACTGTATTTTTCAGGTTGCGACAGCTGGCGACTCTGCTGGGGACTAAGAAGTTGACCTCTTGCTGGTCCATCTTCCCTAAGCGAGTCCCTCGTAGCTTGTGTGATTTCTTGTTTATTGGGTGTTCATGCTTTTGTACATTTATTTGCTTACCTGCTTGCATCTGTTGTATCTATTGGATCTGTTTGTTTGTTTGTTGGGATGGGATGTTCTATGAGAGATAAGCCCATTACCCAGGCTTGAGTGTACACACAGGTTTTAGAGTGGATGATCATGAGGCTTGCGTGGCATGTTGCTACGTTAAGTCGTTCGTGAAGAACCACACCCAGACGAGGTTTCTCTTGGATATATTATGTCCTACGGATGTTCCGTAACGACATGGTGTTCCTTTAGAAATCGTCGACTCTGGTGACCATTTCCCGAGAACTCGGTCGAGGCCTCTCCTCCGAGACGTGATTATGTTAGCTCTGGTGGGCGCATTCTCGCTGATCAATCTGAGGACCCCGAGACTGGGAACTTGCTTTAGGATGTCCTGTTGAGGGGAGTCAGCGGAGGTCTTTTATCCCGTAATAATGCCAAACCTTCAGTGGTAAACGTATTATTCGCGACTGAAGGGCACAAGTTGACGAACTTCTGTTCTTAGAACCTACCAGTGAGGGGCGGGCTAAATTCAGGAAACCTTAACCTCCAACCAACCCGGTTTTCTGGAGCAGAGTTTTGGTCTTGTATTATATTCCTCAGTGAATTTCTCTCCAGGAAGTGCAACCTGACAGATGTTCAAGCGGATCCATCAATTCTGATTGACATGCCTTTGCATTGCATAACATCATCTGCATATTTGCATCCAACATCTCATGCTTATTCATTTGCATGGTATTCCCTTTCAAAACGGGGGTGCCTTAAAACTGAACGAGCAGTGCATCGCATACCATGCATATTAACCCTTGTCTGTTTTGCAGGTGTCACCGCAGTGTCTAATGTTTGTTCCCTGTATCAGGCAGTTATTGGTCCCAAGCGAGTTCACAGATACCCGACAAAGGAAAACCGTCCACGACTAGCGATGGACCAAGTACAGAAAGAGTTGGCTGATATGCGTGAAAGGATGGATCAGTTCATGACATTGATGACTGGTATGGCAGCAGGTCAAGAAAAGCTGAGGGAATTGGTTGGGCAACCGAGGCCTAAGGTGGAGATACTAAATGCTGAGGGAAACCCTGGTAACCCTGGGAACGCTGATAACCCTGTGAACACTGGTAACGCGGGTAACGCAAATGCTGATGGAAACCCGGGTAATGTTGGCAACACAGGGAATGTTGGAAATGGTATTGGCGGAAGGTACAATGTGAATCAAGGAATTCAGATTAACGGGCACCCCGTTACTGAAGATTATCAGTATGATCAATTTTCTTTGCACGACGAGGCCCTCGAGACCACTCGCCGTATGGATGAGCTTGCTGAGAAGCTCAAATCTTTGGAGTCTCAAAATTCCTTAGGCTTTGATGTCACAAATCTTGGTCTGGTTCAGGGAGTAAGGATTCCTCACAAGTTCAAACCCCCTACTTTTGAGAAATACAACGGGGCTTCTTGCCCACGCACTCATCTCCAATCTTATTTGGGAAGGTTGGGAGCTCACACGGAAGATGAAAAGCTGTGGATGTACTATTTTGAAGACAGTCTAACTGGAGCTTCTCGTGAATGGTATTCTCATTTGTCTCGTACTACCATCAAGAGCTGGAAAGACTTGGCAGAGGCTTTTATCAAGCAATATCAATACAACTTGGACATGGCTCCAAATCGGACCTTGTTGCAAGGTATGTCCCAGACTACCAAGGAGACCTTTAGAGAATATGCTCAGCGTTGGAGACAGATTGCTGCGTCCGTCCAACCCCCTATGTCTGAAAGGGAGATGGCGGACATGTTCATGAACACTCTTCAAGGCAATTATATTGAGAGATTGGCTGCTTGCCCGTCAATCAGCTTTGCAGAGATAGTAATTGCTGGAGAAAGAATCGAGAGTCTATTGAAGATGGGCCGAATTCAAGACAATAGTGCTTCCAACTCATCAGGTCCCAAGAGACCGTTTGCTGGTAACGGTCAGCGAAGAAAAGAAGGTGAGGCAAGCGTTGTGTATGCCGGCAGAGGCAGGAGTAAAGGACGCCCTAATTATTATCAAGATCAAGTGGCCGCAGTCACTATTCCAACACTTGTTCCTCAACCGCAATATCATCCGCAACAACAACCCAGGTACAACAATCAACAACAAGGAGGTAATCTGGGTCAGCAGAGACACTATCAACAACGTCTAAGGCAGATGGACCGGGTCATCGAGCCAATCCCAATGCCTTATTCAGTATTACTTCCCAAGCTGATTGACATGAATCTGGTTACGTTGAGAACTCTGGCCCCACCAATCGATCCCAATAATTTGCCTAGAGGTTATGATGTCAACGCCAAATGTGCTTTTCACTCCAACGCACCTGGCCATACTACAGATAATTGCAAGGCTCTCCAGTTAAAGGTACAAGATTTGAGAGATGCCCAGGCTATCAATTTTGCTCCGGTGCCTAATGTTATCCAGAACCCGATGCCGGCTCACGGCGGGCAGAGGATTAATGCTGTTGATAGTGGGGAAACTTTGAATTTGGTTTCTGATGTGACTAAGGTGAAGACTTCGCTATCGGTGGTTAAAGACCGACTTCTGAAAGGACAGATTTTCCCGGGCTGTGGGGAAGAATGCAGAAATTGTCAAGCTGCCGAAAACGGATGTGACAGTTTGAGAAGGGGTATTCAGCAGCTGATAGATGAAGGTTATCTTTAGTTCGATCAGGCCCGTCCGGTGAAGAATGATGTATCGACGGTAACGTTTTATTTCACTCCTGAAGAAATATATGTTCCCGAGAGACTCGCTCTGACAACAATATATTTCCCAGAAAGTACAGAACCAGCAGCGGTGAACATCGAAAGTTCAGCACCAGTCGCAATTTACTCTGACAGCCCTCAACCGACTTTGGTTGGTCCAATCACCATCACGGTACCAGGACCTGTTCCGTATGAGAAAGACAGTGCTATCCCGTGGCACTATGGGGCTGATATCTACTGCCAGGGGCAGAAAGTTAACGAAGAAGACATTGACATTGGTAGCTCCGCTGTAGACAGTGTTGGAGGGGTTGGTGGCTTCACTCACAGTGGACGCCTATTTGCACCATCAATATTACGCGCGAATACTGAAGTCGAGGCAGCTGCCAAGGCTAAAGGGAAACAGGTATCCACCGAAGAGGTTACTACTGAGGAAGATCCTCCTAAGACCGCATTCGAGAAGGAAGTGGATGAGTTTATATGGATTATCAAGAAAAGTGACTACAAGGTAGTCGACCAGCTAAATCAGACACCCTCAAAGATCTCCATTCTCTCACTATTGCTGTGCTCTGAGGCGCACAGAGCAGCCTTGTTGAAAGTACTGAATATGGCCTATGTTCCACCGGAGATAACTGTTAACCAGCTGGAGTCGGTAGTTTCCAATGTAAACGCTAGCCAGGGGCTAGATTTCACCGATAATGACCTGACACCTGAGGGCAGGAATCACAACAAAGCCTTGCATATCACAATGGAGTGCAAAGGGGTGGTGCTTTCCCATGTTTTGGTTGATACAGGCTCTTCTCTGAATGTTCTTCCAAAGAAAGCCTTAATGAAGTTGGATTGCGATGGCATCATCCTGAGGCCAAGTAACTTAGTTGTGAGGGCTTTTGATGGCTCTAAGAGAGCTGTTTTTGGCGAAGTTGAGTTGCCAGTTAAGATTGGACCGCAGGTATTCAAGAGTACCTTTTATGTGATGGATATCCAGCCTGCCTATAGCTGTCAGCTAGGTCGGCCTTGGATTCATGTTGTCGGTGCTGTTACTTCTACCCTCCACCAGAAGCTCAAATATGAACTAGAAGGTCAGGTCGTCACTGTCTGTGGTGAAGAGGATATTTTTGTTAGCCACCTGTCTACATTTAAGTATGTAGAGATGGACGGCGCGATGCATGAGATGCTGTGTCAGGGCTTCGAAACTACAAACATCAATGAGGTCGCGCCCGAAGCTGTCTTTTCACCTGAGTTTGAGAAGGTCGGGACTTCTATCTCTTCATACAAGCAAGCTGTCGAAGTGGTTAAAGCTGGTAATGCCCAAGGCTGGGGCAAATTTGTGGAGTCAGTCATCAAAGAAGACAAGTTTGGATTGGGGTATGCTCCGGGATCTCAGAAGAATGAAACCGGTACTCTCTCCAGCGGGGGTTTGGTTTCCCCCCACATCGTCAATGCTGCAGATGAAGACAAGGCTGACAGCGACTGTGACTTAGATAGCTGGATTCGCCCGTGTGTCCCGGGAGAAAAGCTCGACAATTGGTCGTCTGAAAAAACCGTCCGGGTTACTCTGCTGAAAGAGTGATTTTTATTGTTTTCCTTTATTACATGCATAATAAAGTCTTACACTTTGCCCAAGGTGTAACGGCTCATTTGTAGGGCCACTCATTTAGTTACATTTCGCAATTATTTTTATCATCAATAAAGGACGGCTTTTGCAAACAATTTTGTGTTCTCTTTCTTTCAGTTTTTTTTCTACTTTTACAAAAAAGAATGGCAATGTTTCTTTTTTCGTTTTTTCTTTCTTTCCAAAAAAAAAATCTCTCATTCTAAGGTAAAGCATGATCCTCCATCATGCAGAGCCGACCACTCGGATCTCACTGCTAACGACACTGCTATGGCCAAGTATGACTTCGACAATCCTATCTATCAAGCCGAAGAAGGGGCTGAGGAAGATTGTGAATTGCCTGAAGGGTTAGCCAGATTGTTGAAACAGGAGGACCGAGCTATTACACCTTATCAGGAGGTGGTTGAGACCATCAACGTTGGTACCGAAGACGACAAGAAAGAGATCAAGATCGGGGCCAGTCTACAGGCCGAGAGGAAAGACCGTTGATCATGTACTTGACTGTGTTAGAAAGGTCAATGGGTTGTGTGCTCGGTCAGCATGACGAGTCAGGTCGAAAAGAGCATGCAATATACTACCTTAGCAAAAGTTTACCGACTGTGAACAAAGATACTCATTGCTCGAGAAGACTTGCCGCGCTTTGGCCTGGGCTGCTCGCCGACTAAGACAGTATATGTTGACTCACACGACTCTATTGATATCAAAAATGGATCCAGTCAAGTATATTTTTGAAAAGCCAGCACTTACCGGAAAGGTTACTAGGTGACAAATGATACTGACAGAGTATGACATCCAATACACTTCACAAAAAGCCATCAAGGGAAGTGTCTCGTCAGACTATCTTGCAGAGCAACCGATTGATGATTACCAACCTATGAGGTTTGACTTTCCTGATGAGGACATCATGTTTCTCAAATCGAAAGATTGAGAGGAACCACTCCCGGAGGAGGGACCTGACCCTGAATCCAAATGGATTATGATGTTTGATAGGGCGGTCCACGTCAATGGTCGCGGAGTTGGTATAGTGTTGATCACACCGGAAGGGGGTTCATATGCCATTTGGTGCCAGAATAACTTTTCCCTGCACCAACAATGAAGCCGAATACGAAGCTTGTATCCTAAGACTTGAGGAAGCCGTCAATATACAGATTAAAACCCTGGATGTATACGGGGATTCAGCTTTGGTCATCAATCAAACCAATGGGAAATGGTATACACCTCAGCCTCATCTGGTTCCTTACAGAGACTACACGAGAAGAATGTTAATTTTCTTTCGAAGAAAACCAATTTGCTGATGCTTTGTTTACCTTGTCTTCGATGATTAAGGTGCTATGCTGGAACTACGTACCCAGAATTGACGTATCTCGGTCAGAGACGAATGAAGAAAGCATTTGGTCAGAAAGTGCGCCCTCGGGGGTATCAAGTCGGTGAATTGGTACTCAAAATATTTCTTCCTCCCAACACAAATCACAGGGGCAAATGGACACCGAACTATGAGGGTCCGTACGTGGTTAAAAGGATTTTCTATGGCGGAGCTTTGATGCTAACAACCATGGATGGCGAAGGATTCCCGTCCCCTGTCAACTCAGACGCAATAAAAAAAATACTTCGCATAAAATAGACCCGCTGGACAGTAAAAAGAATAGTCCAGGCAAAAAAAGGGCATCCCGACGAACAAAAAAAAGAGAATAAAGAGGTTCGGGCAAAAATTAGGGATATAAAAAAAGGGTACACCCGGTGAGTCGAAAACCCAAAAGGGCGGCTCAGGCAAAAATGGGTATCCCGATGGATTGAAAACCCGAAAAGAGGGCGATCCAGGCAAAAGTTAGGGAATAAGCGAATGACTGTGATCTGAGTTCATCAGTGTTATATCACCGTTTCATTCAATCCGGCAATCTTCGAAGGTTAAAGATCGACTAATCATCCACTTCAGAAAGCAAGATGAGCAGAGCGTCTTCAGGACATACGAGCCATAGCAGAGTCGAAACTCAGTGGGACCCCGTTTCCACGTTGTCATTAGGATAGTTCTCTTTTTATAGCGATCACCTCTTTTCAGGGATCAGCTTCCTGATACCCTCGCCCATTCCTGGCACAAATTTTCTCCCCATTAAGAGTCGAATAATTCAGTTAAAGAGCCTCTTGATTTTTCATTTATCAGTTTGTTTGCAAAAATGTCCGAATTTTTGATAAAACATATTGCATATGAACATAATGGTGGCTTTTGCAGATGATTTGCACAGGAAAACATTTAAAATTGCTTTGAATGTGCTTAATCCCGAACGGTGAATTCAAACCGAGTAATTCCCCCGAGGCATACGTGTATTTTTGGTTGCAGGTCACAGGAACCGGATGCCAAGTCATGAATCCTCGTCCCCAAGCGGTTGACAAAGTCTCTCCTCAGCAGAGCATGTTCCCCAACAGAGTTGACAGTATCCAGACTGTCTATCCCCAGTAGAGTTGACAGTATCCAGACTATATATCCCCAGCGGAGTTAACAGTGTCAGACTGTATCTTCCTAGCAACAGCGGAGTGGTTGCATAACCAACAGATGAGAGGGTGGTGTTCCCAGTGTTCATCTCATCCCCAGCAGATTATTTCTAACAGATTTGTTCTAATCCCCAGCTTGAGGATGATTAGCAAGTTCATATCCCCAGCAAAGGTCGTTTCCTACGACATTTCCCCAGGAAGTGTTTTCCCCACAGACTCTCCTCACAGAGCCTCGCCGAGAAAAGTTTCCATAGTTGATACTCCCCCCGCAAGGTCAACTTTTCAAGCAGCCAATTTATTTTTGGTGGCTCATTGGTCCCGGCAGACGGATCATTCCCCACAGAGCATTCAAGGATTGATACAGCGATCTGTTCCCTACCGGAGTTTGCTTCCCCAAGCAGATTTCTTTTTACACCATGCATAACATTTGCATTTGCATGCATATCATATCAAGCATACACATAAGCTGATAAACAGGTTCTTCCAAGCAGACTGAAGAATTACTTTACAACCAAGGTCATGAGATCCAGCCAGAGGATCAAGCGTGAGTGATCCAGCCTGAGGGTCGTTTTGAAGATTCAGCCTGAGAATCGTGTTCCAGTGATCCAGCCTGAGGGTCATTTCGAAGATTCAGCCTGAGAATCGTGTTCCAGTGATCCAGCCTGAGGGTCCATTTCGAAGATTCAGCCTGAGAATCGTGTTCCAGTGATCCAGCCTGAGGGTCATTTCAAAGATTCAGCCTGAGAATCGTGTTCCAGTGATCCAGCCTGAGGGTTATTTCGAAGATTCAGCCTGGGAATAGTGTTCCAGTAAGCCAGCCTAAGGCTCAATTTGAAGATTCCCCAGTGAAGTCGCCTACAAGCTTTATTTCCCCAGCAAGCCCGAGTCTAATTGATGAGTCGTTACAATATGTTCTAGCCCGAAGAATATGTACGAAGCCCAAAAGTGGAATATTCTCGAAGCTGCATATCTAATATGAAGGTTGGGTGTAGATTTCAAAAGAGGGTCAACCAGCGCATGCCTCAGATGCGGGATCCTAATGATGGGAATTTATCATCAAAACAATCCAGATCTAGCCAGAAGATCGAAATAGATTCAGCCAGAGAATCGAAACAAAGGAGATCTAGCCAGAAGATCGAAGAAGATCTAGCCAGAAGATCGAAGTCAGGTCTAGCCCGAAGACCGGAAATAGATTCAGCCAGAGAATCGAAACAATTCAGATCTAGCCAGAAGATCGAAGTAGATTCAGCCAGAGAATCAAAGGAAATAGATTCAGCCAGAGAATCGAAACAAAGAAGATCTAGCCAGAAGATCGAAAATCGCAACAATTCAGATCTAGCCAGAAGATCGAAGTAGATTCAGCCAGAGAATCAAAGGAAATAGATTCAGCCAGAGAATCGAAACGAAGGAGATCTAGCCAGAAGATCGAAGAAGATCTAGCCAGAAGATCAAAATCGTATCCAGCCCGAGGATCAAAATTAATATCCAGCCAGAGGATCGAAACTCCAGATTAAGCCAAAGGATCGGAAGAAAAATAAACAGCACGGTGTATTTCCGCGTTTTTGTGGTGTTCTCGGAGCGCAAATTTTCGGTCTATCTTTGGTATTCAATCACAGCTCACCCCGTTTGTCTGATAAGCTATTCGCTTTCATCCAACTCGGTTTAGCTGATGATTGAATAGGGGCAGCTGTAACACCCCAAAATTTGCCCTCCTCATTCATGCATTCATTTAGCATTTCATATTGCATTTCATCATGTCAATCAGAATTAGATCCGAAAAAAAAAAAAAAAAAACGAAAAAAATTATAATAATAATACTCTAAGGTTTCCTTGGAACAAAACCTGAAGAGAAACCTGACAGAGAATTCAGAGCAGCCTCCAAACCCTGAAGGGCCTCACGGGTGCAACTCAATTTCAATCAAGCTCTCCAATCAGGTTTGCCCTATTCCCATTATTTTACGCCTTCAATTTGAATGTTTTAAATGTGTGATGTATTATGAATGGGTGAAACCTATGCCTTGAATGTTTAATCACATGATTTTTGAAATGTATGCCACAGGGTTTGAGGTTTCTGAAACCATACTGTTATCCATGAAAAAAATGCTTATGGTGTTTCACTAACCCTTTTGTTGAGTTTTTGTGAAGGCACATGACTTTTGCAGGGATAACTTGCGTGGTTTCCCACTTTATTTGTGGGATAACCCCTGGAGGTTTCATTCCGATTACCTGTACTGACTCACCTTTCTTTGATGGCATTAGCTTGGGAGGTCCCTGGGTTTCTTACTCCTTTAATTGCTGTTACTTCGGATCTTTATCCGTGTGGTACTTTTACCTCTTTTCCGCATTTTATCGCTTTCTTAGCTGGAAGACCTCGATAGGAGGCATTTGTTTTCTTTTGTTTATTTACTTCTGAGCCCCTTGTTGGCACATTTACTTTATACATGTTTGTTTTGTATGTGTTCGTATCCCTGCAGGTAGCGCGGTTCCTTCATCAAGGACTGCCTTTTTGCCCTTGAGCATCCCAAACCCTAAAACCCAAAGCAACACGTTAACTCCTTCTACTACAGGCGAGTAAGTCTCCAAAGGTCGAGCATCCGGTAGATTGCGTAGTGACGTTGTTCGTCCAAAACCCAATCCACAACCCCATAGTTAGCCGAACTACGTTTTGCTCTGATTCTCAGGCCAGATGAGATACGTAGGCATAAGACGCGATGTCTTAGCGAGCACACATCCCCCCAACCCATAGGTCAGCCGAGCTATGAAGACTCTGATTCTCACATTCAGATGAGATACGTATGCAGTGGATGCGACATCCGCGCGAGTCATTTCTCTTAACCTTTTTAGTAAATAAGCACATTAGGTAAACCCACACCCTTTAGACGAAAACTACAAAAGTGGATCCCGTAGAGTACTACGGATGCGTAGGGGTGCTAATACATTCCCTTTGCATAACCGACTCCCGAACCCAAGATTTGGTTGCGAGACCCCGTCTTGTCCTTTCCTTTTTCAGGTTTACTTCGAGCGTTTCCTTTCCCTCCTTTGGGATGAATAACGCACGGTGGCGACTCTTCTGTCTTTTCTTTCGCCGGTTGTTTTTTTTGCGCACTGTATTTTTCAGGTTGCGACAGGCACTATGCCTTTGATTTTTCAAACTCTTTTCATAACACTTATTTTGAATTGAATCTTAAGTCAACTTCGACCTTATTTTGCGAATACTTTTCATTTGTAAATCCAACTCACTCAAACCATTTTGTGGTTCCAATGACCATTTGTGTTAAAGCTTTTCATAAACATTAGCTATTAGGTTTGAGTTATCCTAGAGGTTGATATAATACTCACCTGTATCCTTAGTGATGGACTATAAGTCTTCCATGCTTATTATAGGGTTAACCCCTCATTAGCATGTTAAAGCTCTCCTCACATGGTGGATTTGTGGTTTTAGGTTGAGTTTTCTCCCTTTGATAACAAAAGACCTTAAGGCTTTTGACCAATCAATTCACCAACTTCTTTTGAGATTTTTACCCCGAACTACGAGGTTTTGATCCTACCTTTTTAAGATGGTACGTAAGCAATGGGTTTATCCATTCAAACACAAAATTGTAAATAACTTGTATATTCTTTTCTCATCTCCCCAATCATGTTTGCACAAATATTTTCGCAAATACCAACCTACCTCACAACATTTGTAAAAAGGGCTCCCTTGGAGTACTAAGGATGTTTTGGGTGCTTAAAACCTTCCCATTGCATAACCAACCTCCTTACCCAGATCTCTGACATTTTTATTAGTTTTTGATTTGATAAAACTTCTCGGTTTTTGTTCTCTTTCTAACCTTTCCTTTGGATAAATAGAAGTGTGGTGGCGACTCGAATTGTATGATTTACTTTTGATTTAGTCAATAAATCTAAAGGTAACGAATACCCCGCTACAGAAAAGTGACGACTCTGCTGGGGAAGAACCATTTGCCTAGTGGGTTTTGCCTACTTTTTACCTTTGTTGTATTGTATGTTTATATTATTTGTGACATATTTTTGTGCAAATTTGGGATGATTGTATTGTTTGTAATGTATGAATTGCTTGATATATCAATTGCTTGTGTGCTTGGTGGTCTCTTTTGAGATGAGTTCTATACCCGAACTCGAGTGCACTTATGATAGGAGAATGGTATAGTCTTGTTGACTTGTGTGGAGTTATTCCTTAGCCAGTTGACTTGCAAGCCCATTCACTTGGTGGAGGTTATGTTGGGATCGATAATGGTGGGTTGTTGGTTTAGGTTGAGTTTTCTCTCTTTGATAAAAAAAGACCTTAAGGCTTTTGGTCAAATCAATTCACCAATCTTTTGAGATTTTTACCCCGAACTACGAGGTTTTGATCCTCCTTTGTGATGGTACGTAGGCAATGGGTTCATCCATTCAAACAACAACTTTGTAAATATAATCTATTCTTTTCTCATCCCCTTAATCTTTTGTACAAATATTTTCACAAATATCATCCTACAACACATATTTGCAAAAAGGGTTCCCTTAGAATACTAAGGATGTTTTGGGTGCGTAAAACCATCCCATTTCATAACCAACCCCATTACCTAAATCTCTGACATTTTTATTAGTTTTTGATTTGAAAAACTTCTTACTTGGCTTTTGTTCGCTTTTTAGCCTTTCCTTTGGACAAATAAAAGTGCGGTGGCGACTCGAATTGTATGTTTACTTTTGGTTTAGTCAATAAACCATAAGGTAACGAATACCCCGCTACAGAAAAGTGGCGACTCTGCTGGGAAGAGAACTGTTCTTCCTAGTGGCTTTAGCCTACTTTTTGCTTATATGTGTTGAATGATTATATTTATTTGTGACATATTTTTGTGCAAATTTGGGATGATTGTATTGTTTGTAATGTATGAATTGCTTGATATATATCAATTGCTTGTGTGCTTGGTGGTTTCTTGTGAGATGAGTTCTATACCCGAACTCGAGTGTACTTATGATAGGAGAATGGCATAGTCTTGTTGACTTGTATGGAGTTATTCCTTATCAAGTTGACTTGCAAGCCCATTCACTTGGTGGAGGTCTTATTGGGATCAATAATGTTACACGAGTAGTCGTGGTTAGGCATTACTCTTTCCAATATATGCCTTAGAAGCCAAGAACCTCAGATTACCTAGCCCATCTTGGCCTATTTTAGGACGTAGTGCAAAGGTCGTTCAAGTGTAAGATTTGATACGATTGTTACGCGATACTACACTCATAAGAGTCTCTCTTGAGGATATTTTTGGAATACGAGTAGTCGTTTATCTGATAATATCCGAAAGATGGGATGATGACTATGGGAACCTCTTTTAGAACATGATTGTCAGGTTTAACCATAGTACACTCCCTTTGGGTGGTTCTTAACCAAGACTCCATGCTTGTGACTTTCAACAAACCCTTGATTCGCGGTTGATCCGTTCTCGTATATCCTTAATATCAATGGAACTTGGGTGTTGATAAAGTGTAAACCATAATCCACCAAAATGAATGATTGATATTAAGGATGACTTGATCTATCCCGTGACCTTTGTGTGGTGTGATTTGCTTGATCCTTGAGTGTGATTGTTGCATCCATGCCTTCATGCATTCATACACATCCATATCATCAACAATGAGAGAATTTTCAAGGAACTTAAGAGGTCTATTTGCAAATTTTCAGACATGGATAAGCAAAGAAGGAATACGAAGAAGTACAGTTTCAGACAACCCGACTTGAAAGGGTTAAGGAGTTTGACATCCTATGTATTAGATCCCTTGGAGTTCAAGGCTCGTCATGGGAAGCTTTTGTCTATTCTTGCTACTCAGGTGGATGAAGGTCTGATGAGTGCGTTGATAAATTTCCTCCCATGACCAATTTGTGTTTGTCTCATTTCCCCTCCCTCTTCATCTTCAATCTCATTCTACTTCATTCCTCTCATTGACCAATGAGGTCTCAATATCCTAAGGCTAATTAGTTCATCAATAACTTCAATGTTAGATGAACCAATACAAGTATGAATGAGATTAGGTCCATCCTTTGATCATTTTCTTTTTGTGTGTGGTTTGTTTTAGGAGTATAGTCCATTATACCATATCTCTAACATGCATTAACACCAAATTTTCTATTGCCCTGCCTCAGATAGTTGTGACTTCTACATAAGTCCAATTACGATTGCTTAATATAGCGCTAAATTTTGATACAAAGGCATAGCATTCTAGTAAGTGAGATTGTAAGTCTCCCCCCTTTCATGGTATTCTGTGGAATCTTAGCCTTTTTCCTTCCTTTAGAAGATGTCTTGGTTCAAGGATCCATGCTTGTGAATAGAGGGTTGAGTGTTCTTCAAAGAATGATTTAAAAAATTGAAAAGCAAAATATCACTAACCTCTAATTAACTAACATCTGACTAACTTTTTAATTTCAAGTCATTTACTTTATGCAATTTAAATTCAAGTCATTTACCATTTTATTTATCATTTTACATATTATTTAACTTGTTTATGTTTATGTCATTTTCACTTTGCTCACTTGAGCCATATATTGTGATTGTATATATTTGTTTGTGCATCTTTTTTGTGATTGTGGTCTTAGTACCTTAAAGTACATAATATACAACAAAAACCTTAAAAAATGTTTGTGTGGACTGTTGGATTTGATCTGAGTTTTGGACTTAGAATTAGGCAACATTCCCTATGCAAAAGGACTTGACCAATGCCAACATTTTTGAAACCAAGTTCTTGAGAATTGAGCTTTCATCTGATGCAAGTTTTGAGATCCACATGAGTTCATCTGCTACATGGTCTTGATGTAAATGTTACTTTGAACCTATGTCTAATGCCTTATTTTGAGCTCCTTCAACGAGCTTGTCATCTGATACATGGGAATACTAAGGAGAAGACTTTGAAGTTGCTTGCTTGGATGTGGCTATCTTTATTTGATGCATTGCTCTTCATCTTACTACTTGTTTATTGGCTATTACTTGATTTAAACTCGATGGAAAAGTGGGTTTCTATATGACATTCTTGTCTATTGGATTGCATCCTATTGGTCAGATCTTTTCAACTCTTAACTTTTAAATTTTGCTTAGGATTAGTCTCTTCATCACCTCCCATTTCTTAAATTTCAAAATCTCTTCCCCTTTTAAAAATCTTCTTTGCTTGTGATTTCAAAATATAAACTTTGTTGCAAATTAGAAACCTTGGCCTTATGCCATTGCATTTTTTAACTCTTTTCTTAAATCAAACTTGTAAATGAATCTAATCATATTAACTTAAAAATTCAAAAGAAAAAGAGAATTAACACTCATTCAAACTCTTTTAGGCCCTTTGTGCCTCTTTTAAATTTAAACTTTTGTTAAAAGCAATTCACTCATTTTGAAATTGATACCACGAACTAGAGGTTTTGATCCCTCATTTTATATTGGTACGTAGGCACAAGTCCGAAGGTCTTGTCAAACACAAAAATATAATTAATGAATTCTTTTCTAATCCCCACACTATATTTATTGCAAAAATCAATTTATACTAAAACACATGCTCACATAAAAAAGGGCTCCCTAGGAGTACCTAGGACACTTTGGATGCTAACACCTTCCCTCTGTGTAACCAACCCCCTTACCTGTAATATCTGGCATTTTATTAGTTTTGATTTGAAAACTTCTTATCTTTGGATTTTGTTCGTACTTTTCCCTTTTCCTTTGGAAACAATAAAAGCGTGGTGGCGACTCCGGTTTTATTAACGTTAAGTTTATCCATAGCTTAATGGTCATGAATTTACCGCTACATATTGGGGGCACTCGCAATCATACGTTCGTAATAAAACAAACTCAACATCTTCAAGAAGATCTTTGTCATTTATTTTTCCTCAAGAGGTGGGCTAATATAGGAAGCCAACTCCCTCCATCTCTGGGCATACTCCTTGAACGTCTCTTTATCCTTCTAAGACATAGACCTCAACTGGTCTCTATCAGGCGCCATATCCATATTGTACTTGTACTGCTTGACAAATGCCTCTCCTAAATCGTTGAAAGTACGTACGGTTGCACTGTCCAAACCCATATGCCACCTCAAGGCAGCTTCAGTCAAACTGTCTTGGAAATAATGAATCAGCAATTGATCATTATCAATCTGAGTAGACATTTTTCTGGCATACATCACAAGATGGATCAGCGGACAAGTGTTCCCTTTATACTTTTCAAAGTCTGGCACCTTGAACTTCATCGAGATTTTAACATTGGGGACCAGGCAGAGCTCAACAACACTCTTCCCAAACAAATTTTTTCCTCTTAGAGTCTTCAACTCTTTACGCAGCTCGAGGAATTGATCTTTCATCTCGTCCATTTTCTCATACACGTCTGGATCCTCAGATGGCTCAGAATGGTAGATAGTGTCCTCAACACGAGGCAAAGTGTGAACAACATGTGGTGGCACTGACATGACCGAGCTAGATGCCGACAGAGAGACAAATGTAGGTGCATACCCTTCTGGCATAAAGTTTGATGGCATCCCCCAAGGGAATCCAGCAGGCATCGAAGGAATAGATTGACTGGTAGCAGCAACGGAAACAGTTGAGGTAGTCACCTCAGAGATAACAGTCCTCTAGGGAGGAGTTGCAGGAGTTGGTGATGACTGGTTTTGTGCAGTAATGACAGATTACATCAGTGTCGTTAATTTGGCAATCTCATCCTTCAGCTCTCGGTTCTCTTGTTCTAGATGCTCCATCCTCCTTGGTTGATTAGCACAAGTGTTATAACGATGAGTCAGCTTGGCTGATGCACAAAAGAAGAACTGATAATACATCTGGCGGAAGAAAACCTGTTATGCAAATGATGCATGAAATGCAATTTTTTTTTTAATTTCAAGGAACATATGAAGTTATATTTGCAAATATAATATAATAACAATTTGATTAACCATAAAATCTCTTTTTATTCATAAAATTTAGAAGGATTACACTGAGTATAATTTCAGAAACCAAAGTACAAATACAAAAGAAAAGGAAACTATCATGCTAAGGATTCCTTAGCAATTGTATCAGATGATCTGGATGTGTGCGTGTATTTCCTTCGGATGCATCGAATCTCGGACTCAAAGGATGTCTTCATCTGAGCCTTCTCAAGAACTAACTGATCAATAATCTTCTTCCAGACACCAGAAGGCTGAGGCATACTATAGGAAGGTAGACCTTTTGGCTATCTTTGTCTCTTCACTGCTCGGTCTTCAAGAATCTCAATAAGTGCATCTTTGTCTTTCGCCTCAAGCTGCAACTCTTCATAATTTCGTCTCAAAGCATGGAACAGTTCTTCCCACATATCTCTTTCTTGCTTCATCTTGGTGAGGGCGTCTTCTAACTCCTCTACATCTTGGTTAGGGAGAGTTGATGGCATAACCACAACCAAAGACACAGGTCTTTCACAAGCATACAACATCTTCAGCTCCAAAGCTCTCTTCTTCACCCAAATCGTGTAAGCTTCCAAACCTACACAGTTGCACATACCAAGCTCGAAACTTCCTTTCCTATGCATATCATGCCAAGCATGTACCACCCTCTACTTCAAATGTTGGGAATCTTTACCCTCTTGATAAAATAAACCTTCTAACTGAGTGTTATTAGGTTTATCTTTCAAGGGGAACCCAAGTTGACGATGAGCCAAAGCAGGGTTGTAGTTGATTCCTCCTTGTGTACCAATGAGAGGCACATTAGAGAAATCACCATAACTATCAATAATATCCATACTACTCAATGCAAAATCATACCAAACAATATCATCATTAGTGAGAGACATAAGTCTCTGAGACCATCGTAGACATTGCTTGTTCTCCAAGAAAGCAGGTGTTTGAGGCAACTGCGAAATAAACCACTTGTACAGAAGAGGAACACATCACACTATAGTCCCACCACCTTTAGAATTCCTCAAGTGCAAAGATAAATACATGTCACCCAACAGAGTAGGAACAGGATTCCCAATCAAGAAGACTCTAATGGCATTAACATCAACAAAACTGTCAATGTTAGGGAACAAGGCTAAACCATAGATGAGCAATACAAAGATGGCTTCAAAAGCATCCATACTACCGGCTTGAGCGAAGACAATAGCTTTAGCTGTGAGAAACTCAGAAGCCAACCCAAGAATACCTCATTTGTTCACCAAATGAGCATTAATCTCAGATTTCTTCAGATGAAGAGCTTCAGCTATGATATGAGATCTAGGAATCTCCTCCAATCCACTAAAAGGTACTTTGTCAAATATGGGTATTCCCAAGAGATAGGCATACTCCTCTAACGTAAGCATAATTTGATAATCAGGAAAAGTGAAGCACCGATAGAGAGGGTCATAGAACTGGACCAAAACACTAAGAAGTCCTTCAACCATATCAGTAGATAACACATACAAGATCTTCCCATGACGTTGCTTGAAGTCCAAAGGATATAATACAAAGGATGACAACTTCCTTAGCTCTTTCAAATAAGGACATTTGAAACAGTACTTCTTAATGTTTCTTCATCCACAATCCATGGTTTGAAAATATTTGCAAACAAGACCTTAGTTCCTTGAAATTTATTTTTCTGTGGTGAATGTTATGATGCGCATGTATGCATGAATACAACAATCATAAACAAGGGATCACACACAAGGAAGACACAAACAAAGGTCAAGGGATGGATCAAGTCATCATCAAGATCAATAATCCATTTTGATGTATTATGGTTTTCACCTTATCAACACCCAAGTTCCATTGATATTGATGAGACTTAATCGGATCAACCAAGAATCAAAAGGTTTATTGTGAGTCACGGGCATGGAGTCGGATTGAGAACAATCCCAAAGGAGTGTACTAAGGATAAAACTTCTAGATCATGTTCTAAAAAGTTCCCAAAGTCTTAACCCCATATATCGGATATTATAGGTTAGGATGACTGACTCATCAACCCGTAATATTCTCAAAAGAAACTCGTCTGAGTGTAGTATCCCGTAACAACTGTTATCAAGTCTACACCTGAACAGCCTTCGCACTACGTCCTAAATAAGCCAAGTTGGGTTAAATGTTCTACGGTCCTCAGCTTCTTGGACCCCAAACCAGAGAAAGTAATGCCTAACCACAAATAATTTGTGTGACATTAGTAACTCCGAAAGGGTCTCCACTGAGTGTATGGGTCTCAAGCCAACTTGTTAAGGACTACTCCACACAAGTTGAACATGACTATAGCATCCTCATATCTTAATTGCACTCAAGTTTGGGTTAGAACTTATCTCACCACTCAGAGATCATTGTTAGGGACCAATTAGTACTACTTTTTATATAATTTTATTGGTCCATTTTACCAATTTTTGATGTAATTACACACTTTTATTCTCACTATTTTGTATAAATGCAATTAGGTTTAATTAATGTTATTTTGAGTAGTTATTTCACATATTTGTTAGTTTTGTAGAATTTTTGGTCAAGAGAGCTTCGGAATGCATAATCATAATTTGGAAGAAGTGTTGAATGCAATTTGGAGGCCTATGTTTGAAGATTAACACTTGGAAGAATAATTGGATGAAGCTTGCAAGGCAAGGAAGCTGAAGTAGCTTCAGTTAGCGCCGCGATCTCCCTTTGCGTGGCAAACCTTGCGAATCCAGCAAGCTGTTTTGCCAAGGGTGCTATTTTCAATGCCAACTGTGTTTATGTCAATTCTGTATTTGTTTTAGGGGTATTTTCAGTTTTAGATGAAGAGGAGCATTTTAGGAAAGGTCAACCCTTTTTAGAAAACAGAATGGAAATTGTTCATTCATGGATTCATAGTTTGATATTTTTGTAAGAGAAAAACAGAGTTCTTACCATTTGCCTTTTACTTTCCAAAATGATGATGAGGAGCTAAACCCCATTTTGTCAAGATTGGAGGTAGTAGCTATTCCTATTTGTTTATGTATTTCATTTGACTCTTATATATGATAAAATATTGTTGATGTATTGAATGATATTTTTGCCCTAAGTTGAATATTAGATTTGAGTAGTTGTTGAAAGAGATTATTTAAGTCTTGACATAAAATATATTTTCAAGTAGTGAATAAGTTGTAGAAATAGATTTATTCACTACTCTTCTTTTGTATCAACCATTAAAGATTGCTATATTGATAGTTAGGTGGAGAAATCGTCTAAAGATTAATATAGTAATTATCACACTATCATTTAGACATAAATGATATTGAGAAGATACTTGAACATCATCAATAATCTTGAATCTATATAGTTGTCATAAGGAGTCATAAGCAATTTGAATAGTGAACTCCAATCTTGCCAAGCCTTTTACATTTGATTAAAACTATTTTATTGTTTTAGTGACATTTTACTCAAAAGATAACTTTCCAAACAAAACAACTTGGTTACTTTCTAAACTTATAACAATTTGGATTATAGAACGGCGGTAATAACAACCAATCTCTGTGGATACGATATTAAAATATTTGCCGAAAATATACTTTTCAACAATCATCAAGCATAACACACAAATTATATCACACAAACAAGTATACAAACATCAAATATACAAATATATATACATAAAAAAATAGGCTAAACCCACTGAGGACTACTCCCCAGCAGAGTCGCCACTTAATTTCTATAGCGGTAAGTTCATGACCATCAAGCTATGGATAAGCTTAACGTCGATAAAACCAGAGTCGCCACCGCGCTTTTATTGTTTCCAAAGGAAAAGGGAAAAGTATGAACAAAACCCAAAGATAAGAAGTTTTTAAATCAAAACTAATAAAATGCCAGAGATTACAGGTAAGGGGGTTGGTTACACAGAGGGAAGGTGTTAGTACCCAAAGTATCCTAGGTACTCCTAGGAAGCCCTTTTTTATGTGTGTATGTGTTTTTTGTATAAATGATGTTTGAGAAAAATAGAGTGTGGGGATGAGAAAAGAATTCATTGATTATATTTTTGTGTTTGATAAGACCTTCGGTCTTGTGCCTACGTACCAACATAAAAATGAGGGATCAAAACCTCGTAGTTTGTGGTAGCAATTTCAAAGTTGGTGAATTTCTTTTAACAAAGTTTTAAATGAAAAGGGCACAAAGGGCCAAAAATTTGAATGGGGTTGTTAGTTCTTTTTGTCTTTTGAAATTTTAAGTCAATATGGTTAAGTTTATTTACAAATTTGATTTAAGAAAGAGTTTGAAAATTCGTTGGCATAAGGCCAAAGTTTCTATTTAAAATAAGGTCTAAGTTTGAAATCACAAGCAAAGAAAGTTTTTGAAAAGAGGGAGAGATTTTAAAATTTAAGAAGTGGGAAGAGATGAAGAGACTACCCTAAGCACAAAATTAAAAGTCAAGGGTTGAAAAGATCTAACCAATGGGATGCAATCCAACAAACAAGAATGTCATATAGAAAACTCACTTTCCTTTTGGACTTTGAATCAAATAATAATCAAGTAGAAACTAGCAATATCCAGACATTATGAGGATCAAGGCATCAAATAAAGATAGTCACATCCAAGCAAGTAACTCCAATAGCTAGCAACCTTCATTGTCTTCTCATGTATCCGATGAAATATTCCTTGATCAACTCAAAGCAAAGCATCAGACACAAGGTCAAAATAACAATTAGCACCAAGACAGAGTAGCAGATGAATTCAAACAAGATCAAAGGCTTGCATCATATGAATGCTTAGTTCACAATAATTTGGTCTCAAAATGTTGGCATTGGCTAAGTCCTTTTTGCACAGGGAATGTTGTCTAGTCCTAAGTCCAATAGTTCAGATCAAGATCAACAGTCCACCATACATTTTTTAGGGTTTTTGTTGTTATTAAGTATTTTAAGGTCCTAAGACCACAAGCAAAATCAAAATGCATAAGCAATATATACAATCACAAGATATGGCTCAAATGAGCAAAGTGAAAATGACATAATCATAAACAAGTTAAATGGAATGTAAATGGCAATGAATGATAAATGACTGAAATCTAAATTGCATAAAGTAAATTACTTGAAAGTAAAGCAATCTTAACAAGAATTAGTCAAATGTTAGTCAAGTGTTAGTGGTATGTTTTAATTGATTAAGTCTATCTTTGGAGAACACTCAACCATCCATTCACAAGTATGGATCCTTAAACCAAGAGATCTTCCATGAGAAGGGCTCCAACTTAAATGATTCAACAAGTATGCCACTAACTCTCATGAAAGCAAAAAAGGTCAAGTCTCCATACAATACCAGAAGAATGGCAGACTTACAATCTCACTTACTAGAATGATATGCCATTAGGGTCAAATTTAGCTCTATGTTAAGCAATCATAATAGGACTTATGTAGAAGTCACAACTATCTCAGGTCGGGCAATAAAAATTTAGGTGTTAATGAATGTTAGAGAATTGGTATGAAGAACCAAACTCCTAAAACATACCACACACTAAAAGAAACGATCAAGAGGGAGGGGCCTATCTCAGTCATACTTGTATTGGTTCATCTGACACAAGGTCATTGATGAACCAATTAGTCTTAAGATATTAGATATTTCATTGGTCAAGTGAGAGAATGGGAAAGAATAGGGATGAAGATGAAGAGGGAGGGGAAGATAGAAACACAAATTGACCAAGGGAGGACTTTCATCAAATTAAAACTATTCATTCATTTTGGGAGACGAAATATACATTTCATCAATCCCATAAATTCAATGGTTTTAATCCAACAAAAGTCAAATCAACCTTGACCAAGGCCCAAACAAATAGTCAAACATCACAAGACCATAAAAATGGCTCAACATACACATTTAATCAATTAAAAATCAATTAAAAAATGAATTAAAATACGTTTTAATTTGGTAAAAACCTAAAATCTATTCAAAACACCAAATAAATGGCCAAGAGATTTATCCTAGGTCAAACAAGGTCAAAGGACCTTAGACGAAAAATTTCACAATTTTTGAAAAGTCAGAAGTATTTTTAAGCAATTAAAAATATGCACAAAAACATTTAATTCATGAAAAATATCAAAAATAATCCAAAAAATGATTTTAATTCAGAATATGAAAAAGAAAATTATTTAAAGATTTTTGGTGAAAGTCCCATATTTTTTAGATTAAAAATGAAATTATTATGAATTAAACAAAATAAAAGGATTAAACATAAAATCAGAAATTAAAATAAAAATAGAAAAAACAAGGGCCATCAGATCTCCTTCATTAATTGAGGTGGCAGATCTGATGGCCACACGAGTTGTTCCATGGTGGTCATCAGTCAATGCAATGTACGCTTGGTAATCAAAAGCAATTGTCCAAATTATAACATCCAATCATGATCAGATGGCCAGGAAGGGTGACAACACACCACCAGAGTTAGGGCTCCGGTCATCTTCTCCGGTGACCTCCATCAGACTGGTCCAACTTCATTTCAATGGAAAATGAAAAACAAGGACACTATTTCAAAGAGAAAATACTCAGGATCACGAATCTGGCCTAAATTTCCTCCAATTCCAAGTATATAAAAAGATACAGGGATTTGGATTTTGAGGATCATGAATTGAGTTGCTTCGATTTGACCTTAAAGCAACTCAATCTTGTTGCCTACATTGGTAGGACTTCATCCAACCAAAAATCACAAAGAATGGTGAAGAATTGAGAGAGAATCGAAGAGATGATATTCTGGAAAAATCACCTTCGAGTGAGCTTCAAACTTGCTTGATCTTGCTTCCAATTGGCCTTGGCTTGACTTCAGAAGCTTGCAGAAGTTGAATTGGATCAAGGAAAGACTTGGATTCTTGGATTCAATCTCAAAACATAAGGAGATTTGAAACTCAATTTTCAAATGAAAACCTTCAATATTATCCTCTAATGGTGAGGGTTTGGATTGCAGGTTCAAAGCTTGGGCGAGGTGTCCATAATTCTGAGCAATGAGGGTCATATTTATAGGCTATTCATTTGCTTTCTACACATTTCCAAAATTGACCAAAAATAGAAATTCACTACATGCTTACATGGGCGCGTGATAGGCCCATGAAATGATGTGATCAGGTCCAAAATACCTCATGTGCAATGCTGAAAGCATGTCATGTGATCAGGCAATGGTAATTGGAATGTGATCATAAAATTCATCCAAATGAAGCTTTGAAGAGAAACCATGTGCAATTCCTCCAATTCTTGGCCAAATGAGATGATCTTGGACTTTTTGGAAATGTGAGATCAGGAGGCAAAACTTTCATGTTGAACACTTTTCCATTTTAAGTTTGGATCATGATGAATTTTGAGGTGGAAGTTTGGAAAATCAAACATGTTTGAAAAGTTTCTAAGTACCAAGTCAAATGTTCACTTCTTCCACCTTGAATAACTTTTGCTATGGGTTTCAAATGTAAAATGTTTCTTCATCAAAGTTGTATCTCTTTCAAACCTCTTAAATTTGGTCATAAATTAGACCTCATTTGGATTTGGCATGAAGGAGTTATGCGTTTTAGAAGTTGAAGAAAATCACTTGTTCAATGGTAATGACCCAAAATGACCTATAATGTTTCCTCTTGTCACATACCCTTTCAAGTTGAATTTGAAATTCTTCCAAGAATAAAGGTTGGATAGGACATATTGAATTTAATCATGAAACTTTAATGGATTTCATCTCATAAAAATTGAGCAAGTTATGGTCCTTGAAAGTTGACCTCCTAACTAGGGTTCAGACAAAATGACCTATAATCTTTCACCATAAAAAATGACTTTCCAAGCAAAACTAACTATTGAATTCAACATGAAAGTTGTTTGGAATGTCATAAGGAGTAATGTTGCTCTTGGAATCATTTTCATATGACAAAAATTATAGGATATAGGGTCTAGGGAACCCCAATTTTGACTTGTTGACTTTCCCTGGTCAACCACCATGAACCAACTTGCAAGCTTGAAGTTCTCTTGATCTATTGGACTCATGAAGGATCATATATGTATAAGATGATGTAATATGAAGTATCCCTTGAAATATTTGATAAATGATGAGGAAACTTGTTGAGGAAGTCACACAAGATACCCAGATGAATTAGGGCTTTCAAGGCAAGAAAGCTTCAAACTCTTGATGAATTCTTGATCAAAATGATATGTGAAGATCACGGGGATCCATATATGATGTCTAGAGTCAATTTGAACCATCTCTTGATTAGTCTCCTTGTATTGAGGGTCTCAAACCCTAGATATGAGCTTGATGGAGCACATGTGAACACACACACACTACCTACAAAAGTAGTAAACTATACATTGACATATTTTTTTGACATTTTGGTTACTAAATAAGGAAAAATAAAGTATGATTCAATCAAATGTGTTTGGTGATCTCTCACAATACAAGTCCAATGAATAAGGGGTAAGGAGGATGCCAATGTGTGATCCCAAAGGTAATGCATATGATGAGATAACATGATGGGTCTTAAGATAAAAATTGGGGTCTTACAGTAACCAACGAAAGCGAAAATCAAGTCTAAAATAATAATAATAATAATAATAATAATAATAATAATAATAATAATAATAAATAGCAAGAATGCCAAATATTTAATATGGACAAATTCTCACAAAGTAAGATAATAAAAAACTACAAGAGTTTGTTTAGGAAAATCTTCTACCATATAAAATAACAAGTATACACCAATAAAGAATAAAAGTAGATAAAACATACTTAAACATCATTCCCAAAATTATATAGATACAATTTACCAAATGATATGAATATCATACTTAAAATACTATCTCAAATTGATAAAATTTACTACACACTCATCAATCATTTAAAACCAATTTTTTCTCTCATAACAACAATCACATTTACTCTTTTTTTTTCTTCCTATTTCTTGTGTTGGGGTAGATATTATTAAACCATTCATAAACCAATTGTAAAAATATCTGGCTTGAACCACTAAAACTAAAACTAAGACATTCTTTTTTTCTTCTCTTCCTTAAATAAATAGTGGGTCTCCCCTTAAAAATGAGTCCACCCTACATGCTCCTACCTACACCCACATTATGTATGTCAATTTCACAGATCTCTCTATATATGATCTAAAATCACATTAAACATGTCTAGTTTTTTTTATCATAGCATATAAATATAAAGTATTGTCTCTAGACAATTAAAATTGATTAGTATTTAAATTTAGTTTCTCTTAAATGCAGGAAGATTTTGGCCGTAAATAATTTGTTAATATTTTTAATTATTTGATTGTTAAATTATTGCATGAGTTTGAATCCACGATTTTTTACTTATTTTGAATTTCAATCGTTAAATTATTTGATCGAAACAAATATTACAATTAAGTTGGAATAATTATTTTTGAGTATAAGTTCTAGTCATTTTCTTTGGCAAGTCAACCCCACAAAATAATGACAATATCCTGGTCCTGCTACACACACTTATTCAATCACGAATGACCTTCAATATTTTTCATAATTTAAACGAGCAGCATAATATTTATAAATTTAAAATGCAATAACAGAAAAAAGTAGTAGGAAAGATAAATAAAAAAAAAGTTATGAGGACAAAACTACAATCAATAATAAATAATTTTAAAAACACTCTTAACTTAGATGCTATTATACTAAACTTTAAGAGGTTTTTGTTTTTAATTATGATAATGACGATTAAATTTCTCTTTCGAAGCATCTACTCCTATATATGAGAAATGATATGAGTGAAACTTATAATGATTTTGTTTTAATTATGATCTTTTACAAAATACAATTTTACAACCTTACAACCTTAGAAATGCTATGAGTATCTTATCGTAAAACAAATTACTTTGCGGAAAACAACCTCCAAAATAGAATATGTATTCTGTTGCAATTGATCAAAGTTTTATAACATGTAAATTACAAATTGTTTTACAAAACACCTTGTAGATTCCATTGCAAGGAGATTAGATTAGTTAGAGAGAAGTAAAACACAAGAAATAGCGGATGACCTAGAAAAATTATAAGAAAAATATTAGGAAATATCTCTAGATTAAGGAATTGGATAAAAACATGATTTTGCATAAAATTAGGACATAATTTGACCCATGAAATCAATTTCACTTAATGGAATAAGACTTACTTATTGTTGTTTACAAAACAAGATTTTACAAGCTTGCAACAAAATCTTCTACATGGATCAAATAACAAGACAAACTCATTTACGTAGCTGATCCACATATCCAATAACTAAACGATTCTCCTGAATCAACCTCCCAGATATTTGGAATATTTAATCATAACTTGCGAAAGTTTTATAGAATGTAAAATTAGACTAATAGTCGAGACTATTCCTCTTGAGACTCGAGTAATCATTACAATCTCATAATTTTATTAATTGAATTTGCAAATATCTGTGTTAGGTCTCGGGTTTCAACTAAACTAAATGTCCTGAATCCATAGACCGGAGAAAACATTAAACTCAAATAATTATATAATTATAAAAACAAAGATGTTTTACATAAACAATCGCGAAAAATTACAAAGATCACATGTTCAGGCATAATCATCTAAATGGAACATAATCTCGCTAACTAACCATCCATTGTTAACTGATTCATGGTTTTAACAATAGAAAAACAAAAATGAAGACTTACAACGATTAGATATGATCTCCTAATGACGACATCCTTCGTTTTCCCATCTCATTGGTACAAAAATGTGCCTTAGACTCACAAAAAATTGCAACCCTAATAACTAAACATGTTTGTTAATTTATAGAAAAAATCTCAAAAACAATAGATCGCGCCGCTCCTACACTTTATCGTATGTGATCTGAAGATTGTTTGTTTTGCAAATCTGGAAGAGAGTTTGGATCGCGCCACTCACTTTTAAGCTTGTCTCTTTGGCTCTTTTACACGTGATAGCACTACAATGCTTTGAAAGTATGTTGTTTTTAATCGTTTCTTGTAATTTTCCTCTGATTTACTTCTGTTCTTCATGCATTAGTCCTCTTATTGCGTTTTCATCATAATTTACACATTAAATATAATATGAAATTTGCCTAGTTATGATAATTAGATCTTTTTTACAAATTTTTGAAATCTTTATTAAAACCTACAATATAAAAAGGCAGTAACGGTAAATGTTCTTAAAAACATCGAAATTGAATATTAAAAACAAACTATAATGATTTTTATTTGGGATTTTCGAAAATAGAAAGTCTATTTAATGTGACAATAACTCCACTTTAAAGATAAGATTGTAATAATTGAACTCAAGACCAACATTAAACATAAAAATGGATATGAAAGTCATATCAATGTTCAACATTGTTAAGAGTTCCGAACGGTTAAATATATTTATATATTTGGTCAATCTAAAAGTAACTTTTTCGTGTAAGATAAGTCCATTTAAGTTAAATTTTCATAATGAGATACAAGTTCTTTAAACAATGTGTAACATTGATATTTGAATTAACCATAAGTAACTCCAAATCAACATGACTAGCATTAGAGGGATTCACCATTACCTCACTTATATTGGACATTTCCTGCATATACTGATCAAGATGTTGATAACCATCGCACAATTGTTTATGACAAACCAAACAAACACCTTACAAGTTAGGCACTCCAAAAACCACATAGACATGAAACATAAATAATATTGTTGTGACTACAAATTTTGATATAAAATAGACCAAACGGGTTTCATTTGAGTACAAAGCATGGTCCAATTCTGTACCTAACTGTAACACACTGTCAACATAGCAATGTGATTCACTGCATTGTCCTTTCTTTTTCCCTTGTAGCTTAAACGGTGCTGTCAAAAACCATAACGGATAAAAGCCTCATTTGTCTTGCATGCATTCCCCCTCTCTCTCTCCTCTCTCTCTTGCATGAAAAATGGTCCCCTCTCTACCATACCATACCATACCCAACCTAACTCACTCTCCTCCAAAACCCTTCAATATTCACTTTAACCACTCATTTCTTCAACTACCTACAACCCTTTAACACTAGTTGTAATAGCACCAAAACTTGTGACTAATGCTTTTCATAAACATAATCTAGTAATCTAGTCATGAAAATCAATTATTACTACACTTTAATAGCCTCCTAAAGTTGTGACTAATGCTACTGCATAATTCCAAATAAAAATCAATAAGACAAATGAATATAGGGTACAGAAAAAGGAAAGCCTATATTTGCAATTCATATTATAGGTCTCACAGACTTCTGATCATATATTAAAGCCATTGTTATTATTATGACTTTTGAGCTTCGAGAACTGTGATAACAAGATATTGTGTTCTTTCTTTCTTATTCATATTACACTATACTAATTCTTATTCTTATATATATATATATATATATATATATATATACACTCCACAACAACATACTTCCTTAGTTTTTTCCCTAAACACAAGGAAGAAAACACAGGTTATCAGGCTTTCTTGTTCAGCTTTTTTGTTTCCTTCATTCTCATTTTCCTTTTATTTCCTGTTCAGCTGGAGCATATTTTCAGGATCTTGTTCTTTCTTTCTTTCTTTCTTCATACTACAATCCATTTTCTTCTGCTCTTATCTTCACTATGCTCATATCATCCTATAGCTAACAACAATTCTCTTGTTTTTGCCTCAATTAAAACAACATCATGAACTGTATTATCTCTGTCATTTTTGTTACTTTTACTATTCTATCAATGACTCAAGTTTTCTATGCACAAGAAGAATCTTCTGATGTTACTCCAATGGAGAAACAAGAACTTCAAGCTTTGTACTCAACCATTCAAGGCTTTGTTGGTGATTCATGGAATGGCTCATCTCTCTATCCAGATCCTTGTGGTTGGAGTCCTATTCAGGTACATTTTTTTCAACCTATATCTACCATAATGCTGTGCCAGAAATCAGATTTTGAAACTTTTCAAGTTTAGTCTTTGAAATTGTACTGTTAAGCATTTGCATGTTATAATTGTTTTGTAGTAATTGTCCTTATCTTTATATCTCTCTTTTCTGAAACTTTATTGGCCACACATTAAATGATTACATGTCATTTAAACCATGTATCAGAACTCTCAGAAAGTTATCAATTCTATATTGAAATTGTAAAAATAAAGTCAGAACATGAATTTTTTTTTATTAATTATTTATTTTATTTTCTGCTACAGGGAGTTTCTTGTGATATTTTCAATGGATTTTGGTATGTAACAGTTCTTAACATTGGACCTATTCATGATAATTCTCTGGTATGTTCTGATGAAAAATTGGAATTTAGACCAGAATTTTTTAACCTAAAGTACCTAAAAGTTGTATCATTCTTCAACTGTTTTCAATCACCAAATAGTCTTCCGGTTTCAATTCCTACCGGAAACTGGGAGAAATTATCCGAGAGCTTGGAATCGATTGAATTTCGATCGAATCCAGGTCTTATCGGAAACATTCCTCCGTCTTTCGGTGTGCTCAAGAATCTTCAATCAATGGTTTTACTAGAAAATGGTTTATCAGGTAGAATACCTATAGAAATTGGAAATCTTGTGAAGTTGAAGAGACTCGTTCTATCCGGAAACAATTTCAGTGGTGATATTCCGGATAATTTCGGGGGGTTAACAGATTTGTTAATCCTTGACTTTAGTAGAAATTCGTTATCCGGAACATTGCCTTTAACATTCGGGAAGATGAGTTCGGTTTTGAAGATTGATATCAGTCACAATTTTCTTGAAGGAAAGTTGCTTGATGAGTTTTCAAGTCTTAAGAATTTGACACTAATGGATTTAAGGAACAATAGATTCTGTTGCGGATTGGTGAATTCTTTAGAAGAGATGAATTCTTTGGAAGAATTGGTTTTGTCGAATAATCCATTAGGGGGTGATATGAGGAACTTGAAATGGGAGAATCTCAAAAATTTGGTGATTTTGGAACTGTCTAACATGGAATTGAGAGGTGAAATTCCTGAGTCATTATCTGAGTTGAAGAGATTGAGATTTTTAGGACTTAATGATAATAATCTCACAGGTAAAGTTTCACCAAAGTTAGAATCACTTCCTTCTCTTAATGCACTTTACTTGAGTGGAAATAATCTTAAAGGTGAGATTCAATTTTCAAAAGGGTTTTTTGGTAAATTGGGAAGACGTTTTGGTGCTTGGAGTAATCCTAAACTTTGTGTTCCACTTGGTGTTATGTCATCAAACAATGTACCATTTGGGGTGAAACCATGTCACCAACAAGATGAAGAGGTTCATTTGGTGAAATCTAATGCAAAAAAAGAGAGGAAAGTTTCTGGTGATATGAATATGAACAACACTTCCAATTTCATAGGCTCTATGGGATTTTCTAGTTCTGCTAATTGTGGTAATTTATGGTGGATTTTTATGGTTTTGGGTTTAGTGTTTAATTCTTATATAGTTTTTTAATTATGAAATATGTAACTTGGGATTTTAATTAATTAACCTTTTAGGTGTTTTTTTATGTTTAATTATTTTAGAGTGCATGACGGTTATGAATTAAATATTTGAAAGTGAAATATGGAGTAGGCTTATATAGGTGTTGAGTATAGGGTGGTACAAAGCTTTTAATGGACCTTAGGTTTTTAAAGAAGGCTATTATGGGTTTGGGTTCATTGCAAAAGCTATGGTCTGGCAATATGACAGAACTCTTTGCTCAAACATAGTTTTCAAAGTTGTTTTCAAGGGAGTAATAAACATTGTACAATAAGAGAGGAAAATTGAATGTTTCTCATCTTTTACTGGTTGGAATTCTCCATATTTTGTTCCCCTCAAGGAAACTTTGGTCTCAATCTTACCAAGTTTGTGGCTCCACTTTCACCATTGGAATGTTATCTCTGACTGTAAAAGTATTAGAACAATATGATTTGAAATTATTAGATTTAGGGCTACTTTGTTTTAGTTTTTAAAACATGGATTTTTTTATAGATTTAATTTTTAAAATATTATAAGTTTTTTTTTTAAATTTATTTATTATAAATTAAAAGATTAATTTGATATTCTATATCATAAACATACTTTATTGAAGATTAAAATATAGTCAAAATTATAATTTTTAAAAAATATTATATATCGACAGTGATTTTTATGAAAATCTATTTAAAATAATTTCAAAATTAAGAGATTTTTTTAAATTTTGATATTCAAAAAAAGTTTAATAAAAAAAAGTTTAATCGAAAGCAACCAAATTATCAAAATCAAATTTTGTTGCTCGAAAAGTAAAACCAAACATATACTTAATGTGTTTTTGATTATCCGATGTGAAAGTTGATTTTTAATGAATTGTTTATAGTTAAAAGTGACGTGAATTTAAAACTATTTATATTTGATTGGATTCATGCAAAAGTAAATTAGATAGTAAATTTCAATCGTAAAAATTATGTTTAAATTTCAAATAGAATCAAATTTAAAAATCATAATCAATTTTATTTTTAATAAACCAAATACATTAAAATAAATTTTATAGATCTAGAATTGTTTTTTTTCCTCTTTTAAAAAATAGAAACCAAACATATATTTAGAACCATATAAAAGATTTAAAAGAGACAATTTGTGTCTTTTACTTGCTACCTATTATTGAAATGGAGAAATACTCAACAATTCTGATTATCTAGTACCAACCAAATTCAAAGGCCTACACATATCTATCATCGTAAGACGAACAAAAGGTCAAACATCATATTCTGAATTCTCCACGGATCTACCCAAAAACCATTTTTAAGAAAAAAATACTCTTCTATTCCAACTCTCTTGTTGTTTTTGTGACTCTGTTAAAAATGACATCATTTCGCCTTTTTCAAATGGACCTTACTATACCATGTCAAACTAGAAGATAACTACTCTTATATTTAGTTCTATCTCTAAGAAAAGATTAAAAAAACATCATAAAATAAAATTCTAATGAATAACTATCTGTTACCCAAACAATCTAAAAACTCTATATCACATCAATTAACACACCGACGAACTCAATTATAAATAAGCTAGTTGCTAACTATTAAGTAATAAATTGAATTTGGAGACGAAAATATAAAAAGTTGTTGATAAATAATAGTAGATGAAACTAAAAAATTAAATTGATATTGTGTTTTAAAATTAGTGGTTGATTTAATTAGATGTGAAATAATTTTGAAAAATATTATTTTTCTTCCCTCTAAGCATTACACATCAAAGTGATATACTCACGCAAAACAAGCCACAAAGACAATGACACCAAACTTTTAAGCAAATAGAATAAGTGATTTATAATAAATCTAATACTACCTCTGATCATATATATATATATATATATATATATATATATATATATAATATATATATATTATATATATATATATATTATATATATATATATATATATATATATATATATATATATATATAAAAGAAATGTTATTTTAAAATTTATTAAATTGAATAATAAATCAAGTATCGTGACTATTCAATATATTTAAAAAGATAATTTTCTCTGATAAATTAGAGGAAAATAATGTTAAAAATGGTTGAGATTTTGTTGTCTTTTATTGTAGCATTGTTAGGTATATAGACATCTATCCATGTGTTGAGTCGTGTTGAAAGATAGTTTGGCAGAGGCAATATTAAATGCCACCATTCTCTGAGTTTCTGATCATCTTTCTATGTAACTCTCAGTCTGTAACAAACAGAAAGCAAAATGATATGTCACATGCTACTTGCAGGATTACATGTTTTCATAGTAAAGGAAAAAGATACTATGTTACTCCTACTTCAACTTGGTTACAAACATCAACATTAGGTTTTCTAGCTAACATTTAGTTCAAAATTATGTAAATTAAAACAAAACTTATAAAAAATATTAAGAAAAAACACTACTGTGTGTGTTCACTTTGTCTCAAGTCCACATTTTATTTCTTATATTAGAATAGAATGGAGAATATTGTAACAAAATCAGAAAAGAATTGATTGCACAAAATATAAGAATTTTTATGAAACAAAACATATGTTCAAATATAAGAGTTTTTGTGAAATATAATAAATTATATATAAGAATTTTTTGTGAAACTTTATTAATACAAAATATAAGTTAAAAAATTATAAATTTCATCGATTTTCAGTTAAAAGGAGAGAAGAAGATTAGAATTATTTGAGTTTAAAATATGTAATAAATTTTGTGAATAATACGAAAATCAAAAAGTTAAAATTATAATTTAATATATAAAAAAGTGAATTTATAATTTGACTTAATAATTAGTTTTATAATGAATCTAAATGGCAGTTGAAATAGTTTAGAACGCCTGTTGGAATTAAATATTTTTTTTATCTTAAGCTAAATATAAAACACAAATAATATTGGATATTTTCAAAGGAAAATAGGTCTAATTAATTAGCATCGATCAAAATAACAGACATTTTCTCTAATAAAAAAACATAAAATGGCACAAAATATATAATAATGCAAAATAAATAGATTATGAAAAAATACATCAACATCTAATCAGCTTAAAATGAAAATTCAAAAGTGTATTTGGTCGAATTTCTTGGTTTTTCTTATTGAGAGAAAAGATTATCTTTTTTTTATGTTAATGTTAGATGAGAGTGGTTTTGGAATTGCTTATGCATGCATATTGTTTGTATGAGATAGCAGAGACGCAGTCTAGATCTATTATTTTTGGTATGCAACAAAATATTTTTTGAATTTATTTTTCGTAAGAGATCTTGAAGTTTCAAGGTAGTAAAAAAAAAAGTGAAAATCCGTAGGTTTTTGCATCTGACGGAACAATTTAATGTAAAAATATTAAGTAATTTTCAAATTAATAAGATAACTGATACTTGAAAATGCTTTTAAATCTCTTAATTTCCTAAAACACCTTAAAATCTCTGAAAATTGGTGTGAAATTATTGCAATTTAGTAAAGAGAGTATTGTCTCTTTTGTACTATCATTAAAGGAAGTTATTGGTTGGTTTTTGAGATTAATCACTGACAATTTATGTTTGCATTTTGAGATCAACTAATTAAAATCTTTATTTTCTTTGTAATATAAGTCTCTTAAAAACTCAGTTTGATTTAAAGATTAGTCTCTCAAAATCTCTTGTTTTATTTGGAGATTAATATGCTAAAATATATTATTTTGTTATATTTTCCTTATCCCTTTATATTCTATTTCTTTATTTTAGGTTTAATACCTTTTTGTCACGATCCTAATTCTTTAGATTTATTTTGATTTCGTATCTTTAAAAAATATAATTTAAGTTCCTTTAACTATACAAACTAAATCACGTTAGTCCTTTCCGTCTATTATATTAATCAAAATCAATTAATAAGAATATATAATCATATATGGCTTAGAAAAATTTAATGATTGATTTAGTGACAAAAAATTGATCCCTAATAATATTTTCAGAATTTTAATTCTTATCTTCATCTTCATCCTCGAATTTGTTTCATTTTATTTCTCTATTTGTTTTAATAAATCAAATCTTTTTCCACTAAAAATACTTTGAATGAAATCAAACTAAAACTAATTTAAATCAAATATTCATCCTCAAATCTCTTCCATTTTATTTATAGATCTCAACTCATCAGAGTTGTAGCAACACACCACGCCAGAGTTGTAGCAACATCCTCGTGTTGTTTTTCTCAAAGTGGTTGTCTTCTTCTTTATTACTTTTTTTAATTTGTGCTTAGCTATTGAGAAGCCCCAAATTTAGTTTTGATTTTCAATGGTCGTTTTGATTTTGGCTCTAATTTAATTATGATGTTATTGTTTGGGTTCTATATATTCGTTTTCATTTAAATGTTCATTTTGAGATATCAATTTGTTTTCTTGTGAAATTGTTTTGAAACAATTAACTAGACACTTATTTGAACATTTTTTAAAGCTTCAAGCCGATTATTCATTATAAGATTTAACTTTTGAGTGGAGTTAGGTTGGCTCAAATTCTAAGTTTGTTGTTGTTGCGGTGCGAAAAATATTTAAGCATTCGAAAGTAAAGAAGTCGTCATCAAAGTTTATTTTATGAAAAAAGAAAATATTGATAAAACCCTTAAAGAATAAAAATATGATCATCACAATCAAATTTATCGATTATGCGTGGAAGAAAGGTATTAATACCTTATGACATTCGTTTAAATAACGATTATCTCTAATTAATTTTGTGAAAGATAATGTTAACTCTAATATATTTGATTTTCTCCTTATTATTACGACGTATTTACAAGAAAGAGAATGTTTTCTTTTATTAGGGTGTTTGACAAGATATGAATCTTGCTCTTACGTATCTCCCAATGCGATGGAGAATTCAAAACAACATAGTTTTTAGTAGAAAAATCTTGTGAGTTGGTTGATTTTAACTAAAAAAGGATTTGATCGTGTTGAGGCAGAAAGAAAGTTGTTCGCTGGTCGAAAATAAAAAGGATTTGCTCGGGCTAAGAAAGAAAATATTTTGTTGGTTGTAATTACTTTTAGGAGGAAGACGAGTATTTGAGCTAACAAGCCATACGACTCGTATCCTCATACTTGACTATAAAAGGTTGTACATCCAATTAATCCCTTTTTAATCTAATTTTGGTTTATGTAAAATAATGAGATTCATACGATCAAATTTTACAACTTACATCTCAAAAACTCGACGACTATAATAGATGTACGTCTACTTAATCGATTATTCGTTCTGTATGCTTTGATGACTATTATTTTGTTAAAAGACAAGACTTAAGACGAGAACTAAGTTACTTTCGAGAGTTAGAATGGACAAATCGCATTCGGGAAGGAAAATGAGCATTTGAGCCAACAAGATGTACGACTTGGGTCTGAGCACTCAAAGATTAATAAGACGTACACCGTATTAATATATTTAGTTTATGAAAAAGATGACTCTCAAAATAGTCGGGTTGTACAACTTGTGTATTTGAAAACTCAACAGTTAAGATATATGTACATCTATTTAACTACTTTTTCGCAACTTAATTATTAAAATACATAAAACGAATACCATTCGCATTCTAAAATAATACCTACAAAAATAAACTTAATTAAATATTATATGATATTTCGTTTCGTATTCTCTTTTTATTAAAAATAAATTAAAATAAACTAACACAACTAAAAATACTAATTAAATAAATTCAATGATAAACGTTAAATACTAACATGCAATAAAGTGTGAAAATAATAAGAAAAAAGATACATTTAAATAACATATAAGGGTAATATGATAAATGATCAAAAGGGATAAAATATGCCTATAAACAAATAAGACAGAGGAGTGAGGTGCCTTCTTCCACTTCCAGTGCCTATAAATCAAGCCAAAATAACTTTCAACTCTCTCTCTCTCTCTCATGTTGGAAAAAAAATCCTCTCTCTCTCTAAAACACCTTAAAAAACAACACACCCTCTTCAAATTTTTTAAGCAGCAACACAATAATAACTTGTTGGAACAATTAGGGTTTACTTGAAAGATGGGGAAGAAGAAGAAGAATAGAGAGAAACTGAATTGTAAAAGAATTTTATTGAGTGAAGTTTTTGTTTATTTACATCATACAATTCCTTTATATAGACAACCAAAACACACAAAAAATCATACAAGTTACAACATGTTGTATTCGACTCTGTCAAATACATGCTTACACATACAACAACTATATGTCGTATTCGACTCTTCCGAATAAAACTCACTATGCAGCTACTTCGACTAGGTCACACAGTCTTGTCGAACACTGACTACTTATTGAAACCATGAATTACACCTTCTGACACACCCCTTAATTCATGTTTTCAAGATTTTGCATCCTGATGCTTCTCTTTAGCTCATCGAACCTGGCTTTCTTCAGGGGCTTAGTGAGTATATCAACTAGTTGCAGTTCTGACTTGCAATGTTCAAGTTCAAGATTTCATTTATTTACTTTATCCCTAAGAAAATGATACCTCCTCTCTATGTGTTTACTTCGACCATGACACATAGGATGATTGGCTAGGTTGATAGGTGACTTGTTATCTATAAACAACTTCGTTTTCTTAGGTTCCATGATCTTGAGCACTTCTATCAGCATCTCTATCCATACTGCTTGGCATGTTGCATACAATGCAACCACACACTCAGTTTTGCAAGATGATAAAGTCATAATGCTTTGCTTTCTTGAGGCCCAATAGATTTGAGTGCCTTCGATCATGAATATCTAGCCTGCAGTACTATTCCTCTCGTCTAATCTCCACTAAATATGAGTAACGTATCCATATACCTCTGCATCTTTATTGGTCTTCCATTGTCTTGGCATCAACATACCATGATCAATCGTACCCTCTATGTATCACAACACTTTCTTAATTGTAGTGAGATGACATTATTGGGGTTTCTCCATGAATTTGCTTAACAATTTAACACTTTGAAAGATATATGCCCTGGTATTGCAGAGATATCTCAAGGATCCAATGATTTGGTTATACTATGTCTCACTTACAAATTTATCATTTGTATCTTCTTCAGCTTTTCTCTAGTGTATAATGGCGTTGCAGTTGCATTATAGTTACTCATCTCAAACCTCAAGATGTCTTGAGCATAATTCTTTTGGTGCAAGAACACTCTTTCTCTTGTGTCTTTAAATTTCATCCCTTAGAAATATGACAAATTCCCTAGGTCGGACATTTCAAACTCCTGCATCAACTTTGACTTGACTCTTCTTATCTCTACTTCATTTGCACTTAAGATCAAGAAATCATCTATATACATGCATACAATGATTTGACTAACCCTATCAGCATCATTTACATACACTCAATGTTTTGTGACATATTTTGTGAAAAGTGCTTTGACCAGGAAGCTATATATTCTCTTATTCCAAGCCCTTGGGGCTTGTTTTAAGCCATATAAAGCCTTCCTCAATTTGCACACCTTCTTCTCTTGCCCTTTGATTTCGAACTCTGGTGGTTGAGTAACATAAACCTCTTCTTCCAATGGTCCATTATGAAATGTTGACTTTACATCTAATTGATGTATCTTCCATCCTCTGTTTGCTGCAGTTGACACAACAATCCCGATTGTTTCCAACCTTGCAACGGGTGTGTATTCGTCGAAATCAATTCCAGGTTTTTATAGAAAACCTCTCGCCACTAGTTTTTCCTTATGCTTGGAAATTTCACTGCTTGGTCTTCATTTCATCTTGTAGACCCACTTTACATCAATTGACTTCTTGCCAGATCTTTCGACAAGTTCCCATGTCTTGTTCTTTTCAATTACCATGAATTCTTGTTTCATGGCTGCCAACCAATTTGAATTATTCATGGCTTGATCCAAATTAACTAGTTTGCTTCAGCCATCATCTTCGCTTCTTCTATGAGATTACCATCTACATCAATTGCTTGATATGGAAATCTCTCATATCAAGTTATCCTTGTCGACTCAGTTCTCCTTCTAGTCGATCTTCTAACATTCTCCTCAAATCATTCTCCCTCTTGAGTTGTTGTGGCTTCATACTGTTGATCTTTTTCTTCAAATAAAGTTGTGACTGTATCGTGCTCATGTCGAACTGACTCCTAAGTCCAATTCCACATTTCGCTTTCATCCACCAAAACATCTCTACTAATTACCAGTTTATCATCATTTGTTGAATACAACTTGTATGTACCAGTCAAGTGATAACCTATGAGCACCATGGCCTAACTTCAATCATCTAGCTTCTTCCTCAATTTCTTAAATACATGCCTGAAGCACATTGATCCAAATCTTATAAGTGTTTACCAGTGATTTTTGATAAACAACCGCTAGTCTTCCAATATTATAGATTTTTGGTAACTTACAGGATCGACTAGATTGATCCTAGGACATGTGTCTCAAGAACTATTATTACGGTGATTTGACTCATGGTTAAGTTTGTTTCTGGTTTATGAACAACGAAAAGTGTTTTGACAACAATTCTAAACGAAAATTATGACTTTATGAATAAAGAGTAAATGACGATAACTTTGTAGGAAAGGGTTTTTAAAGATAACAAAAATACTTGGAAAGAGTGAAGATAAGTGACTTGAAGTAAATGTTTTAAGTTTTGAGAAATTGCTGGAAATGGAAACTTGGCGAAATGTAAATGCAAAGGTCAAAATAATGATAAAATACTGAAAATAAGGGCAATTCGACAGAAGAAAAGACAGTAGATAATTTTAGTTTAAATAACTTGCATGAAATAGATAACATGAACGAAATTATGGTGTTTTTCATACATACATTTTCAACATAAAACTCTTTTCTCTCGCTCTGGTACTTTGAGTATTTTTGTGAATTTCTGTATATCTGTTTGAACACCCTGAAATCTAAAACTAAGACCCCTATTATAATAATTCGACCCTAACGGCCTCTACACAGATGACTGCCACGTTCGACATTTTCAAGTGTTGCATGTCTCAGATGTTTCCACGTATTGGCCTGACGAAACTGCCTTGTTTAAATTTCAAATATTTCCTTCTTGAAGCTTCGAATCTATCAAGCGGCTACGTCGAAGAGAACTTGTGGAGATCTAAAAAATCTTCTAAGTCTCAGGCTTCGACAAGGAAGATTTGTTTACCCAAGAAAAGAATTCAACAAATAGCTTCGACACAACCATTTTTATTTATTCTCCAAAACATAATACTTCCAACGAACTTCACTTATTTGTCGAAATCTCCAGCTAACAAATTGCCCCCAATAAATGTCTATTTCGAATCAATGTAGAAATGGGCATTTTTTGTAATCACCAGATTTCGACCAGAGACCTTTCATAGACCTAAAAGTCCATATTTGTCAGTGAATCATGATTTACTTTTTCAAAATGTCTCATCAAGACGTGTGCGCAGTTATTTATCATCATGAATTTCAACTTCCAAGAATAATGAACATTAATCCCTGTACCCTTTTCTCAGAAAAACCACCACGTGGCCCACTACCCTGGCAAGGAGTAACCAATCAGCTTCGTAGGTTAATACTATAAAAGCACACTTGTCATTTCTTTCTTCCTTTTTACGAAAATCTTCATCTTCAACCTAAGTTCATCTTCTAAAACTTCTCTGAAAACGTTTCTTCTTCCCTAAAACCCTAATCCTTCAAAACCTCCAAAAAACCCATAACAATGTCTTCTGATAAACGACAAAAGCAATCAAAGAACATCAAAGGTGCTGGATCCTCAAAAAGTTCTGCTTCTCAGAACATTCCAACTAGCACAACCATAACTGTTGGGGATCGGGAGTACATCACTTTTCTAAAACTTATTAAAGAACAGAAAGCAATTTTTGCTTCTCAGGTAATGATTCCTTCCTTACTTTCTGGAAATGTTTTAGGGTTTTTAGGCCCATTAGTCTCTGAAGATCATTTAGAGAAATGTGTGAAGTTTTTTCCCTGTTATCGTACTACCAAACCCATAGCCAACAAAACCGTTTCCTCCAGAAATAATGAGGATTCAGTCCAAAGAGAGGCTTTTCAACTGGATTTTATCACTGATAGTTTCAGACCCTTTCGGTCTTGTCCAACTCTAGACAAATCCTATCTAGCTTGGTTAACGAAAGTTGAGAAAAAGAAAGCTTCATTTTGGAAAGAATTGGGTATTTTTGACCTAATCCAGATGTCGAAGCTGGGGTTTAGTTACTTCCAGCCTTTATTATTATCCAGCCTATATTTCTGGGATAACACATATAACACCTTTCATCTCCCTTGTGGAATGATGACTCCTACGCTTTTCGACGTAGCTGCCATTTCTAGACTTCGTCCGATAGGAGAAACCTTCGACCCCTACCAAGACTGGCGAAACTTGATTGATTTCAACGTCAAGAATGCTTCGTTCAGTACTTATATTAATCTGTATCACACTGATGGGGAATAAGTTTCTAACATAGAACATATAGCATTCTTAGGTCTATGGTTGTCCAAGTTCTTCTTTTGTTGTAAATCTCTGCAAGTTGCAAAGAGATTTTTAACACTCGCTAACCAATTGCATGATGGTCGAAGAGTGTGTTTAAGTGAACTCTTATTGGATAGTTTGTATGAAAGTCTAGGATCGGCTAGTGCCAAGTTAAAGGAGTATGAAGCTGGTACCAACTTATTACTATCCGGGCCTTATTGGCTTCTTCAATTGTGGCTCAATGCCACTTTCGAATCCTTTTTGCCAACACAAGGAAACATTGATGAAAGTTCCCCAGAGATAATAAATCGAAGCATTGAGGGCACCAGACTCCTTCAACTGATTCCAGCTGATGATGTTGACAACTTACAAACTTCCCTTACCAAATACACCTTGATGTTCTCGAAGCGTCACCATTTCTTTCCTTCGATGGCTCCTTTTTCCAGTCGAACCCATGGTCCTTCCTGGTTCACTGCTTCGCTCGAAGATGCTGTGAAGAACGCCAACACAGAGATCGAAGATATATGGCGTGCCTTTCTCTTCTCAAGGCTGCTTGTTTCTAGGATCCTGCCAGTAAAGAGCCATGTGTGTCTGTTGGCTTATCAACCTAATTTTGTCTCTCAATAATTTGGGCTGTGTCAACTTATTCCTGTTTATTTATTCAATCGAAAGTGCGAGATCTGCTGTGCAGGGACTGAATGGAGCGCTCGAGACATTGCAATCCACGAAGAATTCCATGCAAACTTTGCTGAATTCCAATTAATAGCCTATCAGCCGTCGTTCTACTCCACCAATGGTTTTGCCACTTGGTGGACAGATTTCTATTCCAAAAATATGTTTTCTACTGCTGAAATCAAAGAACGTCTAATGAAGGCCTTTTCATCTTTGCAGGAAAATGTCCACAAGGGTAAGCTTACTCACTCTAAAGAAATCCAAGCATTCCAAAAGTACTTTGAAATTGTCTATGACCCAACGGACCTTGTTCGAACTGTTTGTGACGCAACGCCAATTTTAAAAGAGAAATATGAAAAACAAATTGCCAAAAAGAGATTTCTCAAAGCTGTAAAACCTGAATTTAAATATGATTTGGCCTTTGAGTGCGAACCACCCAAATTTCCACATTTACCCAGTGCAAATTTTGCTTTGTCATTTTTTCCCCCTTACCCAAACTGGTTCATATGTGGGGACATTTTTCACATACTGAAAAATGACCAACAAAAACCTGCTAAAAGAGTAGTTGCAACCAAACATACCTTAGACAGTTTCAAAGGCTTTCTTCACTTCGACTTAGATGCAGTGAGAATTACTTCCTTGACATGTGAAGGTGTGAAATGTTTGGATTTCTTGGTTTTACAACCCCCTTTCGCCTTTTTGCCAATCTTTTAAACATTTGCATGTTTCGACTAACTCACATTCTTCTTTAGCTGTCGAAAGAAAGGTGGCGAAAAAAGAGAAGCCTGTGGCGAAAGCTAGTTCGAATACTGCTTCTAAGCCAACTACCTCTTCAAGCCAGGGAGTGCCTTCTGGTGCTGCTCCAGAAAAAACGAAGAAGAGTTCAAAGGTATTACATCAAATAACTTCTTTTTCTCTTTCGTATTTTTCTAACTATTTATAATTTTATTTTTCAGGGTAGTGGCAAGCCTCCTTTGACGCCCAAGAAAAGAAAAGTCCCCACTGCTAATGTAATTCTTGTCGAAGATGATGAAGAAGATACTCCTCCAACTCCACTTAAGAAAAAGCAGAAAAAGAATAAGGCAACAATTGCCCCTCACCAAACAAATAAACAACAAGATGTCAAAACCAACATTCTCCCTCCTCCTCCAAAGGAAACTCAATCCCAACCCTCTGGTGTTTTATCTTTCGACAAACTCATACTTTATTCTAACACTTTGTTTTCAAGACAAACCTACCACTCCACTCATTTCTACCGCCAATCAGAGTGATCCTTCGAGCGGCATGAATCCATCTCCTTCTCCGACAATCAGCGGTGCTGTCCAGAATAAAGGATCTTCGACTGGAGCCCAAAATCTCGAAGCAGATAACGCCCAGACGAACAAGAAACCTCTTCTCCTGGTGAAGATGGTAAAAGAGATTCGAAGCACGTTGACGAGAAGGACTCAGCAGAGAAAGAAGATTCTGAGGATACTCCCAGTAATTCTCCTGCAAGAGTTGCGTTCCCTTCAGATGATGCTGATGAGGATGATCAGGATTCTAATGAGACTGAGGGGTACTTTCAGGAAGATGAAGACATGAATGTGGGAGAAGCTGATCCTGAGGGAAATCAAACTGGAACTAGTGACGCCAACGTCGACACGGTCCCAAATCCAACTAAAGTTCGACCATCCATCATCCAAACTTCGCCTATATCACTTACTGAGGAGGAGAAAAAAGATTTAAAACAAAATGATCCCATTAAGTATGTAAGGTTAATGATGGCTCAAAGAGAATCTTCTTTAGAGCAAAGCATTTCTAGAGCTTCGACCCATTCTGGTGCTAGTGCAAACGAAGCATCACACGACGAACTCCTTCAGTAGGTGAAGAAGGTAGTTTTTGATGTAGATCTCTTTGAAGAATTAAGGAATGATGTGGGAGAGAGCTTTGGCATAAAGAAGCTGATAAGCAAGATTAACATCACTGCTTGCCCTACTGATATAGGTGAAGCGCTTATCGACATTCAGAACCTCATTGACCAAGTCTGTGCTGAATACCGTAGGGAGGTGGATGCCAAAGCAAAGCTTTTATCAACTGAAAAAGCTCAAGCCACTGAGTTTGGCAATGCCCTTCGAACTTCACAAGCTTCTGAGGAGTTAGCCGCTTCTAGAAAATTAGCCCAAGCAGAATTCGACACTTATACTGATTCGATACGTCTTTGGGAATCTCATATTATAGAATTGCAGAAGAAGATTTCAGATGCTAAAGCGAAGCAGGCTGCTATCCAAGGCTTGGATAATACTGAAGTTGATGATCTGGCGAAGCAGAGCGTAGATCACGTCGAAAAGGCTACTGCTATAAGTGATGATCTTGCATGCCTCAGAGGGGTTCAAGCTGTTGTTCAGTACAAGATTGGCTTGGCGAAGAAAAAGTATGATCGGATGAGGGCCACTATTCCTTTTTGATTTCCACCTGTATTTGTTCTATTCGACTCTTGTTCATTTGTAATTTGATTAAGACGAAAGCCATTTTGGCTAAATTTGGAGTTTAAATATCTTCACCATTTTGGCCATGATAGTTCTTTGCTTACTACGTTGTTATGATTTTAACTTCATGCACAAATGGTTTATACTTCTTTAAGTATTTCCCATTTACTTTTAGGATTCTTCAATCCTCTGTTAATTCTTCTATTTCGTATGCATTATTTGAAAAGGCTTTTAAAATTCGAAAAGGTCCTTCCCAACGTGGAGACCATTTTCCTAATGCTTTATTCTTTCGATCCATAGGTAATATAACTTTCCAAACTAAATCATTCGTAATGAAGGTTTTACCTTTGACTCTCCTATTGTATGCCCTTGCTACCCTCTCCTTCTGTCTTCTTAATACCTCTAACGCATGCAACCTTTCTTCGTCCAAATCCACCAGCTCATTTATCATCATTTCCCAGTATAAGTCAGATGGAATTTCTCCTTGTCTTTGGATTCTCACTGATTGCAAGTAGATTTCGACAGGTAATACTGCATCATGTCCAAATGTAAGCTGGAAAGGTGTAGTGTTAGTAGCTTCTTTAGGGGAGGTTCGACAAGCCCAAAGTGCTTGATCTAAAGTTTTGTGCCAATTTTTTGGCTTCTTCCCTACATGCTTTTTTATTAAACCAATTATTACTTTATTGGCTGCTTCGACTTGCCCATTGGCTTGAGCATAATAGGGTGTGGATGTTAATAATTTGAAACCCATTTCCTTTGTAAACTCTTGCATCTTTCGACCAGTAAAAACTGATCCTTGATCTGTTGTTATACTTTCTGGGATTCCAAATCTATATAATATTTGCCTTTGAATGAATTCGATAACAGTTTCTTAATCCACATTTACTAAAGGTACTGTTTCGACCCATTTAGTGAAATAGACAATTCCTACAAGTACGTACCTTTGACCTTTGGATGAATTGGGTCGAATTTCCCCAATTAGATCTAATGCCCACCCTCTAAAAGGCCAAGGATTAATAATTGTATGAAGCTCACTTGCAGGAGCATGTCGAATTCCTACATGTATTTGACATTCTTGGAAACCCTTAGCAAACTCTATACAATCTTTTAACATGGTGGGCCAATACATTCCATATCTGAAAAGCAACCATTTCATCTTATGGCCTTCCTGGTGTGCTCCACTGGCTCCACTATGTACACTAGATAATGCCAAGTAAGCTTCATTTTCTCCTAAACATTTCAACAGGATCCCTTCAGGGGTTTTCTTGAATAATTCATTCCCCATCAAAACATAAGATAAAGCCCTGTACTTGGTTTTTCTTTTTGTATCTGTCGAAGGGTCCTCGAGATAATTAATAATTGGATTCCTCCAATCTGTATCTATTAAGGTATCAATGGCCAGTACTTCAAACTCCTCTTTGTTAGCATATCCTAACTGAGTGCTTTCCAAATCTGTCGGAGACAATCTGGCAGCCATTGCCTTTCCTCTTACTTCGACAAGTTCTTCTAGCTTCCCTTTTGAAATTCTATACCCTGAAGCTATTTGTGCTAAGTCATTAGCTTCTTGGTTTTTTATTCCAGGGACATGTTTTATATCGATATATTCGAATTTTTTGAGTAACCTATTTGCAACGACGAAGTACATAATCAAATTTTCTTTTATACATTTGTACTCCTTCGTCAGTTGCTTGATTACTAATTCTGAGTCTCCTTTAATTTCGACCCTAGTTTCCCCCAATTCCAATAAAGCCTCAAGTCCCGCAATAAGGGCTTCATATTCTGCTTCGTTGTTAGAACAAAGGGGACCTTCAATTTTATATTTGAGTTTTGTTGGAATTCCATCAAGAGAAATTAACATGATCCTAACTCCACTTCCATCCTTATGAGTGGAACCGTTGAAGAATAATCTCCAAGGTTTTAACTCAACTTGAAGTTGAGGAATTTCGACCACTGCATGGTCTACAATAAAGTCTGATACTATTTGTCCCTTCCTTGCCCTTAAGGGCATAAAGGCTAAAGAGTATTCAGTGAGTGCTAAAGCCCATTTTCCAATTCGACTGTGCATTATTGACTTAGATAACATATACTTAATGACATCAAAATATGAAGAGACGTATAAATCAATAGTTTTTATATAATACTTGAGTTTAGTACAAGAGAAATGCAAACATAGAAACAACTTTTCTATTGAAGTGTATCTAGTATCTGCATCATTTAAAACCCTACTAAGATAATAAATGGCTCTTTCGATGCCATCTTCATTCTCTTGTGCCAACATGCTACCTATGGTAGTGTTGGAAGCTGATATATACAGTCTCATAGGCTCTTTTCCATATGGTGGCGCCAAGATAGGAGGATTCGTCAGATAATGTTTGATCTTGTCGAATGCCTTTTGATGTTCGTCATTCCATTCGAACTTCCCTTGTTTCAGGCGTAGGAGGGGAGAGAAGGCTTGAGTCCGACCACTTAAGTTTGAGATGAATCTTTTTAGGAAGTTTATCTGTCCTAATAATGATTGCAATTCTTTCTTGGTTGATGGTGCTTTGGTCTCCATAATAGCCTTCATCTTATTCTGATTGATTTCTATCCCTTTTTTATGGACCACAAAGCCCAGAAAATTTCCAGCCTGCACAAAGAATGCACATTTAAGAGGATTCATCTTTAAGCCATGTTTTCTCATTCTTTCGAATGATTGGCTGAGATGGGTTAGATGATCTTCATATGACGTAGATTTTATCACAATATCATCTATGTACACTTGCATAAATGTCTCTATATAATCATGGAATATAGAATTCATTGCTCGCTGGTATGTTGCCCTAGCATTTTTTAGACCAAAGGGCATAACTATCCACTCATAAGTGCCTATTTCCCCTGGACATCGAAAGGTTGTTTGGAAACATCCTCTTCTGCAATGAAAATCTGGTTATAGCCAGAATATCCATCAAGCATGCTAAGATATTCGTAGCCTGCGGCTGAGTCAACCAGCATCTCTGCCACAGGCATAGGATACTCATCTTTAGGAGTTGCTTCATTTAGATCACGAAAATCTATACACACTCGTAAAGAGCCATTTTTCTTGATAACGGGAACTATATTTGCAATCCAATCGACATACCTTGTGGTCCTAATGAAATTGCATCGAAGAAGTCTTTCGACCTCTTTTTTGATCTTTGAAAGGATCTCTGGGGCGAATCTCCTTGGAGTCTTCTTGATGGGCTTCTTGTCATCCTTGATAGGCAGCTTTAATTCGACCAAGTCCCTCTTCAAACCCAACATCTCGTCGTAGTCCCATGCAAAGCAATCTTTGTTTTCTCTTAGCAATTCAATTACTCTTATTTTCAACTTGGGGTCCAATTTAGTGCTGATGTAGGTGATTCTTTTTGTACTCCCTTTTCCGAGATCAATTTCTTCAAGAGGATCTTGCGCTAACATCTTCACACTTGACGTTACTGGATCTTTTTCGAATCCCAAAGGCTCTTCGTCATAGATGGCGTCTAACCTCTGTTCTGTTAGTTCCACAGGTACCTGTTCGTCAGGGGGTTTTGGTTTAGGGTCCTCCCCAGGTACTGTATTATAGATTTCACCATATGTGGCTTTGTTATCCATGTTTGTTATCTCGGCTTCGAGAGCCGCTTGTCTTTTGTTCTCAGCCATGTAGGCCGAAATCTTTTCGAAAAAAGAAGACTCAGGCATAATACAGGTCTTCATCCCAGCCTGTTGGTCATATTTCATATGATTCCCCTTCTTGTGGGTCTCCCATAATTTCCCTATCCCACTGAAAGCCATTGGGATGAAGAGTCAAGAAGTACAAAGCATTTTTATTTGGGGTGTAGCCTTCTTCAGCTGGGTGGCATGGTCCTATATGAGCCAAGTTCCTATCGAAGTTCTTCTTATCTACATGGTTTACTTCTGCCATGAAGTAACTTTGGTCAGCTTCAACGTTTTCTACCACACCATCTTCTCTCCAGATGGATATCCTCTGATGCATGGTCGAAGGAACTGCCCTTATTCCATGTATCCATTCTCTTACTAGTAGTAAGTTGTAATTTGCCTTCGCGGGTATTACCATGAACATTGTTGGTCTTGTGATTGATCCAACAGTCAGATCCACTTGTATGACACCTAGAGTCTGTCCTATCTTACCCTCATAATTTGACAATACCATATTGTGAGGTTTGACATCAGTGTCGAACATACCTATCTTCTTTAACATGAATTGGGGCATCAAATTGACTGCTGCTCCTCCGTCCACCAGAACTTTATTCACCCCCACATGTCCAACTTTGGTTCTAATGTATAGGGGCTTGAGGTGACTTTGCATCCCTTGGTGAGGCCTTTCAAAAAGAGCGTTTTGCTCTTCGACAGTGCCGCTGTTGAGAACATAGTAACACATTGGTTTATGCTTCGCCATCTCCACAGCATCTGCTTCCTCATTATCTTCAACCTCCGTCTCCTGGTTATATTCGTATGGCAGGACTGAGACTACATTGCAATTCATATTAACAGAAGACACTCCGTCGGGCTCGAAGTTGTCAGTGAGCATTTCCTCCTCTCTTACTTGTTCCTTCTGAACTTTCTGACTTTTGTTTTCATCTGGAAACAACTTCCTTCCTACAGGTGGTTTGGTCGAATTCGTGACATTTGGGGGAACCTTGACGCTGCTGGATTCTCCAGTCTCTTTTGGATTCATCTCTCTTTCAGCCTTCCTCAACCTCTGATGCCTTCTCCACTGGGATCTTGACATAGGATTCTTTCCTTTGTAGTTCTCTAGCCTGATAGCCTCTCTCTTGGATGTCTGGAACTGTTTTCTATAAGCCCAAGAGGTTCTTCCTCCATCCTCAAAACTTCTCCACTTTCCTTTCAGACTCCCCGCCTTCGAATTCGACATAAGCAACCCTCTCTTTCTTATAATTCTTATTTGCTCTGGCCTTTTCAGCTTTTAAGCATTCGACCTGTCGAACCCTGTCTGCTAATTGGGCCATATCTCTTAGATGTTGGGTATCTAACTTTTTCCTGATGGAATAGTCTAAACCTCCAGCGCCATTTCGACCAACTCGTGTTCAAGCACTATTGTAAAGCATCTATATTTCAACAAACAGAACTTATTCAGATAATCATCTATAGGTTCGGTAAATTTTCTTTTGATACTGGCTAATTCCTTAAGACTTATCTTAGTTTGGCCCATGTAGAATTGTTCATGAAACAATCTTTCCAAATGAGGCCAAGCATCTATGGAATTTGGTGGCAAAGTTGTAAACCATGTGAAGGAGTTCTTTGTTAAAGAACTAGGGAAATATTTCATTCTTAGATTCTCACTGTTCGCCAAATCCCCTGCCTCCGTCATGTATTTGGCTATGTGGGCTATATTGGATTCACCAGTGTCCCCTGAGAATTTGGTGAACTTAGGGATTTTACAACCCCTTGGTAATTTTGTTTGTAGGACATATTCTGATAAAGAAGAGGAATAATTTGGCCGTCGAAGTCCTGTATTCAGACCATTCTGGGCCATGATTCTCTCTATCATACTAGTTAAGTCATTTTCCATCATATTTTCCCGCCTGACCCTATGAATTACTTCGTCTGCATCCTGGTCTCTATTAACCATTATCACTCTCCTAGGTTGTTCTTCAGGGACTTCCCGTAGAATTGGTTGTTGTTCCAATCTTGCCCCCATGACCCTTTCGTCAGGCGCTGGCCTTGGTGGTCGAACCTGGTCTATAGTTGGTTCTTCTCCCTGGATTATAACCTGGTTTGGCCTGCATCGAACAGAAGACTGTGGGGCGCCTAGGAAATTTGCTATGCGTCCCATCTGTGCTGACAGTTGTTGGTATGTTTGGGCATTGTCAGTGTTAGTCCTATTCACATTCTGTATCAGGGGAGAAAAAATGGTATTCATTTCTCTGGCCAAAACTCCTACCATATCATGGTTACTGGCATCCATTTGTTGTCTGAAGGCTGCCTGGTTATTCGTTGTAAGGGTAGGTAATAGGGTGGGGACTCCTTGTGATTGGATATTTCGACCTACATGGTTCATGCCAGAGCCAGAATTTTGAATTGGCGAAATAACCGTATTATGTGGTTGAGTATATATGGAAGCATTGTTTTGAAGTCCCGTCATAGCAGTAGATGGCATTCCATATGGGTATTCTCTCAAAGGCCTAAAGTTCTCGAATCCTTGTGGCCTAGGGGTTGAAATTGCAGGAATGTCTGCTACACTTGACATAATAGGCATTGTTGTCGAACTATGCAAGGCCATGGATCCAGATGTGTGTATGGCCTTTGCACTAGGGATCTCAGTGGATACATCAATCGAATTTGCTCTGATTGTGCCTGTTCCCTGGGGAGGAAATTGTCCCCCTTGATTGGTTGTATTAACCATCTTTCTTGCGTTTTTTCTGTTGGTTATAGGTTACGAATTGTTGGCTATCCTACCACTTCTAAGGATCATACAACACTAATTTTTAAACCAAAAGAATAACAACAATTTTGTATTGTAAAAGTAAAGCAAACTATTGTAATTAACGATTCTTTTGACACTGTCCCACTGGGCGTGCCAATTTGTTTACCAGTGATTTCTGATAAACAACCGCTAGTCTTCCAATATTATAGATTTTTGGTAAATTCCAGGATCGACTAGATTGATCCTAGGACATGTGTCTCAAGAACTATTATTACGGTGATTTGACTCATGGTTAAGTTTGTTTCTGGTTTATGAACAGCGAAAAGTGTTTTGATAATAATTCTAAACGAAAATTATGACTTTATAAATAAAGAGTAAATGACGATAACTTTGTAGGAAAGGGTTTTTAAAGATAACGAAAATACTTGGAAAGAGTGAAGATAAGTGACTTGAAGTAAATGTTTTAAGTTTTGAGAAATTGTTGGAAATGGAAACTTGGAGAAATGTAAATGCAAAGGTCAAAATGATGATAAAATACTGAAAATAAGGGCAATTCGACAAAAGAAAAGGCAGTAGATAATTTTAGTTTAAATAACTTGCATGAAATAGATAACATGAACGAAATTATGGTGTTCTTCATACATACATTTTCAGCATAAAACTCTTTTCTCTCGCTCTGGTACTTTGAGTATTTTTGTGAATTTCTATATATCTGTTTGAACACCCTGAAATCTAAAACTAAGACCCCTATTTATAACAATTCGACCCTAACGGCCTCTACACAGATGACTGCCACGTTCGACATTTTCAAGCGTTGCATGTCTCAGATGTTTCCACGTATTGGCCTGACGAAACTGCCTTGTTTAAATTTCAAATCTTTCCCGCTTGAAGCTTCGAATCTATCAAGCGGCTACGTCGAAGAGAACTTGTGGAGATCCAAAAAATCTTCTAAGTCTCAGGCTTCGACAAGGAAGATTTGTTTACCCAAGAAAATAATTCAACAAATAGCTTCGACACAACCATTTTTATTTATTCTCCAAAACATAATACTTCCAACGATCTTCACCTATTTGTCGAAATCTCCAGCTAACAATAAGATGACTAAATTTTGGCCTTGATACTGTCTAAGATTCATAAGGTGTCTTATTGACCATATTCTTGGTTGGACATCTGTTAAGTTAGTAAACTTTTGTCGAAATGCTTCTCCCTAAAACCTCTTTGGCATTTCTTTAGCTTTCAATATACTTATGGCCATGTTCAGTATACTTTTTTTCTTTCATTCATCTATTCCATTATACTGAGGTGTATAGGATGCAATGACTTCATGCTCTATACCTTTCTCATTGCAAAATCTAGAAAATTCTCGAGAAATGTATTCACCTCCACCATCACTTCTCAGTTTCTTTAATTTGCATTCACTCTGCTTTTCGACATGCAATTTAAACTTCTTTAACTATCTGAATACCTCGCTCTTATTTTCAATCATATAAATCCACACATATATGGTGAATTCATATATGAAAGTTAGGAAATAGTAGTTACCTCCACTCAACCTTACTTCAAAAGGCCCATGCACATCAGAATGAACAAGCTCCAACTTTTCTTTCGAATGATTTCCTATCATGCTTTACTTTGCAGCATTCCTCACACATCTGACTTGGTTCCTGCACTTTAGATAATCCATACATCATTCTCTTCAATTTGAGCATACCTAAACTTTTGAAGTTTAGATTTCCATACATGTTATGCCATATCCAATTCTTGTTTTCTTATACAATCAGAGCAAGACACTTGTGATCAACCATGTTTATCTATATTTTGAAGGTCTTATTATCTTCCAATTGTTCTTTCAGAATCAACCTTCCTTCATCATCATGCACCTTTATCTGATATTTTTCCAGCTTCATGTTGTACCTTTTTGCAAGTAATTGACTTATGTTAATCAAATTACTTGTCATCGATGGTACATATAACACATCAGTTATGTTGGTCATTCAACCATTATTTCTAAACACATATATGTTTTCTTTTCCACCTGATGTGACGTGATTTCCATCTGCAAAATTTATCACTTTCTTAACTAATTCATTTAACTTGATGAACGAGTTTTTATTACCAATCAAGTGATTACTGCATCCTGAATCTAGGTACCATATATTGTCACGTTTATTGCTCGAGTGGGTGTTGGCCATGAGTAGCACATTATCAGAGTCACTACCTCCTGCATGTGTATATTGAACTTCCTCATCATCTTTTGCTCTTGGCTCCTTCTTCCTTCAATAGTCTCGAGGATAATGACAAAGTCCTTGACAAATGTAAAATTGCACCTCCTTCATGTCAATTTTTTCCCATAATACTCGTTGCCCACGACTTTCTTGATCAAACTAGAATTGTTCTTTGAATTCTTTCTTGACTTCTCATCATTTACAAAATTCTCTTTTTGCTTCGCCTTTTCTTTTCCATATTTCTTATTGAATCTTGCTTGTAATGCATGTTTCTCTGCTTTAGTCTCATCTAACTAATCTCAAATGAAGCTTGAAGTTCTTCTAACTTCATCTCAGCTAGGTTCTTGGACTCTTAAATTGTCATTATAATGTAATCAAAATTTGCAGTCAGAGATCTCAACATTCTCTCAATATTCTACAAATCATTTATCGATTCACCACATGCCTTCATATGGTTCGTGAGTAAGACTAATATTGATAAGAAATTTGCAACTGATTTATCTTCTTTCATCTGTGTTATCTCGAAGTGCTTTCTCAGCATCTGGAACGTCAACCTTTTCAGTTTTTCATCTCTATCGTATAAGTTCCTTAACTTGTCTCGCACTCCTTTGGACGTTTTTTCTTAAATGATCTTCTCGAGCACGTTAGGATCTACACATTAATGAATCAATAGCATACCTTTTCCATCTTTCTTCCTTTGTTCCTTATGTGCAACCTTCTAAACATCATTTTCATCCGCTTCCAATTTGGATACTCCATTGTTCACGATTTCAGCCACATATTGAAATCTAAAGATGCCCTTCCTTTACGCAACCCATCTCTCATAGTTCTCACCTTTGAAAACCAGTAGATTCGATGAGAATTTCGTTGATGTTGTGATTTTGTTTTCCATTTCAGAATCTCACTGAATCGTAACCTGGGCTCGTTGATACCAATTTTTTGGAACACTTCGGGTTTATAAGAAAGCTGGGGAAGAAGAACAAGAGAGAGAAACCGAATTATAAAATAATTTTATTGAGTGAAGTTGTTGTTCATTTACAGCATACAATGTTTGTATATAGACAATTGAAACACAAAACAAAATCATACAAGTTACAACCTGCAATATTCGACTTTGTCGAATACAAGATTACATAGACATCAATTATATGTTGTATTCGACTATGTCGATACCACTTACTCTGCAGCTACTTCGACTAGGTCACACAACCTTATTAAACACTGACTGCTTACTAAAACCATGGATTTTACCTTTTAACGTTACTCACTTTCAACTATATCAAACAGTAAAAATGAAAAAGTAAAAACCACTTATATTCATCTCTCTTAAAAATCAATAATGATGAACAACAACAACTTAAATTTGTCTCTCTCAAATGACCAAAAATGTGATTTCCTCTATCTCATTGTTACATCAAAACATAGCTCTCTCTCTCTCTCTCTCTCTCTCTCTCTCTCTCTCTCTCAAATAATAACTCACCTATTCTTAAAACAAAGGAGCGATTCATAAAAGGAAGACCATGGATGAAAGAAATTTGAAAAATGTAGCAAGAGAGAAAGACAAAGAGTGAAAAGAAACCTCTAACGACAAGGGGATTTTCGACGTAGTGGGGATATTTCAGCGCGCTAGAGGTAGATTTCCAGTGCGGTGTTGCAGTGGTGATTTCTATCTGATTATGGGTTATCTTCTTTAATTTCACGCGTTAGTAATCAAATAATTACTTTTTCTTTCTATTTTGTCCTTCTCTTTCTTCCTCATATCAGTGTTGGGTTTTAATATTGTTGTGCTTGTATTAATGAAGGTGGTGGTGTTTATGAGATTGACAAAAAAATGGTAGTGAAGATAAGGAGGATAGTGTGGTTATTGAAAAGGTGTCGATGATGATTATGTAATATTGTCAAAGAAAATGGTGACTTGTAGGCTACTGTATTTTTCTCTATGTATTACTCATTTTATGTTATGGTGTATGTATGAATGAAGAAAATTGTTGTTTTCTTTTAGATTTTGTGTTATGCCTCTATATTATTCTCTCTGCCCCTTTACTCTTTATTTTTGTGTATATATATATACCCCAGTGTCTTGGGTTTTTTCTTCAAGAAAATTGACCATACATTTTGTCTCTTGTGTGATGTATTGGTAGGTAGTGGAGGAATATGTAATGTTAGTGAGAAGAATGTGTATATATGGTGTTGTGAAAATAAATTTATTCAAATACCACTTTGTATTGTATTTTTTCTTTTTGTGGGTAATTGGTGTAAGAGGTATAGGAGTAAAAAAAATGTAAAAAACAAAAACCATAATTGTTTCTTATTAATAAGATTAAGATATAACAATTTTTACTTAGAAATTTGTTTATTCTAAAGAGAATTATGTTGTATTTTTATTCGGATTCAAAGTTTGCTATAAACAATTAAAAGATTATTATTTTTACAGAAAAATAACAAACAAAAATAAAAAATAAAATAAAATAATCAAAATCTTAATAGATATTAAGACACAAATTTGGATATTAGGGTTGCCTCTATTTAATTATATTTAACTAGAGTATATAAATGACTGAAGTTTTCATATAATATTCATGAAATATAATTAAATATAAAAGACCTAAATTTTTGTCCTTAATGAGTATGAAGAAATGAAATGATTGTCTCTATGTTGCATACTAGTGTAGAGATCCGTGGGGAAAATGAATTATCATCGCCAGACGATAAGCCGATTCCTAGATCGATAGAAAAATAGATGACCTTGGTGCTAATGAATATTGGGTTTTGAAAAGTAAATGATATATGCTAATGAATATTGGGCTTTTAAAAGTATACGATAGATGTCAATGAATATTGGGCTTTAAAAGTAAATGTCGAATGCCAATGAATATTGGGCTTTGAAAATTAAATGACAATTGCCAATGAATATTGGGTTTTAAAAGTAAATGATAAGGGCCAATGATAATTGGGCTTTAAAGTAAATAACGAGTGCCAATGAAAATTGGTCTTAGAAGTAAATTATGGGTGCTAGTAAAAATTGGGTTTAAAAGTAAATGACTGGTGGCAATAAAAATTAGGCTTAAACGTAAATGACGGGGGGCTATGAAAATTGGATTTTGAAAATTAAATGACAGGTGACAACTAAAGTTGAGCTTTGAAAATTAAATGACTGGTGCCAATGAAGATCAGACTTTAAAAATTAAATGATTGATGCCAATGAATATTGAGATTTAAGTGTGAGTGGATGTCGAACACGGTTTGTGATATGCGTGGTGACTGAATATTGTTTGAGCTATGCATGATGGCGATGTATGTTTGGCACGATGTGCCATATGCATGATACACATGTGATTTTAGCATGAAGTGTGATGATTGATCAATGCGTAATGTGTCAAAAAAATTGATTCCTAGACACTCGGGATCTCGAACACTCTAAGGTGATATGGATGATCATAAATATCTCTTAATGGCCCTAGTTTGTCGCATAAATTATTTGTTTGGCGCTGATTTTTCGTAAATAATAGATTTTTGTTTTAGGTCTTGTTGTTTTTTGATGATCTTGGATTATTTATGTTTTGTGAGCTTGACATATCATTGAAAGTTACTGGTCTTTCCTAGACATTTTCATGCATCAAAGTATTTATGTTTTCCAATGCTTTTATTATTTCAATATTTCAATTCTTATTAAAAATAAATTACATTTTGCAAAGAGTCTTAAAAAAAAGCACAAAAATGAAACTATATTACTTGAGAAGAAATGCAACGTATACATAGAATGGAAGCACACAAAGGTGTAATGTAACTCTATTAGGGAATATATCGATACGATAAAATTTAGACATAAAAATATAAATGGAAATGAGGGAAAAAATGTAGGCTTCCATTAGAGCACAACAAAAAATATTCCCTCACATAACTTTAAATCCATAATACTTTGCTTATAAGGAGACCGACTGGATTGATCCCTCATATCTTCATCTTTTGTATCTCTAGCAGGTTTGTATGTTGCAGTCACTTTGTCTTCTTGGAAATCCCTTACTTTTGCCTAAATCAACATTTCAGGTTTTCAACTTAACATGTTTTATCTTTTCATTTTTCTGTATCCCTAATATTTTCTTGGACCGCTATTTCGAGTTTTCAATCCCTAAGGATGCCCTAATTTTGTCCTAAGTTGCCTTTTCAGGTTTTCGACTTAGATTTTTTTTTTTATTCTTCAAGCATAATACTTTTTTACTGCATCAAAGTTAACTAGGAGCGGAAATTCTTCCTCATCCATCATTGTAAGATGGTAAAAACCTACAAGGACTGAAATGAAATGCTTCCCATTGCGTTACAAAGCTATAGAACATCAGTTCGCACCGTGACAAGGGCAACACCTTCCTCATTGGCGACAAAGATGAATCGATGTTCGTGAAACTTTTGGTTCAATAAGACCAATCATATCAATTCTCCACATTAAGAATGGTCATGGTGTTGTCAAAATGTTCAAGGGGGCTAGTTATAGATTCATTTTGTCAGTATAGATCTGACATTATGGCATTTCTGTACATAGTTGAAACAACTTGATTCCATATTCAACCAATAATAACCGACCCTTAGGATTTTCCTAGCCATTGCATACCCATTGACATGAGTCCCAAAATAACCCTCATGAATTTCTTTTATGAGCATGTCATCTTCAGGTTTATTAACGCAATTGTTGAGAACCATAACATTGTTCCTCTTATAAAGCACATATCCATTCAGAAAGAAATTGGTTTCCAAACTTCTTAAATTCTTCTTGTCTCCATTTGAAATGCCTACTATGTATTATTGGTTCTTGAGATAACATTTGATATTGTGAAACTAAGGCTTGTTGTTAAGTTCATTTTCGAATGATAGATAAAATGCTGTTAGGTTCATTTTCAAATGATAGATCTGACATTTATGGCATTTCTGTACATAGTTGAAACAACTTGATTCCATATTCAACCAATAATAACCGACCCTTAGGATTTTCCTAGCCATTGCATACCCATTGACATGAGTCCCAAAATAACCCTCATGAATTTCTTTTATGAGCATGTCACCTTCAGGTTTATTAACGCAATTGTTGAGAACCATAACATTGTTCCTCTTATAAAGCACATATCCATTCAGAAAGAAATTGGTTGCCAATCTTCTTAAATTCTTCTTGTCTCCATTTGAAATGCCTACTATGTATTATTGGTTCTTGAGATAACATTTGATATTGTGAAACTAAGGCTTGCTGTTAGGTTCATTTTCGAATGATAGATAAAATGCTGGTTTATCTCGCCTTTTGGATTTTTACAAGTGAAACCTTTTAATCCCTACTTATTTTTACATTGATGGTAAGGTGGCCAAGGCGTCAGCCAATTAATTTTCTTCTCGAGGAATACGATGAAGAGTAATATCATCAAATTAATCCAACTGTTCCATGATGTGAGTGTGAAAATTAATCAACTTAGCACCATGGGTCTCCCACTCTCCTTTTACTTGATAGATAACCGACGTTGAGTCTCCGTATACCTCCTGAACTTTATTTTTTATGTCAATTGTTGCTTAAATACCCATGGTGCATGCTTCATATTTATCCATATTATTAGTACAATCAAAGCACAACCTTGTTGTATAGGGGACAATTTGGTTCTCTAGAGATATCAAAACAACTCCAACTCCATGATCTAAAGCGGTAGAAGCACCATCAAATATGATAGTATATTTTTCTTTGTTTCTAGGTTCATCTTCCTCGACTAAGACCGTTATGTCTTCATCTGGGAACTCAAACCTCATCGACTTGTAGTCCTCTACATGTTGGTGAGGCAAATATTCCACCAGTACGCTCCCCTTGATGGCTTTTTTTGTTTGACATATAAAATGTCATTTTTTGATAATAACTTTTGTCAACGAGCAATTCTACCGGTTAAAGTAGGTTTCTCAAAGATATACTTGATTAGATTCATCTTCGACACCAACTAAGTTGTATGCCATAACATGTATTGCCTCAAATGATGAGCACCTTATACAAATGCACAAGTAATAAATTGCATTCTCTTTTCTGTCGGTGTCATATGTTTCCCTAACACACAACCCATTGCCTCATCGAGAACTATCAAATACATAATGAGGGGTCTCCTTGGGACATGTGGCATCAATATTGGAGACTCTTTCCAATATTATTTTTTCTTTTCAAATGCCTCTTGGAAAGCTTCATTCCAATCAACGGCTAGGTTTTTATGCAACAACTTATAAATTGGTTCACAAGTCGCAGTAAGGTGCGAGATGAATCGGGAGATGTAGTCCAACCTTCATAAGAAGCCACAAACTTATTTTCTATAAGAGGAGCTGGCATTTCTTTAATTGCTCGTACTTTGTCTAGGTCAACTTCAATCCCTTATTGATTGACAATGAACCTTAGTAATGATAGTCCATCATTGCATATATTTAGTCAAAGAATCGGACAAAAACAACTGAAAGTCAAACACATATGGAGAAGAATGACCAAATAATCAGGGGAAAATAGCTAAGTGTGCATATTGTGGACTTAGTGATAATTTGAGTGAAAAGGAACAAAAGCGTGCCACCATAGGAATAATCACATGTACCATCACACAACTCGATATGGCATTTAAAGTTGCATCACACGCGCGATGCAAGGTATCACGTGCACGATAGTCACTTTTCTGGGCTTTTTCTAACGCATTCTAGTCTATTATGACGCCTTTAAAAGATGATTTTCTTCACTTTCACAAGGGTTACGGAATTTGGAGATTGAAGCACGTTTTTGAGGGAACAAGTGGATATTTTTAGAGCATTTGAAGCCATTGGAGGTCATCACTTTAAGGGACTTGTCATGTTATTCTTATGTATCAATTATGGTATAGTTAATTGCACAATGAGTAGCTAAGCTCCTCTAGGTTAGGTTGGGTTATGATGAATAATGTGATATATGTTTTCCTTCTCTTCGATGCTTTCTGCAAGTGCACGAAATGTGTCGGAGTATAAAAGGTTGTCGAATCCATAGGGAATTATAATCAACTTTACCGCTATCTACTGCTGCTATGTAAATTTAAGGCTAATAAGATTTTGGACGAGAAGGGGAATTAAAATGGAAAATAAAGCAAGTTTATTTATAAAAATAATTAATAGAAGCGAGATCGGACTATGGCTTGTGTAGATCAATAGTACCCATAGCTAAGTCAGATCAATTAGATTAAATCGGGACAATATTTTTCTTTAATAGGAAGAAACTTAATTTAAATGAACCATTTTCCTTTGCTAAACCGGAACCGAGTTTTTTTCTAAATTCTACACTACCGCTGTCGCAGTTTAGCATGTTAAAGTATAAAACTTATAGTTTTTAAAACTAAGAACTTCTAATTAATTAAAAAGTTGTTTTAGGTAAAAAAAAACAAATGTAAAGGTGATACCGATTGTCGCTCGCGTAGCACCAGAGTTCAAACTTATAAATGGCCGATGTCGCAGCACATCTATTCTTATAAACTCTATTTTTAAAAATGATTGTTTTTGCAATTTAAAATGACTTTTGTTGTCGCTCTTGATTTACTTTTAAATCTATTTTTTATCATTTAATCTAAGATACGAGTTCCTCTCTTTTGAAACGAAACCAATATCTCTAAGTTTAAGACTTTTGTGGTATATAATTCTAATTTAAAACAGTATAAAATCAATCCCAAAACGAATCCTAATTTAATAAATAGTTTCAAACTTGATGCGAGTACCGTCAAAATAACGGTTCTCGTATTATGGACTCTAAACGGCTAAGCCAATCATATTTTGCATAATACTCGTGTTATAATTAGTATGAATGAAAACTAAAGACTTAAACATAATATTGAGGATGATACAAAGTAGTAATAAAAACTAGCATGCAATATATATATATATATATATAATATATATATATATATATATATGATACTAGTTGGTGATGATACTATGTGAAATTAAAAATCAAAACTGTAGCAATTAAAATTAATAGAACAAATAGAAACATCAATTACTATATTGAAACTGAAAAAAATAAAGTGCAGAAAAATTAAAGAAGAAAAATACGTACTAAAAATAACTCAGCGTGGGAATTAAAAATCATAAAACTTGAAAGAAAACTTTTGGAATTAAAATAACGACAAGCATAAATAGCGAATCATCCAAGTACAAGCAGAAAACTTCAGAATTCTCAAAACTACGGTGTACTTATTGCCCAATATGAAAAATTAAGCACTTTTATAAAGTGATTTTATCTGCCTACTTAATACTATAAAACTTGGATCCTAAAAATCTAAAAACTAAGCCTATATATAGTATTTCAATTGCTGAATATGGGCTAGTATTATGTAGAGATCGATTGAGAAAATTATGTGGGAGTGGGAGAAGACTCAGTAATCACGTTGCTGCAATTTTGGACACAAAGCCCATGGCAGACGCCATGGCCTCATGGTGAACGTCATGAGTGCAACGTGGGAGGCGTGGCAAGTGAAGGGGCCATGGCGGATGCCATGCCATTATGGCGAACGCCACAAGCTCAAACCGCCCTCCTTTGAATTTCTGCATGTTGATTTGTCCTTTTTCTCTATTTTTGGCTATTCTTTGCTCCATTTTCTCATATGTCGACTCCTATTTAGAAAATACGTGCAACAAGCCAAAAATACCAACATAACACTACATAAATAAATGAAATGGATATAAAACCGATAAAGTGCATGTATATCGAGTCGAAAATGTGATGTGTTTCATGGTTATCAAATTACCCCATACTTAAACCTTTGCTTATCCTCAAGCAAGCTGTTATACATATGAAAAAGTTTTGAAAAATGCAGCATCTAATGTCAAGACTCATGAAAAACAATAGCATTCAAATACTCATATTGGGCCACAAACTCTATTTTGGTTAAGATTGTATTAGTAGGTACTAACTTGCACACTAAGGATATCGTAAAAACACAAATCCGCAATTTTGCGGTCATAAGCCTCCCTCTTTTGCAAATCAATCTGAATCATGTTATTATGCTCAAGTCTAACTTACTCATCCTTTTTTTCCTTTTTTCATTCTAGTGCAATCACATTAAGCTCGTTATCCTTTCACACTCATAGTAAGATAATATGTTAGTCATTACGATCTTATCATTATTTTTTCCTTGCACTTTGGCTGAAATACTAACAAGTAAATAGATTTGTATCATTGGGTTAAATGACCGGAAGGTCACCTAACTTAGAAGGAACGCTCCTTTTTAATCATTTTTTTCTTTCTTTTAAGCCTAAGATCATTCACTTATTTGCATCGACTTCTTACGTAGTGTGTGCTTAGGATGGTGTTGAATGCTAAATAAACTACTTAAACACTATTAAAGGATGAGAATTCAAGATTATGACATAATAAGTACTCAAATCGGTTTCCATATTCGAAAGACTTAAGGTGTTAAAACGATAGCGATTTTGTACAGTTTTCCCAAGTCTCCACAATCTAACCTCAATTTTATCTATACCATAATACTTTCTAATCATGCAATAAATTTGATAGTCAATTTTTTTGGTATGGCTCAAGAAAATGGGAATCAATAAACAGCAAGAACCACGCATAAATGAATCGACATGACATGGATTGACTCGACTAATAATAATTAAACTAAAATCTTAATAAACATGAAATAAACTAGAAAAGCAGTAAATCTAACTAAAAAGTAATAAATGGAAAGAAAACAGTAAAGTTCCTCCCCCACACTTAAACCAAACATTGTCCTCAATGTTTTGATAAAGGTGGGAAAAGGAAGAAAGAACCTGGTGAAAAAAAGAATCGTCCACGACATCGACCTTGTTTATATCCTCCACGACCATAATGATGCGGAGGTGGCATACCCATAGTGTGCATATAGTGTGACATATCATCTACCCCCATTTGTAGTCCTATTATCCGCTCGGTGAGGTCTGCTATATTATGCTCGGTCTGTCCTGCATAGTCATGTTGCTGGTCTTGTATCACCTAAATGTCTGCCATCATGTCCAGTTGATGCTGCTGCATAACTCAGAACATAGTGTCATGCTCTGTATCTATATCATTCTGGTGGTGGATCTCCTGGATAGCATCATCAAGGGTCGTACAGTAATTATACTCTTGTGAAGATTGTTTCCCAGATGCATGTTGCATTTGACGCATATATTGCATTATCTCTATTTGTTGTTGATGCATGGCATAAATCATGTTATCTCTCTGAGCATCCATGAAGGTAGAGAAAAACAAGAAATGGGGGGTTTGAATTGTTTTCACAAGAATTAAATTTTTTTGCAACACCACACACACACACACAATAAATACTAACAACAAAAAGAGTTTATCCTAGTTCTCTTGAAATTCAAAGCTACTCCATTCCACCCGGCCAAGGTGATTTCTCCTTCAATAAGGACTTAATCCAATAATCTCAACAGATTACAAAAACGTCTAAGACTTTAACAACCTCTTATCCCTCTCAAGTTTACAGACTTAAACAAGTCACTTGAGGAATTACAAACAGTTTCAAGAATTACAAGTGTTTGACTTAGATGTTTCTAGGTAAGCAGTATAAGCACACTATTAAGAGCTATGGAACGCAACCACACAATATTGAGCAACAACTCTTGTATGAAAGTATTTCTTACAACAATAATAGTGAGAATATGAAAATGTTTTTGTATATGGAGAGAGCTTTCTTTTGGTAGGTTGTGATGAGGCCTTTATATATCTTTTAGATATGATACCGTTGGAGGGAAATCAAAGGAGATTTCGTGCCAACTATAGGAGTTAATGGTAGTAAATTTCTTATCCTTTCCATATCAGTCTTGGATATAATACATTGTTTCCTTAAAAAGATTTGTGCTATACTTAGAATGCTTCCTGAGTATGTTTCTGATCTGGTGATGTCAGATAGACTGTTGACCGTGAATCAGAGTAAGCATGATCCGAGTTTTTGAGCTAGAGTTCAGATGTCTTGTAGTCTTCAAATATTCTCTTGAACAATCTTAAGATATTCTCTTGAATAGTCTTTAAATATTTTCTTACAAAGTCTTCAAATATTCTCTTGAATAGTCTTCAGATGTTCTTGTTCAGAGTCAGATTTGATTTCCTTGTGCTGGGTCAGCTTTTCTTGACTATGTCAGATGCCAGATATTTGTTTCCTTAGTGTTAATTTAACTTATAATCCTGAACACTTAGGAAAATTATTAGGGTACAAAATTGTTTCATTCTTTGTTATCATAAAAACTTAGAGATATATTGTAGAATCCAAATCTTGTTCTAACAATCTCCCCCTTTTTGATGATGACAAAACATAGAATTTTGATGAAACAATAAGTACTTTTCAGAGATGCTACATAAAGAAAATGATTATAGTCAAATAGAGTGACTCCCCCCGAGATTAGCAATCCCCCCCTAAGTCTGATACTTGAGACTTTTAATGTTTAGTATCAGATAGGTTTCTGAGGTAGAGACTTTCTTACCAGATTTTCTTAGGTTGCTTGCCTTGATTTGTTTGTTTTCAGATAGAGATTTATATTTTCTTTGTTCAGATAGATCCTGTAAAAAGACTTAGACTATGCAATTTTTAATGTCAGAATGCAAGCAGTGCATTCTAAGAGTTAGATAAATTATTTCATCAAGAAGACTTCTATTTATTTCTCCCCCGTTTTGTCATACTCAAAAAGACAATAAATTCTCTAGTTATAAATTCACAAAATGGACTAAAACTTCATTGATAAATAAGAGAAGTTACAAATCAGAAGGAAAGAGAAGAAAAGGGCCTCAGAGGCAAAAACACTTAGAAAAGTTACACACAAAAATTCCTAGAGTGCCTAAGGGTTTGGAGGAGGAGGCATCCTCTGAAGAAGCTGAGCTAGAAGATTCAGGATGTTGGAGTTGACTTGATCGTGCTTGTCGAGTCTAGATCTGACTAGTTGATGTTATTTTTGCAACTCTTCCAGAGTCCTTATGACTAAGGGAGCAAGGTCAGTTGTTGATGACTCTCCTTGAGTCAGAGCAACTTCTGTGGTCTTCTCTGAAGGTGAGAAAAACAAGAAAGGGGGGTTTGAATTGTTTGAAAAATAAGCGCTTTTTGCAAAATGAAATCACACAATGATTTTATACTGGTTCGCTTATAACACAAAGCTACTCCAGTCCACCCGGCCAAGGTGATTTCGCCTTCAACAAGGACTTAATCCACTAATCTTGAAAGATTACAAACAACCCCTAAGAGAGAAGAAAATCTCTTAGTCCTCTCAAGTCTACAGACTACAAAGAGTCACTTGAGGAAATCAAATAAAAATTAGATACAAGATGTGTAATCTAGAGTGCTTCTAAGAAAGCAAATATTACAAACTTAAGAACAAATTTTTCACTTGATAAGCAAAAGCTTAGTGAAATTCTTTGAAGAACAAAGATGTTTTTCTTGAGCGTGATATAATTTCAGTATAGTTTTGGCTAGTGATTTCTTTTTTTTACTGAATGAGATTTCTTCTCTATTTATAGGAGTTGAAGTAGAGTTGAAGTAGCGTTGAATCTGTTGGATATTGAGATGTAGTTACGCCATTCCATTAATAGCTTCTGCAGTAGACTTTTTCTCTTAGAAGTGACTACTTACCACAATTAGTATCTTCTCTCTTGGAAGTGGAGATTAACGTCTCTTTCTAATTGAGGAAATCCATTTGCAGAACTTTAACTTGGCTTAAACGTTACTTCATCATGATTAACAATTCTGATTAGAGTCTTTGTGTATCTGGAGAAACTGGCTTCTGATGTTATCTCTTGAAAGTTCAGATGGCGCTGATAACTTCAGAATTTACAGAAGGCATTAGTTCAGAGTCAGAGCTTCTAGACTTTACTTCATGTTCAGATGCTTCTGATACTTTGTAGTTTTGTCCAGAGTCAGAGCTTTCTTGAAACGAGATTCCTCTTTAGATGCTTCTGATACTTGAGATTTTGCATCTGATCTTGTTTTGCATCTGATGACATCATCAGATTTATTTCTTCTTTCTATAGAACCCTGCACACTTAGAAACTTTTCGTTAGGGTGCCATTTTTGGTTTCATCCTTTGTTATCATCAAAATCATGGAATCTGTTGTAGAACAATTTTTGTTCTTACAATCTCCCCCTTTTTGATGATGACAAAACAAATAAAATTATCAGATGAAACATGAAAAATATTAGATCAGATAGACAAAAGCTCCCCCTGAGTTAGTACTAGGGAGTTCAGAAGTTCTTACCAGAGCTTTCCAAGCAATGAGATTTCTGAAAACTTTCTGCAATTTCTTAATTTTAATGTTAGAGTTATTTAATCAGAGCTATTATTTAATCAGAGCTATTTATATCAGAACTATTTCTATAATTGTTGCAGAATGCTTAAGGTTTTAGACATAATTTTCATCAGAGCTATTTAATAATTTCTCCCCCTTTTTGGCATAATCAAAAAGGCATAAAAAAAATAAAAAGAATAATAAAGAGAAAAACATTTCATTAAACAGCACAAAGGCAAACAGCAGTCAAAACATCAGATTCAACAGAATATCAGAGCTAAAAAAAAAGACAGAAGCAAAAAGACTAGGCAAGCAAACAAAATAAATCCTAAGTGCCTAAGGGTTTGGAGGTTGAGGAAGTCTCTGAAGCAACATGGCAAACATGTTCTGGATGTTTTCATTCAAAGCATCTTGCTTGTCCATCCTGGCACGAAGCTCATTCTGATCTTTCTTGATCTCTTGCTGATCTTGCTTTATCTCTTTCAGAGTGTTAAGAATCAGAGGGATCGCAGAGGAAGACTCCCCCTGAATCAGAGCCTGCTGAGCTTCAGCTTCAGCAGCAGCTTGGGCTTCTGCATCTGCCTGAGCCTTGGCTTCAGCTTCCCGAATCCTTAGAAGTTCTGCTTCCTTTGCAATTCTTTCTTCTTCTAACCTCTTAGCTTCTTCTGCTTCCCTGGCCAACCTTTCTTCCTCTAATCTCTTAGCCTCAGCTTCTCTAGCCAGTCTCTCTTGGAGTCTTTCCTCAGAGTCTCTGATGTAGCCATTTCTGACTTGTTCAGAGATACTCTTCAGCCTATAAGACTCAGAGGTCATCCAACTAATGACTCTGTTCCAGTGTGTCCTAACAGATTTAGGATCATCACTAACTTCAGAGTTTTTAGCCAGAGACTTGATCTTCTGGACTGAAGCTTCTGCAACCTGTATAATGGCCTCCTCAAGGGTAGTTATGGTAAGTTCAGGTTCAGGTTCAGGTGAATGAGGTGGAGAGTTTTGAGGGCTGAGATTTAGAGGTTGAGGTTCAGTTTGTTGAGGTTCAGATTCTGCTTGAAGTTCAGAATCTGCGTCTGGTTGAAGACTAGGGGATGAAGCATATAGTGGATTTAGGTCTAATGGGTCAGAGTCTGGTCCAGGTACAGCGGGAATAAATGGTGGAGTGATATTAGAGGTGAAGGGATCAGATGGTTGAGTTTCAGAGGGTAAGGTTGTTGTTTGTTGTGGTGGAAGTGAAGTTTGGAGGGGTGAGGTTACTTCAGATTGTGTTGAGGGTTGTGGAGCGAAATTTTTAGCATAAATTTCAGCTATTGTTGGGGAGTTTGGGTCAGAGTGTTCTTGGTCAGAGGACTCTTGTTCAGAGAACTCTTGGTCAGAAGAAGGGGAAAGGTAAGGGGGTGATTCATATTCAGAGGATGAGGAAGAGCTGTGGTGATATAGTTGATTAGGGTCAGAGGTTGTTGTGAAATTACGAGCAATTTTTAGAACAGGTGGAGGTTGAGAGGTTCTGATGGTTGAAGGAGGGATTTCAGAGGTTGTAAATGTGGGAGGTGTTGGGAGAGGAGTAGAAGAGGCCATCATAGGTATTACAGAAGTAACAGGAGGAATAGACTTACCAGAAGAAGAGATTTTCAGAGGAGCTTTGGTTCCAGAAGTTTCTCCAAGTCTGGGTTTCTTTGCCTTCCTTGCTTCCTCAGCTATCTTCTTCTCAGAAAGACCTCTTTTGTATCTGACCAAATCTTCTACAGAGTCCAGACAGTCTTCAAGGCGGAAATCAGAAATATCAATGCCTTCATCCAGACGATCCTGAAGGTAGATAGCAATGGCATCTCTGGGTTCATTCTTGAAGAACCTTTCAAGGCCATGAGGCATCTTCCTCTGATCTTTCAGAGCTTCCCAGGTCACATCCATAGTGGGCTTGACTCTAATGTCTTTGATGATTCCCATACTCCTCAGATTTCTGGCATTCAGAGGCTTTCCCACATCAATTGCCAGATCATCCATACATCTGGTCTTCTCCAGAGCATCTACCAGCCCATGCTCAATGAAGATGTCAGAGAGCAATCTACCCAGAGGAATGTAGGATCTGGGCTTCATGTTATTCCTGGTTTCTTTGACTGAATCCCTCAGATATCTGAAGAGGAGAACAGGGAGGTTGATCGGGATACCCTTCTGAATACAGTAAAGGATGCATTTCTGATCAGCATTTATGTAATCTGAAGAGTTTGAGGCTGGACGATGATGGATTGTTCCCAGAATAATCTTCAGCCAAACTCGGAGGTTCTGATGAAGCTCCTTGTTCTTAGAGGGGTTTCCTTCAACATTTGCTTTGAAGATTGTAGGGTTAATGACTTCTGTGATGCGCTTGGACCTTGGAGGAATGTTGTAAATCCTTTTACCTCCAGCTTTCTCCATGTTTAGCAAGGAAGCAATTGATGCTTCAGTGATGACAATCTTCACACCCAGAACAAAAGAAACAATGAACTGGTCATCAGCATCTGCACATCTCCAGAACTCCTTCACCAGAAGAGGATAGATTGGACCATAAAGCCTATCGAAGTAGGTTTCCCAACCTTGCTTGCGAAGATCTTCAGTAAGATCAACACCGTTTCTTTTCAAGTTCTCAAAATCTACCAGCGATTCACACAGTACATCCAAACCTTCAAAGGGAGTTGAAAGGTTTATGTGTTGTTCACGTTCAAGAATGTGAGGTTCTTTGTAGACTGGGGTCGTGGTGACGTCTATAACCATGGGTGTTTGAGTGTTTGAGGTTTGGGGATTAGAAGCGGCTTCCATTTGTTGGGAGAAGTTAAAAACTTCTTGCTCTTGAGGATTCATGAAGAAAATTGATGAAGAAGATGAAGAACTGAAGGAGTTGCAGAGAAAACTTCGAGAGAGGGTTTAGGGTTTAAGAGTGAGTGAAGAGTGATAAGTGTGTGAAATGTGAGAAAAATGTTTATATACCTAAGTAAAAACGCATGCAAAACGACACACATACCAGCGTTAGCACAAAAACCAAAATAGCACGTTTGGGGGAAAAATGATTACAGCTCATAAATGAATGTCTAATCCCACAGTTTGCACACTGCTCGAGGAAAACTCAAACGTCTGCCTTTTGAATTTCTTGACAGCTGTCTAGAAGTTCTAAAGTTTGACGCTTCAGAGTTCCACGCGTTGATGTATCTGATCTTCAGGAATACCAAGAGATTGGTTCTGAAGATTTCTAACTCAGATATCTTCTTAACTTGTAGAAGTATCAGAGTCAGAGGCAGAAGTGTATTTGTTTTTATCAGATTCTCATTTTACATGTTCAGAGCCAAATTTTACTCAGGGCAATTTTTAATGTTCAGATTTTCTAAGATAAAAAGAAATCTATCTTCAGCTAGAGGCTTAGTAAAGATATCTGCCCATTGATGTTCTGTATCAATGAACTTCAGCGTTACTATCCCTTTCTGAACATAGTCTCTAATAAAATGATGTTTTATTTCTATGTGTTTGGCTCTGGAATGTAGAATGGGATTCTTACTTAAACAAATAGCAGCAGTATTATCACAAAGGATAGGAATGTTACTCTCAAAGATTTGAAGATCTTCTAGCTGATGTTTCATCCAGAGCATCTGAGTTGTGCACAGTGATGCTGAGATGTATTCTGCTTCTGCAGTTGATAGAGCGATAGTTGACTGTCTTTTGCTAGCCCAGGAGATTAGATTGTTTCCCAGAAGCTGGCAATTTCCAGATGTGCTTTTTCGTTCTATTCTATCTCCTGCATAATCTGCATCACAATAACCAGAAAGCCTATACTCTGATGTTTTCTCATACATCAGGCCCAGGTTAGGAGTTCCTTTCAGATACTTAAGAATTCTCTTAACAGCTGTTAAATGAGATTCTCTAGGATCTGATTGGAATCTGGCACAAAGACAGACACTAAAGAGAATATCAGGACGAGTAGCAGTCAGATAGAGAAGAGAGCCTATCATACCTCGATAGAGCTTCTGACAAACCTTGTTGCTTACCTCTTCCTTCTCCAGAATGCAAGTTGGATGCATAGGAGTTTTTGCAGACTTGCATTCAGTCATGTCAAACTTCTTCAGAACGTCTTTAATGTACTTGCTTTGATAAATGTACGTGACTTCTGGGGTTTGATTGATTTGAATTCCCAGAAAGAACTTTAGTTCTTGCATTAAACTCATTTCAAATTCTGCCTGCATTAACTTAGAAAATTCTTGGCAAACAGAGATATTAGCAGAACCAAAAATAATATCATCAACATAAATTTGGCATATCATGAGATCATTATTAAGGTTTTTACAGAAGAGTGTAGAATCAACTTTCCCTCTGATAAAATTTTGTTCCAGAAGAAAATTGCTCAGACGTTCATACCAAGCTCTGGGAGCTTGTTTAAGTCCATATAAAGATTTCTTAAGTTTGAAAACATGTTCTGGAAAGTTTGAATTTTCAAAGCCTGGAGGTTGATTAACATACACTTCTTCTGAAATATAACCATTAAGAAATGCACTCTTGACATCCATTTGGTATAATTTGATAGAGTGATTAATAGCAAAAGATACAAGAAGACGAATAGATTCTAACCTCGCGACTGGAGCAAAAGTTTCATTATAATCAATACCTTCTTGTTGACTATAACCTTGAGCTACCAGTCGTGCTTTGTTTCTGACAACTTCTCCTTTCTCGTTCAGTTTGTTTCTGAAAACCCATCTGGTTCCAATGACATGAGTGCCTCTGGGTTTAGGAACGAGATCCCAGACATCATTTTTGGAGAATTGATCTAACTCTTCTTGCATAGCTGCCACCCAATCATTATCTTGAAGAGCTTCATCACAGGACGTAGGCTCAATCAGAGACACTAGTCCCAGAGGAATATCTTCAGAAGTTCTGAAGGTAGATCTGGTTCTAACAGGTTCATCTTTGTTTCCCAAAATCAAATCTTCAGATACGTTGCTACGACTCTTGACTTTCCTTGGAATTTCTGGAGATTTAATTTCTTCAGAGTCTGGAGTGACAGTTGCTTCTGGAGTTTTCTTAGATTCTACCAGAGTGATCTCTAAATCTGCAAACTTTTCAACTAGCTTTGACTTTTCAGGGTCAAGCTTATCATCAAATCTAACATGAATTGATTCCTCCACAATTTTGGTTTCTGTGTTGTATACTCTATAGCCTTTAGAGCGTTCTGAGTATCCTAACATAATACCTTTTTGTGCTTTGGAATCAAACTTGTTTAGATGTTCTTTAGTATTTAATATAAAACAAATGCATCCAAAAGGATGAAAATATGAAATGTTGGGTTTTCTTCCCTTACACAGTTCATAGGGAGTCTTATCCAGAATAGGTCTAATAGAGATTCTATTCTGAATGTAACACGCTGTATTTACAGCTTCTGCCCAAAAGTGCTTTGCTACATTTGTTTCATTGATCATGGTTCTGGCCATTTCTTGGAGTGTCCTATTCTTCCTCTCTACAACTCCATTTTGTTGTGGAGTTCTAGGGCAGGAGAAATCATGGGATATTCCATTAGAATCAAATAATTCTTCAAAATCTTTATTTTCAAATTCTCCACCATGATCACTTCTGACTCTAACAATTTTAGAGTCAAATTCTTTTTGCACTTTAGAACAGAAACTGGTGAATACAGAGTGAGACTCACTCTTGTGCCTTAGGAATTTTACCCATGTCCAGCGGCTGTAATCATCAACGATTACAAGTCCATACTTCTTTCCATTGACTGATGCTGTTTTCACAGGACCAAATAAGTCAATGTGAAGAAGCTCCAGAGGCTTGGAGGTAGAAACAACATTTTTCTTTTTAAAAGATGTTTTTGAAAACTTTCCTTTCTGACAAGCTTCACACAGAGCATCTGAAGAAAACTTCAGTTTAGGTAAGCCTCTGACTAACTCAAGTTTAGTTAGCTGAGAAAGTTTTCTCATGCTAATGTGGCCTAAGCGTCTATGCCATACCCATTGCTCTTTGTGAACTGACATTAAACATTTAACATTTTGATCTTTTAAATCAGAAAGATTTATTTTATAAATGTTGTTTTTCCTCTTGCTTGTGAAAAGGACAGAGCCATCGTTCTGACTAATGGCTTTACACGTTTTTTGATTAAAGATTACATCATAACCGTTATCACTTAATTGACTTATGGATAACAAGTTATGCATTAATCCTTCTACAAAAAGAACATCAGATATAGAGGGAAGAGTGCCGTTACCAATAGTTCCGGAGCCTCTGATCCTTCCTTTCTGATCTCCTCCAAAGCCTACGAAGCCAGCGTCTTTAAGTTCCAGGCTTTGGAACATAGACTTTCTTCCCGTCATATGTCGCGAGCATCCAGAGTCCAGGTACCATGACTGGTGTCTGAACTTTGCTGCATAGGATATCTGCAACATAGATAATCTTATCTTTCGGTACCCAGAATCTCTTGGGTCCTTTCAGATTAGTTTCCCAGAGTTTCTTACAACTTTGGGTCTTCTAGCATTTTTAAATTTGTGTTCTTGTGTGTGTGTGTAGTGGTATGAAAAAGGCGATTTAATTAGGTTACTGGTAGAAGTTTTATCAGAATCAGAATCATACCCAATTCCCCTTTTATTATTCTGACCTACTCCATAAATCATGGATGCCATAATACTCCTATTTATCCCATTCTTCAGAAATTGTTGAAAGGCTTCTTCATATTTATAAATAATTTCATTTGAAGTTTGTGGTGCTTGAGACAACACTTCTTCTAATTCTAAGTTTTTCGTTTTAGCTTCATCTCTTTCTAACGTTAAAGATATGATTGTATCATCTCTTGTTAGAATTGTTGTCTCAAGTTTACTACACTCTTCAGATTTTGCTTTAAGAAGACCTTTAATGTTTTTAACTTTTTGTTTTAATTTCTGAAGAGAGGTAAGAGTTTCTGATAAACATGATTCTAAGTCAGATCTAGAAAGTTCAGAAAATACCTCTTCAGATTCTTCATCTGAGCTGCTGGATGTGGTAGCCATAAGAGCTATTTTGGTTTCCCGTGCGGATTTGTGATTTGTTCTATCCCCATGCGGAGTTGTTGGTCTTCTACCCCGTATTCGGTAGATGTAAACCCTAATTTTTGTGGTTATCTTCATTCAATATTTGATGATGATTTTCCTTTGCTTGTATAAGTTGCTCAGATCAGCACTTATATCCCCAGCAAGTCTTTTGTGGATAATTGCCGTATGCTAGCAATTTTATCCCCAGTGGGTCTTTTCACCGTATGCTCGTGATTTGTTCCCTGGATCATTGATTCTTTATCAATGCATCCCCAGCTAGTCCCTGTCGATAATTGCCGGATGCTTGCAATTTATCCTCAGCAGATCGCCTTTCATTTACCCTTTTGTTGGTAATGTCTGTTGCTCCCTTTTGATTGGTCATCATTATATACCTAGTTTGGTATCCCGATACCTTTCTTTTCGGATGATTTATCCTTTATTAACCCAGTAACCGGTTGTGGATAATCTTCCATGCGAGTATATTATTCACGGTCTGCCGGTAATGAATAATATATCTCATGCACTCTTCCGTCGAAGCCTTTTGTGTTTCCCCAGTCGAGTAAGATTCGTTTTTTCCCTTTGCGGAGTCGAATATTTCTTTGTTGTCGGATAATTGCCGGATGCTTGCAATTTATCCTTTGAGTTGTCTTTCGTTTACCCGGATGCTTGGTATCGATCGTCTCTCTGTTTCGGTAGATCACCTATTATATACCCAGTAACCGGTATCTCTGGTGTTTCTTACCATGCGAGTTTATTATCTACGTTCTGACGGTAATAGATAATATATCTCATGCGAGTATTCTTATCCACGGTCTGCCGGTAATGGATATTGTATCTCATGCACTCTTTGGGTTTGTGTCCCCAGTTGAGTAAGATTCGTTTTCCCGTTGTGGATTCGAATGCCCATCCTGTAAGTCGATTTGCTTTTTCAAGCCCTTCTTTCGGATGATGAGTGTTTTGGAAGTGAAAACCAATTCACGTCTTCGGATTTTATCCTATAAACAACCCAGTACCCGGTTCAGGATAATCTTCCATGCGAGTATATTATTCACGGTCTGCCGGTAATGAATAATATGTCTCATACGCTCTTTAGTTGGAATCCTTTGTTGATTTTCCCCAACTCAGCAAGATTCGCATTCTTTGTAGAATCGAATGTCCATCCTTTAAACAAGTCTGCTGTTCTAGCTTTCTTTCGGATGATGAGTGTCTTGGAACACACACCAATTCACGTTTTTTGCCCATCCTTTAACCAGTTTGCGTTTTGGATGATGAGTGTTTTGGAACACACACCAATTCACGTTTTTTGACCATCCTTTAAACAAGTCTGCTGTTCTAGCTTTCTTTCGGATGATGAGTGTTTTGGAACACACACCAATTCACGTTTTTTGCCCATCCTTTAACCAGTTTGCGTTTTGGATGATGAGTGTTTTGGAACACACACCAATTCACGTTTTTTGTCCATCCTTTAAACAAGTCTGCTGTTCTAGCTTTCTTTCGGATGATGAGTGTTTTGGAACACACACCAATTCACGTTTTTTGCCCATCCTTTAACCAGTTTGCGTTTTGGATGATGAGTGTTTTGGAACACACACCAATTCACGTTTTTTGCCCATCCTTTAACCAGTTTGCGTTTTGGATGATGAGTGTTTTGGAACACACACCAATTCACGTTTTTTTCAGCCATCCTTTAAACAAGTCTGCTGTTCTAGCTTTCTTTCGGGTGATGAGTGTTTTGGAACACACACCAATTCACGCTTTTTTTGTCCATCCTTTAAACAAGTCTGCTGTTCTAGCTTTCTTTCGGGTGATGAGTGTTTTGGAACACACACCAATTCACGCTTTTTTTGTCCATCCTTTAAACAAGTCTGCTGTTCTAGCTTTCTTTCGGGTGATGAGTGTTTTGGAACACACACCAATTCACGCTTTTTTGTCCATCCTTTAAACAAGTCTGCTGTTCTAGCTTTCTTTCGGGTGATGAGTGTTTTGGAACACACACCAATTCACGCTTTTTTGTCCATCCTTTAAACAAGTTTGCTTTCGCTTTCTTTCGGATGATGAGTGTCTTGGAACACAAACCAATTCACGATTTCGGATCTTATCCTATAAACAACCCAGTAACCGGTTCAGGATAATTTTCCCTTCGAGTATATTATTCACGGTCTGCCGGTAATGAATAATATGTCTCGTTCACTCTTGGGTCAATCCTTTGTTGCTTCCCCTCAGAGTAAGATTTGCATTCTTTACAGAATCAAATATCCATCCTATAAACAAGTTTGCTTTCGCTCACTTCAGGATGATGAGTGTTTTGGAAGTGAAATCCAACTCACGTCTTTGGTCGGTCACCTGTTACATACCTACAACCCGGTATCCTTGGTGTTCCCTCCTTTCTGCTCCCTATTATGACCTCGGTCCCCCTGTGGAGTCAGATTTTCCTGAGTTTGTTACCCTTATGCTCGGTGACATCTCATTTTGTTGTTGCTTTCCCTCAGTGGAACTTTTTGTGCTTCTCCTCAGGAGTCAGCTTGTGTCTCTCCAATGGATTTATTTTCCTTTGGAATTCTTTTCCCAGTGTGAGTCCTTCACTCCCCAGTGAGTTCTCTGGTCTGTTCTCTGTTTTTCCCCTAATCAGAGTCGTGTTTCGATCACGTTATGTCAGTCTTATCTTCCCCAGTTTGGAGTCGTGACTTGTCCACACATTTCTTTTTCTTTTATTATCCCCAATTAGAGTCTTGTCAGAGTCTCTGTTCCTGGCGAGTGTATCACTCCGATGGATCGTCTTTTCTTCTGTGTGAATCATATTCCCCACAGAATTTGTGTCTTTTGCATGCATACATTTGCATCATGAGGTCTCTTAGGGACCAAAATTTGTCTCATTACTGTTATTTAAGCCCATTCTACCGCGTCGAGATGAAGATTTCTAAACTTCGCTTCTCCGGCTAGAATGACCTTAAATAGGGGCATCTGTAAGACCCCAATTTTGGGCCCTAAGATCCCTCATGGCCCATATCATATCATATCATGGCCTCAAGGATCATTGCATGCCCTAGTTTCCCTCCTAGTGGGTAGATTGCCTTGTGGGTTGATTTCTTGATCACCAAGCATACTTTGCATTTGTATATCTTTGCTTTCATATGTTTATTATTCAAAAAGTACAAAAATATTGTCAGTCTAACCTTGTTGCTTGCAGTTGAAGCCATCATCAGCAATTAGGTCAAAGTCAGTCATTGATCAGTCAAAGCAGTGGATGGTGGCCATTCTTGCAGAATTTGGGCACCATGATCAATAATCAAAAGTTCATACAACTTGGGACATCATTTGAAGTCAAGTTCTCAAAGAATTAGGGTTTGGAATTCATCAGAAGAGGTTCAGTCAGTGCAAAACCCTAGAAAAGTCAAACTTGGTCAACTGTTGATTTAATCAAGGATTTGATGGATAGAATTGATCTGAAGGAGCTCATTCATGCTTATACAAGCCTCATCTATCATGTCAAACCTCATCATGGAAGAAAATCAAGTCAATCAGAAAATTTTCCAGAAATAGCAAGTGGACCTGTAATTTCAACTGCCAAAAATGGAAACTTCTTGATCCTTAACTTATATCATGATACAAGCTTCAAATGAATTTTTGCCCAACATGAAAGTTGAAGATCTTGTTCTCCCATTTTCAAAAAGTCCAAGAACTCTCAAATCCCATGTGTGGTTGTCAAGATATGATCAAATCATTTTCACCAATTTTTGAATTTCAACAAGGCATATCTCTCAAACCATAAGGCCAAATTTGGTGGGGTTTTTTCCTACAAACCACATTTTTCATCCTCTTTCCAAAAATATAAATTTCATTCATCAAAACCTTGCCAATCAAAATGGCATTTTTGGACCTTTTTCATTTAAAATCAAGTTTGACCAACCATTGACTTTTTGATTTAAACACTTTTTCTCATTTTTGCCAATTGGGAAATGTTTTAAATCATATTTGAAACTTGCCTCAAGCCTTAAATCATGTCCATACCACCATTTTACCATAATTTTGGCAAATGTGCATAATTGGCAAAATATGCAAATGGCTTCATAAGTGAGAGTACAAGCAAGCAAGTCATGTGCAGTTGCAAAACAGCAAAAGCAAGGTCTGTATACAGCTGGTTTTAGGCCCATTCGACCACAAGCTCTACACCCTCCATTTCACTTGTGCACATAATTAGCAATTGGCATTTTGATTCATAAAATTAAACTTGGATTAGCATGTGATAATGTGAGCTTAAACAGATGAATATAAGTGCATTTTTCTGCCATTGGCCAACCCTAGTAGCAGCCACACACAAAAAACTCCATTCTCTCCTTCTTGCAATTTGGCATATTGAGATTTTCTGCTCAAAACAACAAAAACCCTTGAACAAACCTTCATTGTTTCTTCATCTAGACATACTTCTGAGCTCATTTTCGCCATCAGAACCCTGCTGGAACTCCATCCTCGAGCACTGTTTTCTTCAACCCCTTCCAATGGCAGACCACGATTTGTTCACTTCCAAGCACACTTAAGCTAAAAGAACTTCATCATTTATCACTTCAAAGCATAGGGAACGTCTGTTTCAAGCATCCAAAAGCAAAAACACTTGAATCAACCCTGCCCTGCAGATTTGGTTAGTTGCTCGAATCTTTTATTTTCTAAAATGATGCCATGCTTATGATAGTTTGATGTATGCTGATTCTAATGAATGATAGTTTGCCCGAAATGATCAACTATGCTGAGAGAAATATGAGTTTTCATTTTATGCTTGAATGTGTTTTCCATCGATTTGCTCACATATGTGTGATTTCATGAAAACCCTTGCCACATTCTTGTTGTTTGGTGTATAATGATGCTATTAGAATGTTTGATTTAGATTTCTGGGCACATTGGATTTTCGAGCTCATGATGTTGATCGAATTTATGCTGCTGCTGTTCATGATCTTTACATGTTTTTTTTTCCAGTTTGTTTTCCATGGTCATGTTTGGGAATATGGTTGTTAGATGTTAGTGTCATGCTGCTTGCCTTGCCATCGTGTGTTTTGCTCGAAATCTGTCAAATGATGATGAACCATGAACATGAACTTGATGAGTACTGTTGCATTTAAACATAACTCTGTCCAGAAAAATTCCCTTGGTTATGATTGTTTTGCTGTTAGTTGATGAGGTTTCATGGCCACGATTATGTGTTAATGTTGTTGTTCATGTGCATGATGATGATGAACATGAAGATGATAATGCCCTGCAGTTTTGAAACCCCATGAGCATTGTCCTGAAATCCATGAGAAATATGTTGTATGTTGTTGTGCTTAAATCGTAAACTTGCCAAGCATTCCTCATGAACTGATAGTGTTGGTTTGTTGTTATGTTGTGGTTGTACGAAGAATTTTGTTAAAATGCTATGCTGTTGTAATTGCTGGCCGAGTTTTTGTGTTGCTGTTGTTGCCATATGCCATGAATGCTGTAAAACCCTAGGGTTTTAGAAACCCAGAACCATGAACAACCATTGGCCATGTTTACTGTTCCATTGGCAACAGCCAATGAGAACATTTCCTGGGGCGCCCTGAAACGATGCCGTTTCAATTAGTGAGGCGCAGAATTACACTTATGCCATCGGTTGACTTTGTTTGACCCCATTTGCCATGCCTTTTGTTCATATTGCATTCAATTATTCACTAAACTTAAACAATTCATTTTTAATTCAATTTTTATCCAAAAATCATGCAATTTTTTCCATCATGATCACAAATGAGTCTAGTATTTTATTGTGAATTTTAATTAATTTTTCAGTGGCTGGATTTTAATTGATAATTATTTTCTTGACATGTATGCATAAATGATACACATTGCCATTCCTTTTGTGAAATACTCATATTGTATCCAATGAGCTTGAATTTTTTTGTGATGAAACTAGACACATTGACCTTTGTTTCCATATAGAGTTTATGCATTTCCCATTTGTGGTTTGTGAGTTACAAATTTTTGAAGTTGTGTGTTACATTTGGTGCTACATGAATGATATGCAAATGTATGATTTTTGTTCACATGCTTCCTTACATCCAAATGACCTCAAATTTTGCATGAATGATCTATCACATGTCTAGTTTGTGTATGAATTTTCTTGGAATTAATCTTGCTGTTTTCCATTTGATTGAGAATTTTCTTCCATGCTTAGTCATTTGTTGACTTTATGTGATACATGTTGCCAAATCTTTTGTGAAATTCTCAAATCTTATTGTATGACCATGAAATTTCATATGTGATAACTAGACATCTTGAGCTTTGCATTGGTGTTAATCTCATTCATTTCTCTTCTGTTTTCAATTTGATATGATTTTTTGAAGTTGACCCATGTTTGTTGACTTTCATCATGCTTACTTGAATTTGGTTTGACTTCATGATTTTACTTGATTGCCTTCCTCTCATCCAAATGCCATGAAATTTTACATGTCTACCATGCTAGATGTTAGGATTGAGTGTGATTTATTTCATGATTTTTGAGATTGTTTGAGTTGACTTTTGAAAGAGGTCTTGCTGTTGACCTATTTGTGCTCTTTCTTGCCATGCTTTGCATCCTTTTGCATATGAAATGACATTGGTGCATGATTTGATTGTGAATCCAATTGAGATTGCTTCCTAAATGTTTGAACATGAATTGGGTTGACTTTTCCTTGCTGCCTTGACTTTTTCTTTCATCTTTGACCCTAGGCTAGTCCTAGTGGTCTTCTAAGCTTATGTTGAGTTCATCTGTTTCAGGTTAAGCACCAATGCCTTGAGGATCATTCAAATGTGTTTTAGTTTGATTGTTTAATGTGCTAACTTTTGTTTTGTAGGTGACTCATATGCTTGAGTCTTTGTGCCTTGCACAATTGATCCCTCTGTGGTTGACTTTTGTTTATCCATTTGCCTTTGATTTTGACTGTTGAACTGTTTGCTAATAAGTTTGACTTTTTCAGGTACTTTAGTTGCTTAAGTTCTTTAAACTTGCTTGCTTTGCTATTTAGCATTTGCTTTGAGGTATAAACCTTTCTTCTTCATGTAGTCTGGAGACCCGGTCTGTTATTTGACCGGGCAAACTGTCTGAAGTCCTCCTTAAGAGGCAATGCCTGTGTGTGTTTAAATTTGTCCTAAGCAGGAAAAGTCCTTCAAGTAAGGCAATTGGTGGAAGGTAGGGATAAGCAATCTATCCCCCACTATTCAGTGTGTCCTCTCATTGCTCCCATTACATGGTTGAAGCATTGAGATAAAAACCCAAGATCTAATCGAGTCAATAAAGGGGAAAGAGTTCCATCTTTCTGAACTCCCCCACTTTCTATTATCTGATGCTCTCTCTGATCTGAGATAGAAGCAATGAGGCACACCCCTCATCTCCTTTTCATCTGCTTCACCTTAGCCTCTCAATGGCAAGGTTAAGAGCGACCTTTACCCATTACAGTGGACTTTCATAGTCAAACCCTCTTGTGTGAGCCCCCATTGTCTTGGCTATAGAGTGTGCTGTTTGATATTCATTGATTGATTGATTGCTTCATATGCACATGTTTGCCTGTATGTTATGCATTTATCATCATCATCAATTGCCATTAGTGCATGATCATCTCATTTGCTTTTGTGATGCCATCATTGTTGTTTGCCCATTGAGGACAACTGTAAGTCCATCTCTTTGGCATTTGCTCCTATGATATGGAAGGATAGAGTGTAAGACCTCATTGGTCACTCATATCTTCTGTCATTGCTTTGTTTGTATGTGAGGTCACAGTTATAAGTCCCTGTAAGTTGGCATCTGTTGTCCTGTGATCATAATTTGATCTGTTTAATTTGTATGTGAGGTTGCAGTTATAAGTCCCTGTAAGTTGGCATCTGTTTTCCTGTGATCATAGTTGGTTTCATCTGTTTGTATGAGAGGTTGCAATTATAAGTCCCTGTAAGTTGGCATTTGCATTCCTGTGATCATATTGTTGCTTTTGTTCTTGTATGTGAGGATCCATTGTAAGTCCCTGCAATGTGGCATTGGTATTCCTAGGACCATACTGTGGAGTTAACCTAAGTCCAGACAGATTGGCAGTTGACTTCCATATTTCATCTTTGTTTTTCTTTTGAGGAGATTGGTGTAAGTCCATTGAGTGGCATCTGATATCCATTTCTGTTTTAGGAGACTGGTGTAAATCCATCTATTGGTATCCGGTATCCGCCTTTTATTTCTTTGCCTGTGGAGATTAGTGTAAGTCCATAGAGTGGCCTCTGATATCCCGTTTTGTTTTAGGAGATTGGTATAAGCCCAGTGATTGGCATCCGATATCCGCTTTTGCTTTCTTTCTTTGTTTGTTTGTTATTATCCATTGCTATTCCAAAGGACACACTTGAATCATCCCTTATATGATTTCAAGAAGTGAACCTTCTAAGAAGTTTTACTATCCATATCCATCCATTCATCATTCATTATGTCCTAAACCTTTTCACACATTAGTTTTCAAACTTGACATAAGTGTTGTGCAAATATTTTCACGTTTTCTAACTAAAAACCTGGACCCAAGTCCTTGACTTTTTTCAAACTCCATTTTCATAACACTTCTTTTGAATCAATCTTAATCATACTTTGACTTCACTTTCATAATCACAATCAATTAACTTCACTCATTCACTTGTTTTGGCTTTGTCCATTGTTAATCTTGTCACATTAGCCATAGGTTTCAATTATCATTGTGGTTGATGTAAAACTTGCCTATCCTTAGTGAGTCGACAGTAAGACTTCCGTACTGAAAACAGGGCTAACCCCTCTAGTGCGTCGAAGCTATCCTCACATGGTGGATGTTGTTTTTTGGTCGAGTGTTCTCCCATTGATAATGAAAAGCCTCAGTGCTATTGTTTAAAACTGAATCCACCAACTTTTGGAAATCTTTTAGCCGAACTACGGCGTTTTGATCCTTACCTTTGATGGAAGGTACGTAGGCAGCGGGTTCATCCGTTCAAACCCAATAACACAAAAATAACTAACTTGTACATTCTTTTCTCACCATCCCAATCATGTTTGCACAATATTTTTGTCATAACAAACAACAATTTAGCATAACAAGTGTGAAAAGGGCTCCCTAGGAGTACCTAGGACGTAGTGGGTGCCTAACACCTTCCCATTGCGTAATTTACCCCTTACCCAGACTCTCTGATCTTTTTATTAGTTTTCTACGTGTAAAACTTCTTAGGCTTTTGTTCGCTTTTTAGCCAGTCCTTTGGATAAATAAAAGTGCGGTGGCGACTCGAAATTTCAATGTATCTCATAGCTTATGATTTAATCAATAGATCATATAGCGACGAATACACCGCTACAGAAAAGTGGCGACTCTGCTGGGGATATAAGAATTCAGAATCCCTGGTGGTATTGCCTACTTTTCACCCTTGTTGTGCTATATTATTATTGTTTATTTGACATATTTTTGTACAATTTGGGATCACTGTATTGATTGTAATGTGTGAATTGCTTGATATACAATTGCTGTTTGCTTTGGTGATCTGTGAGATGAGTTCTATACCCGAACTCGAGTGCTCTCTAGGATAGGAGAATGGCATAGTCTTGGTGACTGGTGTGGAGTAGTCCTTAGCCAGTTGACTTGCGAGTCCATTCACTTGGTGGAGGTCATGTTGAACTAATAATGTCACACAAGTTATTTGTGGTTAGGCATTATTCTTTCAATCATGTGCCGCAGAAGCCAAGGACCTTAGTTTACCAAACCAATCTTGGCCTATTTTTAGGACCGTAGTGCGGAGGTCGTTCAGATGTCAGTTCTGATACGATTGTTACGCGATACTACACTCATAAGAGTTTCTCTTGAGAATATTCTTGGAATACGAGTATTCGTTCCTCCGATAATATTCGAAAGATGGAACGATGATTATGGGAACCTCTGATAGAACATGTCTGGCAGGTTTAAACCCTAGTACACTCCCTTTGGGTGGTTCTTAACCGAGACTCCATGCTCGTGACTCTCAACAAACCCGTGATTCGTGGTTGAGTCGTTCAAACATTGTTAATATCAATGGATCCCGGATCAGGTGTAAAACCTAAAATCCATCAAAGCGGCTGGTTGATATTAGGGATGTTTGAACCGGTTCACGTACCGTTAATATCAATGGAACTTGGGTGTCGATAAGGTGAAAACCTAAATCCACCAAAATGGATGATTGATATTAGGGATACATAGAGCTTTCCCACGACCTTTGTTTGGTGTGCTTTGCTTGATCCTTGAGTGTGTTTGTTGCATTCATGCATTCACGCATTCATCCGCATTCATGTCATCAGAAAAAGAGAAAATTTTCAAAGAACTCAAAGGAGTTTATTTGCAAAAAATTTCAAAACATGAAAAAACCAGGAAAATTTTTTCACCTGATATATCTGATGAGATATTCTCATATATGATCAAAATGCTTAAAAATTTCAAAGTTTGCAAATAAAACCCTCGGGTTCCTTTGAAGTAAAAAAACAAGCATATGCATAAACACTTCATGCATCATTTGCATAAACAGGTGTTTTGTTCCGGTCTCCCGTCCTGTGGTCCGACCCTGCGATCTTCATTTATTTTGAAGACGCACTTTGCCGGTACTATACCAGAGCCAACTCTGCCAGATTGATGGATCATCCTGAACAAGAGAGTTGTGGACTCGAAGAGGATTTTGCCAGCCTATGTGCTTTTGACGGATTTATTCCTGCTGATGGATTTATTCCTGTTGATGGATTTATTCCTGGTTAACCAATCCCGGGCTGGCATTGGCTACTGTTCTGGGGCACTTAAGGAGCAAGGTTTGTTCACAAGTGGAGGATTCATCCATGACGATCAACCTGAAGAAGAGGAAGCTGCTGCTATCTTAGAAGGATGCAGAAGATCTGAACAATTTCATCATTCCTGGTGGTGTCTGCCACAATTGGGTCGCTGTGGATGTTCCTACGGTCATTCATGAGTCAGCGTGATTTGTTCATTTTGTTTAAAACCCTTCTCCCATGCCAAAAGGAGAAGTGATGACATTGTTGGCAGCATTTTAATACAATGATGTTTTCATTCAATTAATGCATTGTTTAACATTTGTTTTTCCATTTGTTTTCACTTTTTGCTTTTTGCATGAAATCAGTGATCACAAAAAACCCTGAAAAACGAAAGCAACATTTTTTCATCTGCATAAATGATTTGCTTGTTTAAATACAAATGCTTTTCATTATCCAGAATCATTATGCAGGGATTTCTAAACCCATTGAACATAATGATCCAACGCCATCTCCCAATCTTGAAGTCCTTGTATCTGAGGCAGAGGAAGATGATGTTGAAGGGGATTCCTGATGAGATTACCCGCCTTCTTGAGCACCAAGAGAGGCTCATTCAGCTGTATCACGAGAATCAGCAAAACAGTCAAACTGGGGCATTAAAAAAAAAAAAAAGAAAAAAGAAAAAAAGAAGGAAAAAAAGAGGGTGAAAAAGATGAAAAAATCAAAAATCAGGAAAATTTTTCCAAATATTTTTCCAAAAAAAAAAGAAAAAAATTATACCCTCAAGTCCCTAGTTGACTGATGCTGAATGGATTCAGAGTCGATATGACCAGTTGAATCTGATTGAAGAGCGATTGACTGCCATGTGCCATGGTCAGTTATATCAACAGAGAATGAAGAAAGCATTCGACAAGAAGGTCAAGCCTCGTGTGTTCCGAGAAGGAGACCTCGTGCTCAAGAAAGTTTTGTCTTTCGCGCCCGATTCCAGGGGCAAGTGGACTCCAAACTACGAGGGTCCATATGTTGTTAAGAGAGCCTTTTCAGGCGGTGCTTTGATGCTTACAACAATGGATGGGGAGGATTTCACTCGTCCTGTGAATTCAGATGCAGTTAAGAGATACTTTGCCTAAAAAAAAGTATATGCAAATGAAAAAAACAAATGGAAAAAAACAGAATAGCTCGCTAAGTTGAAAACCCGAAAGGGCGGCTTAGGCAAAAATGAGCGTCTCGGTGGAAAACCCGCAAGGGTAATTCAGGCAAAAATTAGAGACTTGAAAAAAAGAATACATTTGCATCCCGCTAGATTGAGTACCTCACTTTGGGGCAATCTAGGCAAAAATAAGGGATTTGGCAAGTAACTGCATCCTGACAAGACTTTCTGTTCCATCAGTCGTCATTTCGTCAGAAGATTCTCGATTCGTCGTCAACTGAAGCTTCGGATACATCGAGATTCAAATTGGTAGAGAAAGGATCATTATGTTCAATGTAGCCCTCTTCCAATATATATCACTGATTTCAAATTTGTACAGATCTATGGAGTCTTGCCATTTGCAGGCTACCATTCTATCAAATCAATTTGAGCTTTTTATCCAATTTATTTGCACTCTTATTTGTTTCAATTCAACAAATGTTTTGCATGTTTTAAATTGATAAAATGTCATTGTTTTAAACAAATCAAATTTTTCAAAAAAAAATTTGTTTAAACAAAGTGAACATTCACAAGATTGAAAGGATACTCAAGAATATCTCAGTGCTCTCCCGAGGGTGGCATGATTTCCAACAGGTAAGACATTGGTTCATATTCCTGGTTTGGTGGTATCTTCTTTCTTCAGATCTTTGTTGAGGTTGTTCCTCAAAACAGAGTTGTTGGTGGGGTTGTTCCCCAGTATAGTCGCAAGCAGAGTGTTGTTGAAGACTTCGTTTTCTCCAGCAGCAGTTTTCCCAGCGTGGGTGTTTCCTTATAGAAGTTTCGGCGGTTGATGGTTTGTCATCTTGGTGCCCCGTCACTCTCTCCAGTGGGTCGTACCCCGGACTTTATTTGTCTCCTCAGCACAGTCATGAGTATAACTGATTGATTGATACTCCCCTCGGAGTCGCGAGTAGAGCTGTTATTAACATCCCCATCGCAGTCATGAGTAAAACTGTTGTTAACATCCCCACCAGAGTTGCAAGTGGAGTTGTTACCGCTTTTCCCCCATGCAGTGTGCCAGCAGGATTTGTCTGTTTCCTCAGCACGTTTGTTTCCTTTTGAAGACTCGGTAAGTCAGCGGTTTGATACCCGGTACTTTACCCTTTCCCCGGCGAAGTCGTCTGTGGAATTGTTGCTATCTCTCCATCAGAGTGCTTATTTCTCTTCAGCAGGACAGGATTTATTTTCCTATTCAGTGTTTGATTGGGTTGACATCCCAGTATTGCAATCATCTTTTCCTCAGCATAGTCTGCAGAGTAGTTGTTGTGGCAGTTTCGCCTGTTGAATACTACTTCAATCCCCGATATGGTTGGATGATGGCTTTGGCCTCCAGTGAATGGATTGATTTCCTGACTGTTTGTGATCCCAAGTAGAGTGGCTTGTATTGCAGAATCTACTTGTTGTGATCAGTTTGCTGTGTATATTCTCCCCAAGTGGAGTGGTTCGTTGCAGAATCTACTTGTTCGATCTGTCCTCCCTCAGTGGTTTGGTCCCAAGAGAGTAGCCGACAGTTTTCCCCAGTAGAATTGCTTAGGCAGTTAGATTCTATTTGGATGATATCATTCTCCCTCAGTGGGTTGTCCCCCAGCGGAGTTATGTGGAGTTGCTTCTACAGCAGTTTGTGCTTATGCATTTGTTGTTTCTCAGTTTGACACTGGGATCCCTTGCAGATACTTTGGGATTTCTCTTGTTCCCCTACAGATTCGTCTTGGTGGCCGCTTTACCCGTTGTGACTTTCTGTACCCTGATTGGGTTGTTTCCTAATATCTCTGACCCGCTGCTTCTTCAGCAGTACTTGCAGATCTTTGCTTTTCAGCATGAAGATCTCCGCAGATTGGCTCTCCAGTTGGTTTTTCCCCCTGGAAGTATAATACCGGACGTTTGGTTCTTGAACCTGTTTGTGTTAGAATTGTCTGTTGTGTCAGCATTCATCAAACATAAATCACGCATATTCATGCATATTCATGAAACATTCAGATATTCATGTTGCATTTCTCGCCATATATCTTTTGTTTGTCGTGTCTACTGCTATGGTGATATAGATCTCTTTACAGATCTCCCCAAGCAGATGTTGGGTGTTAAATCTCTCCATATAGAGTCAGCCCATAAGCAGAAAATGTGTCTGTCTTCCCTTCTGCAATTCCCCACTGAGATATATCCTCGTGGATGACGGTTTCTTCCGTTTCCTCCCAACACATATATTGGGATGGATTTTCCTATTTGAGTTACATCCTCATTAGGACGTGTCTTGATTCAGTCTGTCTTTTCGGATCATTCCCGAATTGGCTATTTGTCAAATGTCTTGTGTTTCCCAGCGGGTTGTTCCCCAGCGGAATGTTTTTGGGCCTCTACCCTCATACCGGTAGTTGTAAGTCCTATCTTTCCTGGCTTTCTTGACAGAATTTGTGGTTATACACCTTTTTTTCTCCAGCCAGAGTTTTTGGTTTTCTACCTACTACCCGGTAGTTGTAAATCCTATTTTCCTGCTCTTCAGCAGTTTGTGGTTTGTTATAAACCCTATTTTGGTTTCCCGTGCGGATTTGTGATTTGTTCTATCCCCATGCGGAGTTGTTGGTCTTCTACCCCGTATTCGGTAGATGTAAACCCTAATTTTTGTGGTTATCTTCATTAAATATTTGATGATGATTTTCCTTTGCTTGTATAAGTTGCTCAGATCAGCACTTATATCCCCAGCAAGTCTTTTGTGGATAATTGCCGTATGCTAGCAATTTTATCCCCAGTGGGTCTTTTCACCGTATGCTCGTGATTTGTTCCCTGGATCATTGATTCTTTATCAATGCATCCCCAGCTAGTCCCTGTCGATAATTGCCGGATGCTTGCAATTTATCCTCAGCAGATCGCCTTTCATTTACCCTTTTGTTGGTAATGTCTGTTGCTCCCTTTTGATTGGTCATCATTATATACCTAGTTTGGTATCCCGATACCTTTCTTTTCGGATGATTTATCCTTTATTAACCCAGTAACCGGTTGTGGATAATCTTCCATGCGAGTATATTATTCACGGTCTGCCGGTAATGAATAATATATCTCATGCACTCTTCCGTCGAAGCCTTTTGTGTTTCCCCAGTCGAGTAAGATTCGTTTTTTTCCTTTGCGGAGTCGAATATTTCTTTGTTGTCGGATAATTGCCGGATGCTTGCAATTTATCCTTTGAGTTGTCTTTCGTTTACCCGGATGCTTGGTATCGATCGTCTCTCTGTTTCGGTAGATCACCTATTATATACCCAGTAACCGGTATCTCTGGTGTTTCTTACCATGCGAGTTTATTATCTACGTTCTGACGGTAATAGATAATATATCTCATGCGAGTATTCTTATCCACGGTCTGCCGGTAATGGATATTGTATCTCATGCACTCTTTGGGTTTGTGTCCCCAGTTGAGTAAGATTCGTTTTCCCGTTGTGGATTCGAATGCCCATCCTGTAAGTCGATTTGCTTTTTCAAGCCCTTCTTTCGGATGATGAGTGTTTTGGAAGTGAAAACCAATTCACGTCTTCGGATTTTATCCTATAAACAACCCAGTACCCGGTTCAGGATAATCTTCCATGCGAGTATATTATTCACGGTCTGCCGGTAATGAATAATATGTCTCATACGCTCTTTAGTTGGAATCCTTTGTTGATTTTCCCCAACTCAGCAAGATTCGCATTCTTTGTAGAATCGAATGTCCATCCTTTAAACAAGTCTGCTGTTCTAGCTTTCTTTCGGATGATGAGTGTCTTGGAACACACACCAATTCACGTTTTTTGCCCATCCTTTAACCAGTTTGCGTTTTGGATGATGAGTGTTTTGGAACACACACCAATTCACGTTTTTTGACCATCCTTTAAACAAGTCTGCTGTTCTAGCTTTCTTTCGGATGATGAGTGTTTTGGAACACACACCAATTCACGTTTTTTGCCCATCCTTTAACCAGTTTGCGTTTTGGATGATGAGTGTTTTGGAACACACACCAATTCACGTTTTTTGTCCATCCTTTAAACAAGTCTGCTGTTCTAGCTTTCTTTCGGATGATGAGTGTTTTGGAACACACACCAATTCACGTTTTTGCCCATCCTTTAACCAGTTTGCGTTTTGGATGATGAGTGTTTTGGAACACACACCAATTCACGTTTTTTGCCCATCCTTTAACCAGTTTGCGTTTTGGATGATGAGTGTTTTGGAACACACACCAATTCACGTTTTTTTCAGCCATCCTTTAAACAAGTCTGCTGTTCTAGCTTTCTTTCGGGTGATGAGTGTTTTGGAACACACACCAATTCACGCTTTTTTTGTCCATCCTTTAAACAAGTCTGCTGTTCTAGCTTTCTTTCGGGTGATGAGTGTTTTGGAACACACACCAATTCACGCTTTTTTGTCCATCCTTTAAACAAGTCTGCTGTTCTAGCTTTCTTTCGGGTGATGAGTGTTTTGGAACACACACCAATTCACGCTTTTTTGTCCATCCTTTAAACAAGTCTGCTGTTCTAGCTTTCTTTCGGGTGATGAGTGTTTTGGAACACACACCAATTCACGCTTTTTTGTCCATCCTTTAAACAAGTTTGCTTTCGCTTTCTTTCGGATGATGAGTGTCTTGGAACACAAACCAATTCACGATTTCGGATCTTATCCTATAAACAACCCAGTAACCGGTTCAGGATAATTTTCCCTTCGAGTATATTATTCACGGTCTGCCGGTAATGAATAATATGTCTCGTTCACTCTTGGGTCAATCCTTTGTTGCTTTCCCCTCAGAGTAAGATTTGCATTCTTTACAGAATCAAATATCCATCCTATAAACAAGTTTGCTTTCGCTCACTTCAGGATGATGAGTGTTTTGGAAGTGAAATCCAACTCACGTCTTTGGTCGGTCACCTGTTACATACCTACAACCCGGTATCCTTGGTGTTCCCTCCTTTCTGCTCCCTATTATGACCTCGGTCCCCCTGTGGAGTCAGATTTTCCTGAGTTTGTTACCCTTATGCTCGGTGACATCTCATTTTGTTGTTGCTTTCCCTCAGTGGAACTTTTTGTGCTTCTCCTCAGGAGTCAGCTTGTGTCTCTCCAATGGATTTATTTTCCTTTGGAATTCTTTTCCCAGTGTGAGTCCTTCACTCCCCAGTGAGTTCTCTGGTTTGTTCTCTGTTTTCCCCTAATCAGAGTCGTGTTTCGATCACGTTATGTCAGTCTTATCTTCCCCAGTTTGGAGTCGTGACTTGTCCACACATTTCTTTTTCTTTTATTATCCCCAATTAGAGTCTTGTCAGAGTCTCTGTTCCTGGCGAGTGTATCACTCCGATGGATCGTCTTTTCTTCTGTGTGAATCATATTCCCCACAGAATTTGTGTCTTTTGCATGCATACATTTGCATCATGAGGTCTCTTAGGGACCAAAATTTGTCTCATTACTGTTATTTAAGCCCATTCTACCGCGTCGAGATGAAGATTTCTAAACTTCGCTTCTCCGGCTAGAATGACCTTAAATAGGGGCATCTGTAAGACCCCAATTTTGGGCCCTAAGATCCCTCATGGCCCATATCATATCATATCATGGCCTCAAGGATCATTGCATGCCCTAGTTTCCCTCCTAGTGGGTAGATTGCCTTGTGGGTTGATTTCTTGATCACCAAGCATACTTTGCATTTGTATATCTTTGCTTTCATATGTTTATTATTCAAAAGTACAAAATATTGTCAGTCTAACCTTGTTGCTTGCAGTTGAAGCCATCATCAGCAATTAGGTCAAAGTCAGTCATTGATCAGTCAAAGCAGTGGATGGTGGCCATTCTTGCAGAATTTGGGCACCATGATCAATAATCAAAAGTTCATACAACTTGGGACATCATTTGAAGTCAAGTTCTCAAAGAATTAGGGTTTGGAATTCATCAGAAGAGGTTCAGTCAGTGCAAAACCCTAGAAAAGTCAAACTTGGTCAACTGTTGATTTAATCAAGGATTTGATGGATAGAATTGATCTGAAGGAGCTCATTCATGCTTATACAAGCCTCATCTATCATGTCAAACCTCATCATGGAAGAAAATCAAGTCAATCAGAAAATTTTCAGAAATAGCAAGTGGACCTGTAATTTCAACTGCCAAAAATGGAAACTTCTTGATCCTTAACTTATATCATGATACAAGCTTCAAATGAATTTTTGCCCAACATGAAAGTTGAAGATCTTGTTCTCCCATTTTCAAAAAGTCCAAGAACTCTCAAATCCCATGTGTGGTTGTCAAGATATGATCAAATCATTTTCACCAATTTTTGAATTTCAACAAGGCATATCTCTCAAACCATAAGGCCAAATTTGGTGGGGTTTTTTCCTACAAACCACATTTTTCATCCTCTTTCCAAAAATATAAATTTCATTCATCAAAACCTTGCCAATCAAAATGGCATTTTTGGACCTTTTTCATTTAAAATCAAGTTTGACCAACCATTGACTTTTTGATTTAAACACTTTTTCTCATTTTTGCCAATTGGGAAATGTTTTAAATCATATTTGAAACTTGCCTCAAGCCTTAAATCATGTCCATACCACCATTTTACCATAATTTTGGCAAATGTGCATAATTGGCAAAATATGCAAATGGCTTCATAAGTGAGAGTACAAGCAAGCAAGTCATGTGCAGTTGCAAAACAGCAAAAGCAAGGTCTGTATACAGCTGGTTTTAGGCCCATTCGACCACAAGCTCTACACCCTCCATTTCACTTGTGCACATAATTAGCAATTGGCATTTTGATTCATAAAATTAAACTTGGATTAGCATGTGATAATGTGAGCTTAAACAGATGAATATAAGTGCATTTTTCTGCCATTGGCCAACCCTAGTAGCAGCCACACGCAGAAAAAACTCCATTCTCTCCTTCTTGCAATTTGGCATATTGAGATTTTCTGCTCAAAACAACAAAAACCCTTGAACAAACCTTCATTGTTTCTTCATCTAGACATACTTCTGAGCTCATTTTCGCCATCAGAACCCTGCTGGAACTCCATCCTCGAGCACTGTTTTCTTCAACCCCTTCCAATGGCAGACCACGATTTGTTCACTTCCAAGCACACTTAAGCTAAAAGAACTTCATCATTTATCACTTCAAAGCATAGGGAACGTCTGTTTCAAGCATCCAAAAGCAAAAACACTTGAATCAACCCTGCCCTGCAGATTTGGTTAGTTGCTCGAATCTTTTATTTTCTAAAATGATGCCATGCTTATGATAGTTTGATGTATGCTGATTCTAATGAATGATAGTTTGCCCGAAATGATCAACTATGCTGAGAGAAATATGAGTTTTCATTTTATGCTTGAATGTGTTTTCCATCGATTTGCTCACATATGTGTGATTTCATGAAAACCCTTGCCACATTCTTGTTGTTTGGTGTATAATGATGCTATTAGAATGTTTGATTTAGATTTCTGGGCACATTGGATTTTCGAGCTCATGATGTTGATCGAATTTATGCTGCTGCTGTTCATGATCTTTACATGTTTTTTTTTCCAGTTTGTTTTCCATGGTCATGTTTGGGAATATGGTTGTTAGATGTTAGTGTCATGCTGCTTGCCTTGCCATCGTGTGTTTTGCTCGAAATCTGTCAAATGATGATGAACCATGAACATGAACTTGATGAGTACTGTTGCATTTAAACATAACTCTGTCCAGAAAAATTCCCTTGGTTATGATTGTTTTGCTGTTAGTTGATGAGGTTTCATGGCCACGATTATGTGTTAATGTTGTTGTTCATGTGCATGATGATGATGAACATGAAGATGATAATGCCCTGCAGTTTTGAAACCCCATGAGCATTGTCCTGAAATCCATGAGAAATATGTTGTATGTTGTTGTGCTTAAATCGTAAACTTGCCAAGCATTCCTCATGAACTGATAGTGTTGGTTTGTTGTTATGTTGTGGTTGTACGAAGAATTTGTTAAAATGCTATGCTGTTGTAATTGCTGGCCGAGTTTTTGTGTTGCTGTTGTTGCCATATGCCATGAATGCTGTAAAACCCTAGGGTTTTAGAAACCCAGAACCATGAACAACCATTGGCCATGTTTACTGTTCCATTGGCAACAGCCAATGAGAACATTTCCTGGGGCGCCCTGAAACGATGCCGTTTCAATTAGTGAGGCGCAGAATTACACTTATGCCATCGGTTGACTTTGTTTGACCCCATTTGCCATGCCTTTTGTTCATATTGCATTCAATTATTCACTCAACTTAAACAATTCATTTTTAATTCAATTTTTATCCAAAAATCATGCAATTTTTTCCATCATGATCACAAATGAGTCTAGTATTTTATTGTGAATTTTAATTAATTTTTCAGTGGCTGGATTTTAATTGATAATTATTTTCTTGACATGTATGCATAAATGATACACATTGCCATTCCTTTTGTGAAATACTCATATTGTATCCAATGAGCTTGAATTTTTTTGTGATGAAACTAGACACATTGACCTTTGTTTCCATATAGAGTTTATGCATTTCCCATTTGTGGTTTGTGAGTTACAAATTTTTGAAGTTGTGTGTTACATTTGGTGCTACATGAATGATATGCAAATGTATGATTTTTGTTCACATGCTTCCTTACATCCAAATGACCTCAAATTTTGCATGAATGATCTATCACATGTCTAGTTTGTGTATGAATTTTCTTGGAATTAATCTTGCTGTTTTCCATTTGATTGAGAATTTTCTTCCATGCTTAGTCATTTGTTGACTTTATGTGATACATGTTGCCAAATCTTTTGTGAAATTCTCAAATCTTATTGTATGACCATGAAATTTCATATGTGATAACTAGACATCTTGAGCTTTGCATTGGTGTTAATCTCATTCATTTCTCTTCTGTTTTCAATTTGATATGATTTTTTGAAGTTGACCCATGTTTGTTGACTTTCATCATGCTTACTTGAATTTGGTTTGACTTCATGATTTTACTTGATTGCCTTCCTCTCATCCAAATGCCATGAAATTTTACATGTCTACCATGCTAGATGTTAGGATTGAGTGTGATTTATTTCATGATTTTTGAGATTGTTTGAGTTGACTTTTGAAAGAGGTCTTGCTGTTGACCTATTTGTGCTCTTTCTTGCCATGCTTTGCATCCTTTTGCATATGAAATGACATTGGTGCATGATTTGATTGTGAATCCAATTGAGATTGCTTCCTAAATGTTTGAACATGAATTGGGTTGACTTTTCCTTGCTGCCTTGACTTTTTCTTTCATCTTTGACCCTAGGCTAGTCCTAGTGGTCTTCTAAGCTTATGTTGAGTTCATCTGTTTCAGGTTAAGCACCAATGCCTTGAGGATCATTCAAATGTGTTTTAGTTTGATTGTTTAATGTGCTAACTTTTGTTTTGTAGGTGACTCATATGCTTGAGTCTTTGTGCCTTGCACAATTGATCCCTCTGTGGTTGACTTTTGTTTATCCATTTGCCTTTGATTTTGACTGTTGAACTGTTTGCTAATAAGTTTGACTTTTTCAGGTACTTTAGTTGCTTAAGTTCTTTAAACTTGCTTGCTTTGCTATTTAGCATTTGCTTTGAGGTATAAACCTTTCTTCTTCATGTAGTCTGGAGACCCGGTCTGTTATTTGACCGGGCAAACTGTCTGAAGTCCTCCTTAAGAGGCAATGCCTGTGTGTGTTTAAATTTGTCCTAAGCAGGAAAAGTCCTTCAAGTAAGGCAATTGGTGGAAGGTAGGGATAAGCAATCTATCCCCCACTATTCAGTGTGTCCTCTCATTGCTCCCATTACATGGTTGAAGCATTGAGATAAAAACCCAAGATCTAATCGAGTCAATAAAGGGGAAAGAGTTCCATCTTTCTGAACTCCCCCACTTTCTATTATCTGATGCTCTCTCTGATCTGAGATAGAAGCAATGAGGCACACCCCTCATCTCCTTTTCATCTGCTTCACCTTAGCCTCTCAATGGCAAGGTTAAGAGCGACCTTTACCCATTACAGTGGACTTTCATAGTCAAACCCTCTTGTGTGAGCCCCCATTGTCTTGGCTATAGAGTGTGCTGTTTGATATTCATTGATTGATTGATTGCTTCATATGCACATGTTTGCCTGTATGTTATGCATTTATCATCATCATCAATTGCCATTAGTGCATGATCATCTCATTTGCTTTTGTGATGCCATCATTGTTGTTTGCCCATTGAGGACAACTGTAAGTCCATCTCTTTGGCATTTGCTCCTATGATATGGAAGGATAGAGTGTAAGACCTCATTGGTCACTCATATCTTCTGTCATTGCTTTGTTTGTATGTGAGGTCACAGTTATAAGTCCCTGTAAGTTGGCATCTGTTGTCCTGTGATCATAATTTGATCTGTTTAATTTGTATGTGAGGTTGCAGTTATAAGTCCCTGTAAGTTGGCATCTGTTTTCCTGTGATCATAGTTGGTTTCATCTGTTTGTATGAGAGGTTGCAATTATAAGTCCCTGTAAGTTGGCATTTGCATTCCTGTGATCATATTGTTGCTTTTGTTCTTGTATGTGAGGATCCATTGTAAGTCCCTGCAATGTGGCATTGGTATTCCTAGGACCATACTGTGGAGTTAACCTAAGTCCAGACAGATTGGCAGTTGATTTCCATATTTCATCTTTGTTTTTCTTTTGAGGAGATTGGTGTAAGTCCATTGAGTGGCATCTGATATCCATTTCTGTTTTAGGAGACTGGTGTAAATCCATCTATTGGTATCCGGTATCCGCCTTTTATTTCTTTGCCTGTGGAGATTAGTGTAAGTCCATAGAGTGGCCTCTGATATCCCGTTTTGTTTTAGGAGATTGGTATAAGCCCAGTGATTGGCATCCGATATCCGCTTTTGCTTTCTTTCTTTGTTTGTTTGTTATTATCCATTGCTATTCCAAAGGACACACTTGAATCATCCCTTATATGATTTCAAGAAGTGAACCTTCTAAGAAGTTTTACTATCCATATCCATCCATTCATCATTCATTATGTCCTAAACCTTTTCACACATTAGTTTTCAAACTTGACATAAGTGTTGTGCAAATATTTTCACGTTTTCTAACTAAAAACCTGGACCCAAGTCCTTGACTTTTTTCAAACTCCATTTCATAACACTTCTTTTGAATCAATCTTAATCATACTTTGACTTCACTTTCATAATCACAATCAATTAACTTCACTCATTCACTTGTTTTGGCTTTGTCCATTGTTAATCTTGTCACATTAGCCATAGGTTTCAATTATCATTGTGGTTGATGTAAAACTTGCCTATCCTTAGTGAGTCGACAGTAAGACTTCCGTACTGAAAACAGGGCTAACCCCTCTAGTGCGTCGAAGCTATCCTCACATGGTGGATGTTGTTTTTTGGTCGAGTGTTCTCCCATTGATAATGAAAAGCCTCAGTGCTATTGTTTAAAACTGAATCCACCAACTTTTGGAAATCTTTTAGCCGAACTACGGCGTTTTGATCCTTACCTTTGATGGAAGGTACGTAGGCAGCGGGTTCATCCGTTCAAACCCAATAACACAAAAATAACTAACTTGTACATTCTTTTCTCACCATCCCAATCATGTTTGCACAATATTTTTGTCATAACAAACAACAATTTAGCATAACAAGTGTGAAAAGGGCTCCCTAGGAGTACCTAGGACGTAGTGGGTGCCTAACACCTTCCCATTGCGTAATTTACCCCTTACCCAGACTCTCTGATCTTTTTATTAGTTTTCTACGTGTAAAACTTCTTAGGCTTTTGTTCGCTTTTTAGCCAGTCCTTTGGATAAATAAAAGTGCGGTGGCGACTCGAAATTTCATTGTATCTCTTGCTTATGATTTAATCAATAGATCATATAGCGACGAATACACCGCTACAGTAAGGACAGTTCTTCTTCATCATCAGAGTCTTCAGGTTCAGAGTCGTCAGTATCTGCAGTTTCTGCCTGGAGAGCTTTGGTTCTGTCTGACTTCCGTCTTTCAGGTCTGGACTTCAGCGCCACTGACTTGTTCCTTTTCTGAGGCTCATCCTCCTCCAGTTCTATCTCATGGCTTCTGAGAGAACTAACAAGTTCTTCAAGGCTGATATTGTTCAGATCCTTTGATAACTTCAGAGCAGTAACCATTGGTCTCCATTTCTTTGGCAGACTTCTGACAATCTTCTTAACATGATCTGCAGTCGTATATCCCTTGTCTAGCACTTTAAGACCTGCAATAAGAGTTTGAAATCTGGAAAACATAGCTTCTATAGCTTCGTCATCTTCCATCTTGAAGGCTTCATATTTCTGGATCAGCGCCAGAGCCTTCGTCTCCTTGACTTGGGAATTTCCTTCATGGGTCATCTTCAGAGAGTCAAGTATGTCTTTAGCCGTCTCTCTGTTGGTGATCTTTTCGTATTCGTTGTATGATATAGCATTTAGAAGTATTGTTCTGGCCTTGTGATGATTTTTGAACTCACGTTTCTGATCTTCTGACATTTTGCTTCTGGGAACTTCAGCTCCATTTAAGGTTGGAGGTTTGTATCCATCTGTGACAATGTCCCAGAGGTCAGCATCATAACCCAGAAAGAAACTTTCGATTCTATCTTTCCAGTAATCAAACTTTTCTCCATCAAAAACAGGAGGCTTGGCATTGTAAGAATCTTTCTCATTTGAGTGGGCCATTTGTTTTTCTCGCACTGGATCTCTCTACATGGTTAAGTGTTTGATTTGAAAATCAATAACAGAGCCGGAGCTCTGATACCAATTGAAGGTGAGAAAAACAAGAAAGGGGGGTTTGAATTGTTTGAAAAATAAGCGCTTTTTGCAAAATGAAATCACACAATGATTTTATACTGGTTCGCTTATAACACAAAGCTACTCCAGTCCACCCGGCCAAGGTGATTTCGCCTTCAACAAGGACTTAATCCACTAATCTTGAAAGATTACAAACAACCCCTAAGAGAGAAGAAAATCTCTTAGTCCTCTCAAGTCTACAGACTACAAAGAGTCACTTGAGGAAATCAAATAAAAATTAGATACAAGATGTGTAATCTAGAGTGCTTCTAAGAAAGCAAATATTACAAACTTAAGAACAAATTTTTCACTTGATAAGCAAAAGCTTAGTGAAATTCTTTGAAGAACAAAGATGTTTTTCTTGAGCGTGATATAATTTCAGTATAGTTTTGGCTAGTGATTTCTTTTTTTACTGAATGAGATTTCTTCTCTATTTATAGGAGTTGAAGTAGAGTTGAAGTAGCGTTGAATCTGTTGGATATTGAGATGTAGTTACGCCATTCCATTAATAGCTTCTGCAGTAGACTTTTTCTCTTAGAAGTGACTACTTACCACAATTAGTATCTTCTCTCTTGGAAGTGGAGATTAACGTCTCTTTCTAATTGAGGAAATCCATTTGCAGAACTTTAACTTGGCTTAAACGTTACTTCATCATGATTAACAATTCTGATTAGAGTCTTTGTGTATCTGGAGAAACTGGCTTCTGATGTTATCTCTTGAAAGTTCAGATGGCGCTGATAACTTCAGAATTTACAGAAGGCATTAGTTCAGAGTCAGAGCTTCTAGACTTTACTTCATGTTCAGATGCTTCTGATACTTTGTAGTTTTGTCCAGAGTCAGAGCTTTCTTGAAACGAGATTCCTCTTTAGATGCTTCTGATACTTGAGATTTTGCATCTGATCTTGTTTTGCATCTGATGACATCATCAGATTTATTTCTTCTTTCTATAGAACCCTGCACACTTAGAAACTTTTCGTTAGGGTGCCATTTTTGGTTTCATCCTTTGTTATCATCAAAATCATGGAATCTGTTGTAGAACAATTTTTGTTCTTACATTCTCAGCGTCTTCAGCATCTTTTTGACCAACTTTAGTGGTCAATGCTTCATCTTTAGCTTTTTCCCTAGCTGCAGCCTCTACAACAGCTTTCTCAGATGCTTCCCTGGCAGCAGCTTTTTCTTCAGCTTCTCTCTTTTCCCTTTTAGCAGCCTCCTGAGTCAGACAAGCCTCCAACTTCTCCTTAGTGCTTCTGACATAGTCATTTATGACTTGTTCAGATAGTCCCTTCAGCTTGAAGACTTCAGAAGTCAATGCTCCATCTTTAGCTTTTTCCCTAGCTGCAGCCTCTGCAACAACTTTCTCAGATGCTTCCCTGGAAGCAGCTTTTTCTTCAGCTTCTCTCTTTTCCCTTTTAGCAGCCTCCTGAGTCAGACAAGCCTCCAACTTCTCCTTAGTGCTTCTGACATAGTCATTTATGACTTGTTCAGATAGTCCCTTCAGCTTGAAGACTTCAGAAGTCATCCACCTGATGAACCTGTTCCAATGAGTCCTTACTTCAAAAGGATTGTCACTGACCTTGGATTCGTCAGATAACTTCCTGAGTCTTGAAGTAGAACTCTCTGAGAACTTAGCAAGACCCTCATCAAGGGTAGGCATGGTGAGGTCAGGTTTAGAGGGTTGATGAGTGGGCTCTGAAGGTGTATGTATGGGTTCAGATGGTTCAAAAATGGGTTCAGAGGGTGCTGGAATGGTTTCATAAGGTTCTGGTACAGACTAGTTCTTTTCAGAGTCAATTGTGGCCTGAAGTTATATATGAGTTGGAGAAGTTAGGTCAGAGTGTTCAGTGTTAGAGGTTAGGTCATAATAGGGAGGGGAACTGGGGTTAGAGGAAAAAGGTGATATAGGTTCGTTGAACAATATGGCTTCAGATATATGGATGGATGTTGTGTGGAGGTTGAATTAAGGTAGTGGAGGTGAAGATGTGTTGGGGTCAGATGTTGGGGGTTCGGATGGATTTGGTTCAGAAATGATAGATATAAAGGGTGTTGGTTGAGATTTGGATTTTTCTATGGGAGATGTAGTTTGTTGGAGGGTGAAGTGGAGGAAGTAGTTATAGTGGTGGATAGTATGGGGGTGGTTGAGATAAAGATGAGACAAGTTTCCTATAACCATAAGAGGGTGGGGTTTTTGAGATATGAGACTTACTTGGTGCTGAAAAGCTCAGAGGCACAGGCTGCTTCTGAGTCACTGAAGATTCTCCCAACTTGAGATTTTTCTTCTTCTTCTTCTCAGAAGGATCTATCTTTCTCTTTAGGAAGTTAGGGGTTGATTTGGGAGCTAGTCCAAGCTGAAGCCAGAAATGTCAATCCCTTGGGCTTCCAGATCCTGCAGGTAGCAAGCAATGGCTTCTAGAGGATCTATCTTTCAGAAGAGATACATCTCATTTGCTCTCTCTATGATCCTTCAAAGCTTCCCAAGATGTGATTCTGAAGGGTTTGACTCTGACTCTGTTAATTAAGCCCATGCTCTTCAGATTCTTCGTGTTTAGAGGCTTCCCAATGTCCACGGTGACGTCTTCCATCAGATTTAAGGAGATAAGAGGGTCCATCAGACCACTCTCTATCAGAACGTCTAAAATAAGTCTTCCAAGATGGATGTAGTTCTTGGGCTTTATGTTATTTCTTGTGTCTGTGACAGAATCCCTTAGATACTTGAAGAGGAGAGACAGAAGTTTCAGCTTCAGACCTTTGTGCAGACAATAGAGAATTCACTTCTGGTCCGTGTTGATGTAGTTAGAGGAGCTGGAAGAAGGACGATGATGCATGGTTCCCAGAATGATCTTGAGCCACACTCTTAGATTCTAGTGAAGCTCTTTGTTCTTGGATGATTTACCTTCTGGGTTCTAAGAGAAGATGGTGAGATAACTTCTTGGGACATATACTTCGCCTTAGGGTTTATGTTATAGATTCTTCTTCCCCCATCTTTTTCCATGTTTAGAAGCTTTGTTATGGACTTCTCTGTGATCACTGTCTTGATGCCCAAAACATAAGACACAATGTAGTGATTATTGCAATCAGAGAATCTCCAAAATTCCTTCACCAAGAATGTGTAGATGGCACTATAGAGACGATTCAAGTAGTTATCCCACCCTTGATTTTCCAGCTCTTGTTTTAAATCCATTCCATTTTCCCCAAGGTTGTCGAAATCTGCCAATAACTCATAAAGGACTTCAAGCTTCTCAAAAGAGTTGCAAGGTTGATGTGAGAAGGATGATCAAGATCATGGGGTTCTTGATAGGAGTTTGTTGAAGGTGCAGCAGTAGGGGTTACAACTTATTGTGAAGCTTCAACTTGTTGCTCAATAGCATTCATCTGTTGGGAGTATTCGAGAACTTGTTGTTATTGAAGGAGACGAAGTTGAAGAGAAGTTCAAGAGAAGTTGCAGAGAGGGTTTGTGTCACTTGTGAGTAGTGAAAATTATGAATGTGGGAATCATGGGAATATATACACACAAGTTCAAAAACATGCAAAACGAAAATGTTAACATGAAAATTAATGATTTGCTAAAAATTGAGTCTTGACAAGCGTGGGAAGAATTAAATGCAAGTAATGATGGATGTCTAATATCAAGATATGCACGCTGCTCGAGGGGATCTCAACAGTTTGGCTCTTGAGTTCTGAGCTAGACAATTGTCTAGAAGATCCAGAGACACACGTTTGAGGTACCACGTGTTAATGTTTTTGGAGTCAAAAATACCAAAAGGTTTCTGATAAAGATATCTTCTAACTTGTAGAAGTATCAGAACAAGAATCAAATAAACAGTATATGCTTAAGTTAGAGTCTGATTTATCATCAAAGATGAGAAGCACATGTTCAAAGTCATACTGGGCAATCTGCCAAATTTAAAATTTTCAGAATGAAAAGAAATATATCTTCAGCTAAGGGTTTTGTAAAGATATCAGCCCAATGATGGCCACGATTGATAAATTTTAAAATAATTGTCCCTTTCTGAACATAATCTCTAATAAATTGGTGTTTAATTTCTATGTGTTTCGCTCTGGAATTTAAAATTGGATTCTTACTTAAGCAGATAATAACAATATTATCACAAAAGATAAGCATGTTACTCTCATATATCTGAAAGTCCTCAAGCTGATTCTTCATCCAGAGCATTTGAGTGCTGCAACGTGAAGCTGATATGTACTCCGCTTCTGCAGTTGACAGTGCAATGGTTGATTGTCTTTTGCTTGCCCATGAGATAAGGTTTCCTCCCAGAAACTAATAGTTCCCATATGTACTTTTGAGTTCTAATCTATCTCCAACATAATCTGCATCACAATACCCATAAAGCATGTACTCTGATGTTTTCTTATACATCAAGCCAAGGTTAGGTATTCCTTTCAGATACCTAAGGATTATCTTAACAACAGTTAAGTGAGACTCCCTTGGATCTGACTGAAATCTAGCACACAAACATATGGTAAATAATATATCTGGATGAGAAGCAATCAAATAAAGGAGAGAACCTATCATACCACGATAGAGTTTCTGAAAAACCTTTTGACTTACCTCTTCCTTCTCCAAAATGAAATTAGGACGCATGGGAGTCTTGGTTGGCTTTCTTTCTGACATGTCAAATTTCTTCAGAAGATCTTTTATGTATTTACTTTGATAGACATATATGGCTTCTGATGTTTGATTGATTTAAATGCCTAGAAATAACTTTAGTTCTTGCATTAAGCTCATTTCAAATTTTGTCTGCATTAACTCAGAAAATACTTGGAAAACATAGGGGTTAGTAGAGTCAAATATTATATCATCAATATTAATCTGAAAAATCATAAGATCGTTTATGATGTTTTTGCAAAAGAGAATGGAGTCCACTTTGCCTCTGATAAAATCATTTTCCAAAAGAAATGAACTAAGTCTCTCATACCAAGCTCTGGGAGATTGTTTCAGACCGTAAAGAGATTTCTTAAGTTTAAAAACATGTTCTGGAAGTTTTGAATTTTCAAAGGCAGGAGGTTGATGGACACACACTTCTTCAAAAATGTAACCATTCAGAAACGCGCTTTTGACGTCTATTTGATATAAATTAATAGAATAATTAACAATAAAAGATACAAGGAGACAAATAGATTCTAACCTCACGATTGGAGTAAAGGTTTCATTGTAGTCAATCCCTTCTTGTTGACTATAACCTTGTGCCACCAGCCGTGCTTTGTTTCTGATAACTTCACCCTTTTCATTTAGCTTGTTTCTGTATACCCATTTAGTTCCAATCACATGGGTTCACTTGTGTCTTGGTACAAGATCCCAAACATCATTTTTGGAAAACCGATCAAGTTCTTCTTTCATTTCCAGAATCCATTCTTAATCTTGAAGAGATTCTTCACATGATGTTGGCTCTATCAGAGATACTAGTCCGATAAGTGTTTCTTCAGAAACTTTGAATGTTGATCTTGTTTTGACAGGTTCATCCTTGTTCCCATAATCAATTCTTCAGAAACATTTTGCCTAATTCTTTGTCTTTTCTGACTGATTGTGCTTTCAGGTGCTTCTGAAGTTACTCTTTCAGCTTCTTCAGAATCATTTGTCTTTTCATCAAAACCTGCAAATGTGATCTCCAGATCTGCAAAAATTTTAACTAGCTTTGACTTTTCAAAGTCAAGCTTATGATCAAATCTGACATGAATTGATTCCATAATTTGTGTTTATATATATTGAATACTTTATATCCTTTAGAACATTCTGAGTATCCCAACATAATACACTTTTGTGCCTTAGAGTCAAACTTGTTCAGATTTTCTTTAGTGTTCAGAATAAAACAAGAGCATCCAAAAGGATGAAAATAAGCAATGTTGGGTTTTCTTCCCTTGCATAGTTCATAAGGAGTCTTCTCCAGAATAGGTCTAATAGAGATTCTATTTTGAATGTAGCATAATGTATTCACAGCTTTTGCCTAGAAGTGGTTAGCCACATTAGTCTCATTGATCATGGTTCTGGCCATTTCTTGGAGAGTCTTATTCTTCCTTTCTACAACTTCATTTTGTTGTAGAGTTCTAGGACAGGAGAAATCATGGGATATTCCATTAGAGTTAAAAAGTTCTTCAAAAAGTTTGTTTTCAAATTCACCACCATGATCACTTTTGACTATGATAATCTTAGAGTCAAATTCATTTTGCACTTTTAAACAGAAACTGGTGAACACAAAATATGACTCATTATTGTGCCTTAAGAATTTCACTCATGTCTAACGACTGTAGTCATCAACAATGACAAGTCCATACTTCTAACCATTGACTGACATTGTCTTAATAGGTCCAAAAAGATTAATGTGTAGAAGTTCCAGAGGTTTAGACGTGGAAACAACATTTTTGGTTTTGAAAGTGGTTTTAGAAAACTTCCCTTTCTAACATGCTTCACAAAGAGCATCTGAAGAAAACTTCAGCTTAGGCAGACCTCTGACTAACTCAAGTTTATTTAGTTGAGGAATCCTCCTCAAGCTAATGTGACCCAAGCGTCTATGCCACGCCCATTGCTCTTCATTAACATACATCAAGCTTTTTACATTTTGGTTTTTAAAATCTGCAAGTTTTATTTATAAATTTTGTTTTTCCTCTTTCCGGTGAAAAGGACTGTGCCATTTTTCGGATTAACAGCTTTGCACATTTTTTTATTAAAGATAATATCATAACTGTTATCACTTAATTGACTTATGGATAAAAAATTATGGGTTAATCCTTCAACATAAAGAACATCATATATAGAGGGAAGAGATCTGTTACCAACTGTTCCAGATCCTCTGCTTCTTCCTTTCTGATTTCCTCCAAAGCCTACAAAACCAACATCTTTAAGTTCCAGGTTTTGGAACATATGCTTTCTTCCCATCATGTGTCGCGAGCATCCATAGTCCAGGTACCATGACTGGTGTTTCAACTAGGCTGCATAGGATCTCTACAATATACACTATTTTATCTTTTGGTACCCAAAATCTTTTGGGTCCTTTAGGATTAGTTCTCCCATAGTTTCTGAAAACTTTGGGTTTTCTAGCGTTACAGAACTTCTGTATCTGTGCAGGTGTATAATGGTAAGAGAAAGGATATTTTAATTTTTTTTCTATAGTAAATTTCTGATCATCGTCATCAGAATCATAACCAATTCCTCTTTTTCTATTATGACTTACACCATTGATCATAGAAGCCATTTTTCTTTTGTCTATCCAGTTGTTCAGAAATTTCTGAAAAGCTTTTTCATATTTGTATATGCTAGTGTCAGAAGTAGGTGGAGCTTTAGAGAGAGAGTTTCCTCAAGTTTAGAACATTTTTTAGTTGAAAATTAGTTTTCTCTTTCAAGAATAATATTATTTCCTTTGAGTTCAGAAACTTCTTTCTCAAGCTTATCACACTCTTCAACAGTTTCTTCATGAACCCTTTTAGGTTCTTGAATTTCTGACGAAGCTTATGATACAAGCTCAGAGATTTTGACAAACAAGCTTCTAGATCAGAACGAGAAAAGTCAGAGAATACCTCTTTAGAGCCAAACTATGTTTCATATGAACTTCCAAAGGTAGTTTCCATGAATGCTACATTTGCATGCTCCTCTTCAGAAGCAGATTCTGAAGCTTCAGATTCAGGATTATCCCATGTTGCCATGAGTCCTTTCTTCTTTGCTTTAAAAGAATTCTTCTTGAATATTTCATTTATGGAGCTATCCTTCTTTAGCTTTGGACATTCATTTCTATAGTGTCCAGGCTCTTTGCATTCATAACATGATACTTCCTTACTGGGTCTGCCTTTGGAGGTTGAATCCGGACGGTCTCCCTTCTGTCTGGGCCTTCTGAAGTTGTTTTTTTTCTTTTTCTCCAGAGTTGCTTGATTCTTCTGCAAAGAAGAGATAGTTCTTCTTCATCATCAGAATCTTCATTCTTAGAGTTATCAGCTTTCCTCTTCAGCTTGAAAGGCTTTATTCCTTTCTGGCTTTCTTCTTTCTGATCTAGACTTTAGAGCCACAAATTTGCTTTTCTTCTGAGGTTCATCTTATTCTAGCTCTATTTCATGACTCCTGAGAGAGCTGATAAGTTCTTCAAGACTTATGTTGTTCAGATCCTTGGATAACTTCAGAGCAGTAACCATAGGTCTCCACTTCTTGGGAAGACTTCTAATTATCTTCTTGATATGATCTGCTGTAGTATATCCTTTATCCAGAGCCTTGAGTCTTGCAACCAAGGTTTGGAACCTTGAGAACATTACTTCTACAACTTAATCATCTTTCATTCTGAAGGCTTCAAACTTCTGGATTAAGGCTAAAGCCTTAGTCTCTTTAACTTGATTATTACCTTCGTGCTTCATTTTCAAAGAGTAAAAAATTTCTTTGGTTGTTTCCCTGTTGGTTATCTTCTCATATTCATTGTAGGAAATAACGTTTAACATAATGGTTCTTGCTTTATGGTGATTGTTGAAATCACGCTTCTAATCGTCACTCATTTTGCTTCTTGGAATAGAAATACCAAGTTCAGAAATGGGTGGTTCATAACCATTTGTAACCATATCCCATAGATCAACATTGTAGCCTGGGAAGAAAATTTTAATTTTGTCCTTCAAGTAGTCAAATTTTTCTTTTGCGTTGTAGCTATCTCTTTTATTTGTGTTAGCCATGTAGTTTTTCTCACCCTGGGTTTCTCTACATTGTTAAGTGTTTGATTCAAAAATCAATAACAGAGCCTAAGCTCTGATACCAATTGAAGGTAGAGAAAAACAAGAAAGGGAGGGTTTGAATTGTTTTCACAGGAATTAAAAACTTTTGCAACACCACACACACAAAATAAATACTAACAACACAAAGAGTTTATCCTGGTTTGTTTGAAATTCAAAGCTACTCCAGTCCATCAGACCAAGGTGATTTCTCCTTCAATAAGGACTTAATCCAATAATCTCAACAGATTACAAAAACGTCTAAGAGTTTAACAACCTATTAGTCCTCTCAAGTCTACAGACTTAAACAAGTCACTTGAGGAATTACAAACAATTTCAAGAATTACAAGTGTTTGACTTAGATGCTTCTAGGTAAGCCGTATAAACACACTATTAAGAACTATGAAACACAACCACACAGTATTGAGCAACAACTCATGTATGAAAGTATTTCTTACAACAATAATAGTGAGAATATGAAAATGTTGTCGTATATGGAGAGAGCTTTTTTGTTTGGAAGGTTGTGATGAGGCCTTTATATAGCTTTTAGATATGATACCATTGGAGGGAAATCAAAGGATATTACGTGCCAGCTATAGGAGTTAATGGTAGTAAATTTCTTGTCCTTTCCATAGCAGTCTTGGACATAATACATTGTTTCCTTAAAAATATTTGTACTATACTTAGAGTTCTTCCTGAGTAAGTTTTTGATCTGATGATGTCAGATAGTGTGTTGAGCGTGAATCAGAGTAAGCATGATCATAGTTTTTGAGCTAGAGTCCAGATATTTTGCAGTCTTCAAATATTCTCTTGAATAGTCTTCAGGTATTCTCTTGAATAGTCTTCAGATATTCTTTTGAAAAGTATTCAAATATTCTCTTGAATAGTCTTCAGATGTTCTTGTTCAGAGTCAGATCTGATTTCTTTGTGTTGGGTCACCTTTTCTTGACTACATCAGATGCCAAATATTCGTTCCTCAGAGTTATTTTAACTTAGAATCCCACACACTTAGGAAAATTATTAGGGTACGAAATTGTTTCATTCTTTGTTATCATCAAAACTTAGAGATATATTGCATAATCAAAATCTTGTTCTAACAATCCATAGTACTCCAGGCACACATCTTATTGAGTATGTCATTAAGTGAAGCATGTGTGGCTCCGAAAGAGGTACCTGCAAAGCGGCATAAAAATGTGTGGTGTGTGCAAGTGAAGCAGGAATATAGGGTGAATGGTGTGGTGGGGGCTCATACATAGGAGAAGCTCCCTCTCTCTAATCAAACTCATCATCAGTAGCACCATCAGCAACGACATTCTCAAGAATGTTCATGGGCTCTGGTTCGACATCAACATGAAAATCATAAATCTAGTTAGCCTTATTCCGCACATCGGTGCAGTTTGGGAAAGGTAAAATAACACCATCAATAACAATGTTATGAACCATCAGCAAAAATCTCCCGTCTGGTGTGGCTCTAATTAGGTGCATGTGCCTACAAGTGCATAGATCAAGAAAACGTGGTGGTAAGGGCTCTAGGGTAGTAAGCTTCGTATCAAGCCTCAAAGCACAAGGAATTAAGGTAATCAATCCTCCAAAGGAGATAGGCCCCTTCCTATCGGTGCGAACCACATTCATATGGGCTATCATGAATGGGGCCGAATTAACCCGTGTCAATGCAAAAACAACATACAAGTAAAACAAATCTTTATCATTTGGTTTATTTGTATTATCCCCACAAAAAATGGTGTCCACCAACTTTTTGCGAAAGTAGTGTATGGTCGGGTTATGTATTTGAGTTGCTACATTACCCTCAGAACTATCAGTAGCATACCCTGTTAATTATTTCCATAATTCCCCAACACTATGCAACAATTAGTCTCTAATGGTGTTTCAAAAATAACACCCTCTCCATAAGAAAAATTTACCACTTCAATAATTTGGTCAATACTATATGCATACTCCTTATTAAACATTTGGAACCTAACAGTTATGGCAATGCTAGTAGTGCGGGCCTGTATGACGTAAATCAGAGAGCTAAAAAATGCTACAGCTAAGCTAACATAAATAGCATCTCTATGTGCATAAAAGTGTGATAATACTAGAGTAGCTATCCTCCAATGTACATTGTCAAATAGCCATAGGCTACATAAACAAGAATCATTTGCATACCTTGTCGAGATCATTTCCCAGTTCAATAGAGCTGCATACTTCTTCTGTTTCCTCTCGCCATCTTTTCCTTCCTAAAATATAACACTGTTGAAATCAGCATTCCCTTCTTGTGCCATTGTTAAGAACACAAAAAGAAAGTAGAAGAAGTTAGTGTGGATGAAGGTTTGTAGAAATAAGAAATGGTGGAGATGAGAATGGTGAAGTTTGGTTTAAATAGGAGTGGGAGAGTGGAAGTTAGAAGAGTGGAGGAATATTGAGAAGTTTTGGGAAATGGAAGAATAAATTTGGGTGGTTAGAAGTTGGAAGGGAAAAAAGTGTAAGAACAAAATTAGTTCTACAATAGTATTCCAGGATTTTGATGATAACAAAGGATGAAACCAAAAATGGCACCCTAACGAAATTTTTCTAAGTGTGCAGGACTCTGAACAACAACAAAGAATTCTGATCATCTTATCAGATACAAACCTTGATCAGATACAAAGTACTAGAAGATCAGACGCATCTGAGGAAGAAGTGCGCCCAGGAAATTCAAAATCTGAGCAAATCAAGACAGTAGAAAGAACCATAAGCTCTAAACATCCACTGGTCTTAGTTCTGATGATCTAGAAGACTGGTACTCTTAGAAGCTCTGATGTAACTTCAAACATAATCTCCTTCTGGCGTATGACTCCGAGACAACAGAGACTCTGACGAAGAATCATCAAATCCAGAAAGAGTAACGGAAAAGAAATTCTCATTATGGAAATGAAGTATTTTAAGAAAGAAGTTATTCAGGGAGACAAATTGGTTATGGAAAGAAACACAGAAGTAATGACATTGAATGCTCATCAAAGACCAATATTTTGTCATCATTCCAACGGTCCTTCTCACTACTATATAAAGGACAGCCTACCTCATTGAGAGACACACAACAACGCACAGAAAAATCCTTTACATTCTCTCTCAATCTTTCACGAGCTGCTGCTCATATGTGAAAACTCTTGCTTAAATATTCTGCTGTAATACTTGCTTACTCTTAGAAGCACTATCTATTACAAATTTATTTTGCTATATTGCTTTTGTTTCTCAAGTGACTCTGCGTAGTCTGTATACTTGAGAAGACTAAGAGATCATTCTCTTAGACGTTTGGTTGTATTAATCTTTCAAGATTAGTGGATTAAGTCCTTTTTAAAGGCGAAATCACCTTGGTCGGGTGGATTGGAGTAGCTTTGTTTTATAAGCGAACCAGTATAAAATTCTGTGTGTTCTTATTTTTGAAAAAGCTTTTAATTTCTAAAAACAATTCAAACCCCCCTTTCTTGTTTTTCTCACCTTCAGTTGGTATCAGAGCTCCGACTCTGTTATTGATTTTCTAATCAAACATATAACAGTGTAGAGAGATCCAGAACGAGAAAAAAAACTATGGCCAACACCAATGAAAGAGATAGTTACAATGCTAAGCCTCCAGTCTTTGATGGAGAGAAATTCGATTACTAGAAAGATAGAATTGAAAGTTTCTTTCTGGGCTACGACGCTGATCTCTGGGACATTGTCAGAGTTGGATACATACCACCTGTAACAGATGCTGGAGTTGCCATCCCCAGAAGCAAAATGACAAATGATCAAAAGCGCGAATTCAAGAATCATCACAAAGCCAGAACGATACTTCTCAATGCCATATCCTATAATGAGTATGAAAAAATCACCAACAGGGAAACAACTAAAGAAATACTCGACTCCCTGAGGATGACTCATGAAGGAAACTCTCAAGTCAAAGAAACAAAGGCTCTGGCTCTAATCCAGAAATATGAAGCCTTCAAAATGGAGGATGATGAAGCTGTAGAGGTAATGTTTTCTAGATTTCAAACTCTAATTGCAGGTCTCAAAGTGCTAGACAAAGGATACACAACTACGGACCATGTCAAAAAGATAGTCAGAAGCTTGCCAAAGAAGTGGAGACCCATGGTCACAGCCTTAAAGCTATCAAAGGATCTGAACAATATCAGCCTTGAAGAGCTTGTCAGCTCTCTCAGAACTCATGAGATAGAACTAGAGGAAGATGAGCCTCAGAAGAAGATCAAGTCTGTAGCACTAAACTCCAGATCTCAAAGGCGCAAGTCTGACAGAAACAAAGCCTTCCAGGCCAAAGCAGAAGACGCTGATGATTCTGAAAAGGAAGATTCTGACGATGAGGAAGAATTATCCCTTCTGACCAGAAGAGTAAAACAACTCTGGAGAAAAAGGAATAATAACTTCAGAAAACCAAGATCCAAAGGAGATCGATCAGAATCAACCTCAAAAGGTAAATCTAACAAAGATGTTACGTGTTATGAATGTAAGGAAACAGGTCATTACAAGAACGAATATCCCAAGTTGAAGAAAGACAGTTCCAGAAAAGAGAACTTCAAGAAAAATTCCTTCAGAACCAAAAAGGGACTGATGGCTACCTGGGACGACAATGAATCTGACTCATCAGAATCAGACTCTATTGAATAGGCAAATGTGGCACTCATGGCTACCACCTCCAAGAATACTTCAGACGAAGAATCTGAATCTGAAGAGGTATTTTCTGAACTTTCTCGATCTGACCTAGAATGATGCCTGTCTTAAACTCTAAACTCATATCAGAAACTCAAACAAAAATTTAAAGCTATAAAAGGTGTTCTTGAAGAAACATTAGAAGAATGTGGCAAACTTGAGATAACAATTTTAGAACTAAAAGATGAAAACAGAACTTTGATTTTAGAAAGAGATTCAACAAAGAAAAATTGCTCAAAACTTGAAGAAGCGTTATCTCAAGCTCCACAAACTTCAAACACAATAATTTATAAATATGAAAAATCTTTTCAAAAGTTTATGAAAAATGGGATAGAGAGGAGCAGAATGGCATCCATGATTTATGGGGTTAGTCAGAACAATAGAAGAGGAATTGGGTATGATCCTAGCGAAGATAAAACTTCTACTAATGACCAACCTAAATCTCCATTTTCATATCACTATACACATACACAAGCACAACAATTTAATAATGCTAGAAAACCCAAAGTGTTAAGAAACTCTGGGAAAACTAATTACAAAGGACCCAAAAGACTATGGGTACCAAAGGATAAGATTGTTTATGTTGCAGATATATTATGCAGCAAAGTTAAAACACCAGTCATGGTACCTGGACTCTGGATGCTCGCGACACATGACGGGAAGAAAGTATATGTTCCAAAGCCTGGAACTTAAAGACGCTGGATTCGTAGGTTTCGGAGGAGATCAGAAAGGAAGGATCAGAGGCTCCGGAACTATTGGTAATGGTACTCTTCCCTCTATATATGATGTTTTATATGTAGAAGGATTAATGCATAATCTGTTATCAATAAGTCAATTAAGTGATAACGAATATGATGTAATCTTCAATCAAAAAACATGTAAAGCCATAAATCAAAACAATGGATCTGTCCTATTCACAGGCAAGAGGAAAAACAATATTTATAAAATAAATCTTTCGGATCTAAAAGAACAAAATATAATATATTTGATGTCTGTTCACGAAAAGCAATGGGTATGGCATAGACGCTTGGGCCACATTAGCATGAGAAAGTTATCTCAGCTAAATAAATTCGAGTTAGTCAGAGGTCTACCCAAGCTGAAGTTTTCTTCAGATGCGCTATGTGAAGCCTGTCAGAAAGGAAAATTTTCAAAATCATCTTTTAAAAAGAAAAATATTGTTTCTACCTCTAAGCCTCTGGAACTTCTTCACATTGATTTATTTGGTCCTGTGAAAACAACATCAGTCAATGGCAAGAAATATGGACTAGTCATTGTTGATGATTTTAGTCGCTGGACATGGGTAAAATTCTTAAAGCACAAGAGTGAGTCTCACTCTGTGTTCACTAGCTTCTGTTCCAAAGTGCAAAACGAATTTGACTCTAAAATCATCAGAGTCAGAAGTGATCATGGTGGGGAATTTGAAAATAAATTTTTTGAGGAATTATTTGACTCTAATGGAATATCCCATGATTTCTCCTACCCTAGAACTCCACAATAAAATGGAGTTGTAGAAAGGAAGAATAGGACACTCCAAGAGATGGCCAGAACCATGATCAATGAAACAAATGTGGCTAAGCACTTTTGGGCTGAAGCTGTAAATACAGGATGTTATATTTAGAATAGAATCTCCATAAGACCTATTCTGGAGAAGACTCCCTATGAACTGTGTAAAGGAAGAAAACCCAACATTTCTTATTTTCATCCTTTTGGATGTTCCTGTTTTATTCTAAATACTAAAGAACATCTGAACAAGTTAGATTCTAAAGCACAAAAAGATATTATGTTAGGATACTCAGAACACTCTAAAGGCTACAGAGTATACAATACAGAAACCAAAATTATGGAAGAATCAATTCATGTCAGATTTGATGATAAGCTTGACCCTGAAAAGCCAAAGCTAGTTGAAAAACTTGCAGATCTAGAGATTACTCTTGCAAGTTCTGACGAGAAGATCAAAACTCCTGAAGCAACTGCCACTCAAACCTCAGAAGGAACTAAATCCCCAACAATCCCAAAGAAAGCTAAAAGTCTCCTCAACATATCTGAAGAGTTGATTCTGGGAAACAAGGATGAACCTATCCGAACTAGGTCTACCTTCAAGGCACCTGAAGAAACTCCTCTGGGACTAGTATCTCTGATCGAGCCTACTTCCTGTGATGAGGCACTTCAAGATAATGATTGGGTTCTAGCCATGCAAGAAGAGCTAGATCAATTCACAAAGAACGACGTCTGGGATCGTGTTCCTAAACCTGCAAAGACACCCATGCATCCAACTTGCGTTCTTGAAAAAGAAGAAGTTAGTCAAAAAGTTTGTCAGAAGCTCTATCGTGGTATGATAGGCTCTCTTCTCTATCTAACTGCTACTCGTCCAGATATTCTATTTAGCGTGTGTCTATGTGCCAGATTCCAATCAGATCCTAGAGAATCTCATTTAACAGCAGTTAAGAGAATTCTCAGATATCTGAAAGGAACTCCTAACCTGGGCCTGATGTATGAGAAAACATCAGAGTATAGACTTTCTGGTTTTTGTGATGTAGACTACGCAGGAGACAAAATGGAACAAAAAAGTACATCTGGAAATTGTCAGCTCTTGGGAAAGAATCTGATATCCTGGGCCAGCAAAAGACAATCAACCATAGCCTTGTCTACTGCAGAAGCGGAATACATCTCAGCATCACTGTGCACTACTCAGATGCTTTGGATGAAGAATCAATTAGAGGATCTTCAAATCTTTGAGAGTAACATTCCAATCTTCTGTGACAATACTGCTGCCATTTGTTTAAGCAAGAATCCTATCTTGCACTCCAGAGCTAAGCACATAGAAATAAAACATCATTTCATTAGAGACTATGTTCAGAAAGGGGTAATAATGTTGAAATTCATTGATACAAATCATCAATGGGCTGACATCTTTACCAAACCTCTTGCTGAAGATAGATTCCTCTTCATCTTAAAGAATCTGAACATTCAAAAATTATCCTGAATAAATGTGCCTCTGAGTGAGCAAAATAAGATTCTAATGTAAACAAAGTGGATTCTGCATCTGACTCTAATACTCCTACCAAGTTAGAATTCATCTGAGTTATAAATCTCCAGGAACCAACCCTTTGGTATTCCTGAAGATCAGATAAAGCAAACACGTGGAGCATCTTGCGTATGACCTTGGAACTTCTAGACAATTGTCTAGCAGTAATCAAGGAATAGTCTCTTGAGATCTCCTCGAGCAGTGTACTGACTATTGGGATTAGACATCATTTATGAGCTGTAATCCATTTCCCTCTAACGTGCATACTTGGTTTTTGTGCTAAACTCTGTTTTGTGTGTCGTTTTGCATGCGCCCTAATTTGGGTATTTAAACACAACTCTTCATACATTGCACACTTTTCACTCTCACAAACGCTCTTAACCCTCTGCAAGTTCTTCTCTCCCTCAAGGCATTCCTGCAGCGTGCATTCTTGTTCTTCATCCTTCAACTCAGTTCATCAACAACATTCATGGATTCCCAACAACAATCAGTGTACAACTTCTCTCAACAAATGGATTTCAACGAACAAGCTCCAAGTTCAAGCAACCAAAACCCAGCAGTTACAAGTGTCGTCTCAACTCCCATCTACAAAGAGCCTCACATTCTTGATCGTGAGCCACACATCTACCTTGCAACTCCGTTTGAGAAACTGGAAGTCTTATATGAATCTTTGGTGGACTTTGAAAACATGCGCAGAAATGGTATTGACCTCACTGATGAACTGAAGAATCAAGGTTAGGGAAACTATTTCCAACATCTGTATGGTCCTGTTTACACAAACTTAGTGAAAGAGTTCTGGAGATTCGCTGACGTTGACGACCACTACATCGTCTCCTATGTTCTGGGAGTCAAAATGGTGATCACAAAGAAGTCCATTGCCGCTCTTCTGGGCATGGAGAAAGATGGAGGAAGAAGGATCTACGACATTAATCCTAGGGAAAAATATATGTCCCATGAGATTAATCCAACTATCTTCAAACAGAACGCTGAAGGCAACCACTCCAAGAACAAGGAACTACATCAGAACCTCCGGGTCTGGCTGAAGATCATCTTGGGCACCATCCATCATCGCCCAGCTTCAAACTCCTCAGACTACATCAACACAGACCAGAAGTGCATTTTGTACTGCATCCACAAGGGTCTGAAGCTCTACCTCCCTGCTCTCCTTTTCAAGTACCTTAGAGACTCTGTAAGGGACACAAGAAACAAAATGAAGCCCAGAAACTACATCCCTCTAGGAAGGCTGATCTCTGACGTTCTGATTGAAAACGGTCTCGTGGATCACTTGATAAAGTTCAGACTCATGGAAGACGTGATGATCGACACTGGAAGAGCTCTAAACGCCAAAAATATGAAGAGCATGGGGATTCTGGATCAAGTAAAGGCCAAACCCACTCTGGACACCTCCTGGGAAGCTCTCAAAGATTAGAGGAAGATCCCAAATGGACTCTATCTGTTCTCAAAGATCGACCCTCCAGAGGTAATCCTGTATTACTTAGATGATCTGCGAAAACAAGGGGTAGATATCTCAGATTTCAACATAAGCCAACTTCCAGATGAGCCTCCAAACTTCATGAAGCGACCATGTGGACCATCTGAGAAGGAAAAGAAAGCGAAGAAAGCAAAGCTAGGAGAATCCTCCGGATCAAGACCTCCAGTACCTCTGACTGGACCTTCTGGTAAGTCTGTCTCTCTAGCTCCTTCTGTACAACTTCTTCATATTGCTTCCTTTATCCCTCAACCAACCCCCATCTATACCAATTTAGAAACTCCTCCCTCAACCACCAAACCATCTAACCAACCATCTTAGAAATTCAACCTTGCCACCACAACCTTACCTGTTTCAGAAGCAGAAATGTTGAACGAAACCACTTCACCCTCTTCATCTTCTTCTCCAGAATCACCCCCCTACTACAACATTCCCTCAGATACTGAACCATCTGACCCTCCCTCTCCAACTCTGGCCCAACTCCAAAATCATGCTCTAGCCTCACAATAGCCAACAATATCCACACCTAAACCAGAAGTCACCTCACCCACAGAACAACCAAACCCAACCACATCTGACCCTCCACCATCTGAAACAACTCACGGTGAAACTCAACCAAACAACTCTGACACACCCCCACCAAATACATCCGCTGAACCACAAACTGCCACACTCAACCTAAGCCCTCCCACTTCTCCACCCCCAGCCTCTGAACTAGAAAACACCCTACCAACCCTCGAGGAAGCAATAATGCTGCTTGCAGAAGCTTCAGTTGACAAGGTCAAGTCTCTGACCATCAACTCTGGCATCAGTGATGATCCTTCAGCTATAAGGACACACTAGAACATAGTGATTGGTTGGATGACCGCTGAAGCCTTCGAACTGAAGGGCCTTTCTGAGCAAGTCCGCAACGACTTCATCAAAGACGCTGAGATAAGACTACAGGAGCGCCTAGCCAGAGAAGCTGAGGAGCGAGCCCGCAAGGAAGCAGAAGAGAAAGCCAGGAAAGAAGAAATGCAAAGGATCAAGGAAGCTGAAGCCAAAGCTCTAGCTGAGGCTGCTGCTGCTGTTACTAAAGCTGAAGCCAAAGCTGCCGCTAAAGCTGAAGCATGTCTTACTGAAGAATCTGCCACCAGGGTAGAACCGGATGCTCTGACTCAGGGGGAGTCCTCCACCTTTGTCCCTTTGGTTCTAAAGACACTTGAAGATCTTCAGAAAGAGTAGAAAGAAGTCCGAGCCAGATTGGATCAACATGATTCAGTAAATGTCAACATTCAGAATCAGCTGACCCAGCTGCTCCAAAGAATGCCTCCACCTCCAAACCCTTAGGCACCTAGGACTTGTTTTCTGTTTTCTCTTGCTTGTTGCTCTGATTTGTTTGTTGCTTTCTGCTTCGTTTGTTTTGCTTTCTATTCTCTAGCTCTTGTTTGCTATCTGTGTATCTGACATCTGTGAATGTATATATATATATATATATATATATATATATATTTTGCCCTTATTTTACTGTCTTTTTGATTCTGACAAAAAGGGGGAGAACTAAAAACAGCTCTGATGAAAACATATCTAACTCCTATCAGCACTCTACAAACTTTGTTTCTAATCCGTTTAACTTAGATTTGCAGGAGAGTATCTAGACACACCATATAATGGAAGGTCCAGTAAGAACTTCTGACTCCCAGACTCATCTCAGGGGGAGCTCACTTCTATCTGATCTAAAACTCTTAACTAAAAATGTTTCATCTCTGAATTAAGATTGTTTTGTCATCATCAAAAAGGGGGAGATTGTAAGAACAAAATTAGTTCTACAATAGTATTCCAGGATTTTGATGATAACAAAGGATGAAACCAAAAATGGCACCCTAACGAATTTTTTCTAAGTGTGCAGGACTCTGAACAGCAACAAAGAATTCTGATCATCTTATCAGATACAAACCTTGATCAGATACAAAGTACTAGAAGATCAGACACATCTGAGGAAGAAGTGCGCCCAGGAAGTTCAAAATCTGAGCAAATCAAGACAATAGAAAGAACCAGAAGCTCTAAACATCCACTGGTCTTAGTTCTGATGATCTAGAAGACTGGTACTCTTAGAAGCTCTGATGTAACTTCAAACATAATCTCCTTCTGACGTATGACTCCGAGACAACAAAGACTCTAACGAAGAATCATCAAGTCCAGAAAGAGTAACGGAAAAGAAATTCTCATTATGGAAATGAAGTATTTTAAGAAAGAAGTTATTCAGGGAGACAAATTGGTTATGGCAAGAAACACAGAAGTAATGACATTGAATGCTCATCAAAGACCAATATTCTGTCATCACTCCAACAGTCCTTCTCACTAATATGTAAAGGACAACCTACCTCATTGAGAGACACACAACAATGCACAGAAAAATCCTTTTAATTTCTAAAAACAATTCAAACCCCCCCTTTTTTGTTTTTCTCACCTTCAAAAAGAGGGTTAAAAACTGAATTTTTCGTGTCTGGGGTTCGTGGCGGACGCCATGATATATATGGCAAACGCCATGCTTCTGGGAGTTTGATTTTTTAGTTTTTTACTATGGTGGTGAATGTCATAGACCTTGTTGTAGAGTTTTTGGTTATTCCCTTAGGCTTCTTAATTCCTTTTAAGCCTACATCATTGTTAATGGTGTAGAATTTTTTGAAAAAATATGAAAAATCAAAGTTAGAATGCAAAATTTTAATTAAAATGCATAAAGAATAAAAATCATGTGGGTTGCCTCACACGCAGCGCTTTGTCTAACATCAATAACTCGTAAATTGAAATGGAAACTATGAATAAAAAATGATGAAAGATTGAAAAATTAAAGAAAAATTGAAAAATTAATGAAAAAGGGAATATTTCCTCCCCCACACTTAAACTAAACATTGACCTCAATGTTTTCGTCTAAAATGGGAAGAAGGATATAATAAACCTGTTAGTAGTTCATGTATCACGATGTCTGGCTTGGTGACCTGATGCTCTTAATAAGGAATGTACTTCTTGGAACAGGTGGTCCATTTTCTCACCCACTCTATCAGTTTGATCTTGAATCACATGGTGAAGAGATATGACTTCTCTACTAAGGGTCTTGAGCTCATAGTTAACATTCTGCCTATCCGGAGAACCTGTAGAAGAAGACGAAGTAGAAACATCTGAAAGAGGAGTAGGGTGGTATTCAGAAGAGAGGGGAGTTCCGGGTGGTGTTGGTGTCTCTCCCTGATCTTCTAATTGGTATCGCCAGTTGTCACGGTTAATAACACTTGTCTTTTCAGGATTTGGAAGGATGAAATGGTGAACAACTTCATTTATAATTAGTATCTTGAACTCATTAGGTCCCTCTCGCCTCACTAAACCTCTATTTAGGCAGTGGTCTAGATCTAGTAGGTTATATCCATATATATGATCTAGGTGAGCTTCTTGGTTGCATAGACCTAAGACTAAGGCTATGTGGGTGATTATTCGACCTACATAAATGTTTCCTATTATGGAGTTAGCAACTTTATCTAAGCCTGCGAGCAAGAAAGTTGCAGAAATGATGGGGTGAAACTGAAACGCATTTAACATGATGAACATTTCTTCTTTACTAACTAGTCCAATGTTTTCTGTTTTCCCAAAAAATGTTTGAGCTATAACCATCTGGAAGTACTTGATGACTTGATTATGGATAAGGGGGGAGTTTATTCTCCCATGATAAGGTGGAAAATCCTCTATGTTTCCCCCCCAGAAATAGTCTAGATCAACTTGCATATCATCAGGTACCTTAGTAAAAACATGATGTCCATGCTGGAATCCTAAAAGCACAACTAGCTCTCGGTGGTTGAGTCGATAATCGTGTTCAAAAATCCTAAAGGTAGCTAAGCCTCTATGTTATCCTAGTCCTAGGTGAGGTTGGTAATGAAAAGAACTTAGGAACTCTAATGTAAGGTTCTGGTAAGTTGGATGTTTCACAGCTGAGAATCGATCCCAGCTGGTCTAATTAAACATGTACCTTACACTATCTATGGCTCCTAAGGGTACTAGGAACATGAAGTATGGATATTGGGTCACTGAGATGATCCTTTCAACTAAGACTTGGTAACACCTTCTCTAGGCATCTTTCTTGAAAATGATCCTCATGTTCTCAATGTGTTTCATTCTGAAATAATTTGTTAGTGGAAAAATTGTTCTAAGGAGAACGTAAGTGACCTGAAGAGTAAAAATATAATAAAAGTTAGTGAATAACCAACAAGGTTTAACTTTCGTTATTTATTTTGGATATGGAAAAAATGAAAAGAAATATGTAGGTTTCCTCCCACACATCATTTTTGTTTTACGTCGTTAGTTCGACGTTCTTATAAGCTCACCCCTCGAGTGAACTAGCATGTGGCTCATTCAATTTCCAACTAGCATAGTGATAACACTGAAATTTACCGTATTTTTGACTCCGATTTCACATGCATTCCAGTTTTTATTGTTATTTTGTTGTGTTATTACTATGTTTTTCTTTGTTTTCAAGTTTTTACTTTAATCGGAGCCCCGATCGAGAAAAGGAGCGAAAAAGAGCTAAAAACCCTAAAATTCAGCATTTTGTACTTGTGGCTTCCACCATGGCTGGCGCCATAGACTCTGCCATGACGTGTCCAAGCTCAACCTCCCTCAACTGCCACGTTCCCCACTACTTCCACTAAGGTGCCTCAGATTGGCCTTGTGGCGGGCGCCATGGCCTTGTGGCGGGCGCCACAAGAGGAAAAGTTTTCCCTCCCATTTTCAAGTTGAAGGGCATCCTTGTCATTTCCATCTTTTTACTTGCTTATAAATAGAAACTCGAAATCACTTTTTCAATCATCCAAACTTAGAGCAGAGGCAAACTCAGAGCAACTTTGTTTCACTTAGGCATATATTCAGTATTTTAAAGTGGTAATCGCTTCGCATTGGAGTGTTACCACAATTGTGTAATCAAGTCTGTGATGGAGTCTGTAATCGAGTTCGGAGCACTTTGGAAGGAAGTTAATCCCGCCGCCTGTAGCACCTCAAATTTGCACCTCCCATTTGTACATTCATTTCATTTTTAGGTCATTAACATTGCATGAACATTGCATAGTACCTTGCATTGCATCAGTCAAAGCTGGTTAGGAGGATTCATCTGTGCAAAGGAGCAAGGGTTTTTCCATGAGATAAAGGCCCTATGGTTGTTTTAGAGAGCTTACATGACCCAAGGATCATTTTGATGCAATTTGGCCAAATGTTGAAGGCTCAAAGTCCACAGTGCATGACCAAATCATCTGAGGCCCATAAAAGTCAACAGAAAGTCAACTGAGGGCTAGGAGATGGAGAAATGGTTTGAGACACTTCATTCATGTCCCAAATAAGGTTCATTCAACATTTCAAACATCTACCTTGAAGATTTTGAAGCTAGATCAAAAGTTTCCAAATATGGAAAGTGACCTGTAATTTGAAAGTTTCCAAAAATGGCAAGTTTTTGGACCAACTTCAACTCAACTTTCCAACATCAAAGAAGCTTCAAATGGAATTTTGTCTAACATGAAAGTTGAAGATCTTTCTCTCCCATTTCCAAAAAGTCCAAGATCATGAATTTATGATGAATGGTTAAGAAGTTATGATCAAATCATGGCAAAGTGTGCATGGAACTTCAAATGGCCATATCTTTTGAACCAAGACTCCAATTTGGTGGTTCTTTTTGCATTTTTCTTCTCATGTCATGAGGTTTCCAAACCAACCATCACATTGCTTGAAATGTTATCACATGAGCATTTGCATATCCAAGTCAATTTTGGAGGGAAAATTGGAAATTTAAAAAGGGTGCATTGTATGGACTTTCTACCATTGCCATTGTGTTTGAAATGTAATTTTGAGTGAATTTGGGCCTTGGTGTGTACTGTTCACGTGTGCATCTCATGCATGAGGTTAAAATACAAATTTGTGCATGCACCTTATATTCCTCTAATCCCAATTAAACATGGCTTAAGCTTAATTTCAGATTCATTAGCAAGGCATATATAAGCTTAATCACAACTGTTTCAGACACGATACACAAGTTCAGATCTAGAATTGGAGAATTGATCAAAATTTTCTCTCACAAAGATTTTCAAAATTCCTCACATAAACCTCATTTCTCTTGGTGAATTCATGATCAGGGATTGGTTTTGAGTGAGATTGAACGTGCATCTTGTGGATTTCTGCTCAAAATCGTGCATGCTTGAAGCTTGAAGGTGTTCATGGAAAATTCAAATTGAGCTGGATCTACACGTTTCTGAGCTTCAATTTCTTCATCAATCCTCTCTACAAGCATCCTGGAAGTGATCTGGATCGTTACAAGTGCTGGATTGTGCAAAACCATAACCTGCTCTTCAAGAGGTAGGATTTTCGACCTTCACAATTCTCCAATTCATGTACATATTTGTGTAGATCTTGTGTTGCTGATCATTCTGGTAGAAAAATCAATTGAAATGGTGTAGTATTCATTGAGTTATGCGCGTTTGAAGTTTGAGATGCAAAAATGTTCATGCTCGATTCTCACTTGTTATGATGAATTAAGATTAGGTGTTGATTGATATGTGTTCTACATTGCATAATCTTTAATTTGGTATGCTTCTTGTTGAATTCTGGACATTTCTGGAATTTTCTGGAAAATGGATGCATGAAGTTCATCATCTTCATCTTCATCTTCATGAAGGAGATGAAGATCATCTTTAGCGACGGATTTTGCCTCATTAGCGACGGATTCTGGAATTTTACGCTGGCTTAGGGTTTTAGACAAAACGGTGTCGTTTTGTGTATTGGCGCGCGCACATTTCAAATGTGTATAGGGATCGATTCCCAGCGAGCACACTTTTTCAAATCCATTCAGTATTTTCATGTTTTCCCTCCTTATTTTCCATGTACATGTTCATGTTGATTTTCAATTTTATGCTAACTTCTAAAATCCATAACAAATTGAAAAATGCATCAATTCATTCCCAATTTTTTGCAAATTGATCCTTGAGATGTCTAGTTTTTAATGATGATGAATTTGGAAGTTGTGCATGGCTGGAATTTTATTTGCTCTAGGTTGATTGAACACATGTGCATTTGTGACATTGCCTTACTCTTTCTATCATGAAATGCTTGATTTTAATCCAATGGACATGAAATTTTACATGCTGATTCTAGACATGTTAATGGATGTTTTAGGCTTAGTTTGGTATTTTTCCCATTCACCATTTCTGTTTTATGGACATGTTTGCATGGTGTGACAATTTGTGTCACACCTTTGGTTGTTCAACTTGTGCAATTTGATTTCCATGCCAAATGACCTCTAATGCTTCTGATTTTTTGTATGATGGATGTTTTGGATGTGTTGAATGCTCATGAATTTTTCCAGAATTATTTGAATCATTTATGTTTTGATTGGGAATTTTCATTCTTAATGATCAAATGCATGCCTTGAATTGGTCATTGACTTCTCTTGCCTATTACATGAACTTGCCTATTGATTTTGGTTTGGTACTTTTTAGGACTTGTTCTTGATTGATTAAATATGATCCATGTTGAATATCAAGTTCTGTTTTGGATTTTTTCTTCACTTTTGACCCTAGGCTTTGACCTAGTGGTTTGGACTTACCATTTGAGTTGTTAGTTTCAGGTTCAAGAATGCATCTCCATGATTGATGTTGCTCCTTCATTTGAGCTTGATCATTTGTTGTTGTTGGCTAACACTTGCTGTTTTGTAGGCTTTGAGGACAATTCACTTGTGTTTATGGCTTATGTGTTGCATATTGGGTTGTCTGTTTGATATTGACTGTTGTTGACTGTTTGTCTGAGTATTGTACTGATTGGTTTAGCTGTTTCCACAGGTACCTAAGTTGCTTTAAGTTCATTTGAACTTTGCTTTGCTTGCTTGTGGTTGGCATTCCACTGAGGTATAATTCCTTGATCTTCATGTAGTCTGGAAGACCTGTCATGTTACTTTGGCAGGCACCAGTCTGAAGCCCTCCTTAAGAGGCAATGTTTGTGGTTGTTTAATTTTGTGCCAAGAAGGTAAAGTCCTCTTAAGAGGAAATTGGCAGATAAAAGGGATGTGCAATCCATCCCCTGCTATTCAGTTGTGTCATTCACTTTGCTCACACCATGTGTTGATGCATTGTGAATAAGAACCCAAAATCTTGTCCATAGAGTCAGTCATTTGTGGAGAAGAGTTCCTGCATTCTGAGCTCCCACACTTTCTATTTGATTGAAGCTCTCCCAGGCCAGGGATAAGAGCTATGAGGCATAACCCTCATCTCCATTTCATTTGCTTCACCCTAACTCTCAATGTTAGGGTTAAGAGCTAAAAAACACCCCATTCCAGTTGGCTTGTTTCTACAGCCTAGCCTTGTATGAGCCAATTGTTTGCATATAGTGTGTGTGCTTGCTCTCTTGTGTTTGTGTTTGATGATGTGTGTTTAGGATAGCTTGCTTCATATGCAAGTTAGGATAGAGACCTCAACATAGGGATTGTATGCATGACAACTTCTAGGCTCGAGTCGTAGTCTCCCTAGTAGTCTGTTATCTCCCTTGTCTCTGGTTAGGATAGAAGTTCTTTCCCTATTAAGGGGAACTACGTCGCCCTGATCCTCATACCAGATGAGGTACGTAGGCAGGAGATTGAGCTGATCTCTCCGGGCACTTTCTTTTCTTTTTGTGTGTGTTTGTTATCCTTTTCTGGTTGGAGTCTGATGTAAGTCCAGCGATTGGCAGTCGGTTTCCTGTGTGTTTGTGGTGTGTTGGAGTCTGACGTAAGTCCAGCGATTGGAAGTCGGTTTCCTGTGTCTTGTTTGTTTGTGCGGAGTCTGACGTAAGTCCAGCGGTTGGCAGTCGGTTTCCTGTTTGCGTTTTGTTTGGCGTGCGTTAGCCGAGCTACGAGTGCTCTGATTCTTTCTCTGGTTAAAGAAGATACGTATGCATAGGATGCGACATCCTAGCGAGCACGTTTCCCCTGTCCTCGAACTACGTCGACTCTGATGTTTGTGTCTGACAGACTACGTAGGCCCAGGATGCGATATCCTGCCGAGTCCGTTTCTTCCGTCCTTTCTGTGTTTGTTTCCAGTTTTGTGCAGTTTTGAGCAGTATCTTTAGCAACCTTTCTTCTATTCTTTCTGAGCGTGGATCCCGTCGAGTACGACGGGTGCGTAGGGGTGCTAATACCTTCCCTTCGCATAACCGACTCCCGATCCCATCAATCTCTGGTCGCAAGACCATATCCTTTCCAGGTTTACTTCGAGCGTTTTCCTTTCCCTCCTTTGGGATAAATAACGTACGGTGGCGGCTCTGTTTCTTTTCCCGCCGGTTTTTCGCATAATGCGACAGCTGGCGACTCTGCTGGGGACCTATCCCGAGAAGTTGACCTCTTACTGGTCCATCTTCCCTAAGCGAGTCAGTCCTAGCGCTCTTTAGGATAGGGTTTGGTTGCTTTTACTGTTTTATTTATTGCATTTATGATTATGATGTGATTGTATATGTTTGCATTTATGTTTGCATGCATCATATTTTCATTGTGCTGGTTGTGTGTCTGTCTCTCAGTGGGGTGGGAGTTACAAGAGGTAAAAGGCCCAATACCCAGGCTATGAGTGAACTCTAGGATACCTAGGAATAGAGTGATTCATGGGAAGCGGGTGGTATAGCGCCACTTAGAGGAACATGATATCACGAGCAGTTCAGATCCTGATGGGGTATTATCGTTGCATACATCTGGTGTGTACATGATGATATTCTTGAAAGGGTTATTTATCCTGCGTTTCTCTTAACCTTACCCTGGCCTAGATGACACCCGTGAGTGGGGAGGGAATGAATCATTACAAGTACAGTTGGTGACTTGATCAGTTGGTTACTTGATCAGTTGGTGACTCGATCTGTTGGTGACTGTATTCTGTTGGTGACTCTTGGTTACTGTTGGTGACTTGGTTCAGAAATATGGGTTCCAGATGACTTTGGATTCCAGATGACATTGGGTTTCATATGACTTGGGTTTGTGGTTTCTGGTTCCGATGCCGAAGTTCTGATCCTGTGCTCCATGATACACAGCCAGCCAATCATAATTGCATCATTTGCATCATAACATGTTTATTTTCAAAAAAATAATGCAAAAAAAATGAAAAAAAAGGAAAAAAAACTAACCTGTGCATGCATATCATTTCTCAGGTTCATTCAGGAGTCTGTTCACTGTGAGAGATGGCAACCATTCCAGAGTTGAAGAGGAAGATTTGCACCTACAGTTTTCACCGTGAGCCGTTGACATCTTTGGTAGAGTTGAGCAATCTTGTGATCGGCAGTAATCAGAAGGTGTTTGTTGATCAGTATGGGGATATTCTAACACTGTTGAAGATGGTGGTTGATCCAGTACCGTTGCAGACTCTACTACAGTTTTATGACCCAGAGCTCCGCTGCTTTACCTTTCAGGATTATCAGTTAGCGCCCACTCTTGAAGAGTATTCCATTCTGATGAATGTCCCGATCAGATACCAGGTGCCTTTTCTGGATGTGCCAAAGGAGGTTGATTTCAGGGTTGTTTCCAGGGCTTTTTATTTGAGTATCAAGGAAGTGAGTGACAATTGGAAATCCAGTGGTGATGTTGTGGGGTTGCCTTTGAAGTTCTTGGTGAGGATGGCTAAGGAAGAAGCAAAGAAAGAAAATTGGGAAGCTTTCGATGCTCAGTTGGCTATTATGATCTATGGAGTTGTGTTGTTCCCGAGTATGCCTAATTTTGTGGATCTTGCTGCTATCACTATTTTCATTGAAGGAAATCCGGTTCCTACCTTGTTAGCTGACACTTATTATGCTATACACAGCAGGCATGGTAAGGGTGGAGCTATCAGGTGCTGTCTCCCGTTGTTACTCAGATGGTTCTTATCCTTTCTGCCAACCAGTGGACCTTTTGTGGATACTCAGAGCACTCATAAGTGGACTCAGAGGATCATGTCTCTCACTTCCTATGACATCAGGTGGCAAGCTTACAGGTTGAATATGCGTAATGTCATCATGAGTTGTGGAGCGTTTCGTAATGTGCCACTCATAGGGACTAAGGGCTGCATCAATTACAACCCGGTTCTTTCTCTTCGTCAGTTGGGGTTTGTCATGAATGGAAGACCACTAGATGCTGAGATAGCTGAGAGTGTGTATTTTGAGAAGCGGAGTGACCCAGCTAGATTGGAGCAAGTGGGAAGGGCTTGGAAGGATATTGGCGTCAAGGATGGAGCTGTGTTAGGGAAGAAGTTTGCAGTTGCTATGCCTGCTTACCTTGATTGGGTCAAGGAGAGAGTTGAGACTTTATTGTTGCCCTATGATAGGATGGAGCCATGGCAAGAACAACCACCTTTAATCCTTTCTGAGAATGTGCCTGCTGAGCACTACAAACAAGCCTTAATGGAGAATCGTCGGTTGAAAGAGAAGGAACAAGATATCCAGATGGAGCTTTACAAAGCCAAAGTTGATAAGTTGAACTTGGCTCATCAACTCAAAGGCATACGAGGGGAGGATGCTAGCAGATTGAAGAGCAAGAAGAGGTCTTATGAGGAGATAGAGACATTGCTGGATGAAGGACACCGTGAGTGCTTGAGGTTGCAGAAAGCTGAAGCCAATTATCAGAAGAAGATAAGAGACCTGGAAAAGCAGCTTAGAGACAAAGATGTTCAGTTGAAGAAGGAAGTAGACCTGAGACGTGAATCAGAGAGTCAGCTTGGAGGAGAAGTTGTGGAGCTCAGAAGACAACTGAAGGAGAAGCTCACTCCTCTGCCTGAATGTTCAGAGTGTGACCTGTTGATAGACCAGTGCCAGTACCTGAAGACTCTCATTCCTGGAGGACATCTTTCTTAGCTTGTCTCTGTTGTTTATGTTGAGAATCACCTCCAGGGTTGTTGGATGGGATTCATTGTTGTACTCTGATCATTTGGATCTTTGTTTGAATTATGTTGTATTGACCCTTGTTGCTCATGTTTATGGATGAGATTGTTGATGTTTCACCTTGTGCTCATTATCCTGTGTAGGTTGCTTCTTTGTTGTTCATTGTTGCAGGTTGCCATTTCTTGAAAGATGAATTAGGCTCTTGAATGCCCGAGAAATGAACATATCATATGCATCATACGCATCATTAGCATCATACACATATCATCTTGCATTACAGGTGTTCTTGAACGAGACTTCTCACTCTGGTTCTTGTTTTAGGCAGGATTGCTGATCAACGTCCGCACCGCTACGCTACCCGACTGAATCAACAGAGGAATATGGACCAAGTTCAAGCTGAGTTAGCAGAGATGAGGGCTAACATGGCCCAATTCATGACCATGATGCAAGGAGTTGTTCAAGGGCAAGAGGAGCTGCGTGCCTTAGCCCAGAGACAGGACGCTGTGATTCCGTCTCCCAGCCGTGCTTCACCAGGGGGTGTCCCTGTTAATGATAATGCTGTTGCCGCTGCTATTCCCGTCAATGATAATGCCGTGGGTGATGAGTTGAGGGGTATAAGAATCAATGGACAGCCTCTTGCTGCAGAGACTGTTAATGTTAGAGCAACCCGTGCTTCGGTTCGCCATCCTGCTCCGCTGGTCGACAGGCAGGAAGATATGTTCACCCTGCTCAGTGATGAAGATGATGTGGGAAGAATTGAAGAGAGGGATAGAAAGTTTGATGCCCTAGTTGAGAAGATCAGAGCCATGGAGTGTCAGAACTCTTTGGGGTTTGATGTTACAAATATGGGTTTGGTGGAGGGATTGAGAATTCCTTATAAGTTCAAGGCGCCATCTTTTGATAAATATAATGGCACTTCTTGTCCTCGCACCCATGTGCAGGCTTACTACAGAAAAATCTCTGCATATACTAACGACGAGAAGATGTGGATGTATTTTTTCCAGGACAGCTTGTCTGGAGCTTCCTTGGACTGGTACATGGAGTTGAAAAGGGAATCCATTAGAAATTGGAGAGATTTGGGTGAAGCCTTCTTGAGGCAATATAAACATAATATGGATATGGCTCCGAGCCGAACACAGTTACAGAGCTTGTGTCAAAAGTCTGGCGAAAGTTTCAAGGAGTACGCCCAGAGATGGCGTGAGTTAGCTGCAAGGGTGCAACCTCCGATACTGGAGAGGGAGTTGACCGATATGTTTATTGGTACTTTGCAAGGGGTGTTTATGGACCGTATGGGGAGTTGCCCGTTTGGTAGTTTCTCTGATGTAGTAATCTGTGGAGAGAGAACCGAGAGCCTCATTAAAGCGGGAAAGATTCAGGATGCTGGTTCTTCGTCTTCAAAGAAACCATTTTCTGGGGCACCCAGAAGGAGGGAGGGTGAGACTAATGTCGTACACAGTCGAAGAAATGCAAACAGAGGCCAGTATCGCCAGGTTGCTGCTGTGACTATTCCAGCACCTCAACATCAACCTCAACAACAACAGAGACAACACCAACATCCACAACAACAACAACAACAACAACAACGTCCATTTCATCCGAGACAGAGAATGTCGGATCGTCGTTTCGACCCGTTACCTATGACATATGCTGAGTTGATGCCCGAATTGCTCAGATTGGGGTTTGTTGAGTTGCGTACTATGGCTCCGTTGATGAAGATACCTGCTGGGTATGATGCCAACGTTCGTTGTGACTTTCATTCCGGTGCGCCGGGGCACCATATTGAAAACTGTAGGGCTTTTCATCATAAGGTCCAGGACTTGATTGACACCAAAACGATCAACTTTGCTCCTGTTCCGAATGTTGTGAACAACCCTATGCCTCAACATGGTGGGCCCAGGGTAAATAATGTGGAAAGTGAGGAGGCCTTGGATTTGGTAATTGATGTTGAAGATATTCAGACGTCGCTGTTTGTCGTGAAAAAGCGGTTGTTGAATGGGGGAGTGTTCCCGGGCTGTTATAAGGGCTGTTCAGACTGTGAAGATTCAGAGAATGGTTGTATGCAGTTGAGGAATGGTATCCAGGGTTTGATTGATGAGGGTTGTTTGCAGTTTGCTAGGGCTGTGAAAGATCGTGGAGTGGTGTCAACTGTCACCATTTATTTCAAATCGTCTGAGGGTTCTGGACGTGTCCCAAAAACTGTCAATGCACCTGTAACCGTTGGTACTCCTGTGACTATATCTGCACCAGTAACTGTCGGTGGTCCTGCTACTATTGTTGCTTCTGGAAGAGGGTATGTTGAGAATAGTAGGGTCGTTCCGTGGAAGTATGATAACGCTTACCGCAATAACAGAAGGGCAGAAAGTCAGACCAGATCGGTAAATTAGACTCCTGTAACTATTGGTTTGCCAAGTAGAGCTCCAGTGACTGTTGGTCCTGCTGTGGACAATGTAGGGGGACTTGGAGGGTTTACAAGAAGCGGTCGTCTGTTTGCACCGCAGACTTTGAGAGATAGCAATGCTGAGGCTCTCGCCGAAGAAAAGGGTAAGCAAGTTGTGGTTGAGGAAGAACCTGTACAGAAGGAAGCGCCTGAGGGGTCTTTTGAGAAAGACGTGGAGGAGTTTATGAAGATTATTAAGAAGAGTGACTACAAGATTGTAGATCAGTTGAATCAAACTCCGTCCAAGATTTCTATCCTCTCATTGCTTTTGTGCTCTGAGGCGCACCGTAACGCCTTGCTGAAAATGTTGAATCTGGCTTATGTGCCTCAAGAGATTTCCGTCAACCAGTTGGAGGGTGTTATTGCGAATGTGAGCACAAGGCACGGTGTGGGGTTCACAGACTTGGATCTGACACCTGAAGGTCGTAATCATAACAAAGCCCTGCATATCACCATGGAGTGTAAAGGCGCAGTGTTGTCACATGTGTTGGTGGATACTGGCTCCTCGTTGAATGTGTTGCCCAAGAAGACTTTGAGCAAGATTGATGTTGAAGGGGTTGTCCTCACTCCCAATTATCTCATTGTTCGTGCTTTTGATGGATCCAAACGGTCTGTTTTTGGTGAAGTCACGTTGCCAGTAAAGATTGGCCCGGAGGTATTTGATATTATCTTCTATGTGATGGATATTCAGCCAGCATACAGTTGCTTATTGGGGCGTCCTTGGATACATGGGGCTGGAGTAGTGTCGTCAACTCTCCATTAGAAGCTGAAGTATGTATGGAATGGTCAGATTATAACTGTGTACGGTGAGAAGGGCATTCTGGTGAGTCATTTATCCTCTTTCAAGTATGTGGAGGTGGACGGCGAGATCCATGAAACTCTGTGCCAGGCGTTTGAGACCATTGCTATTGAGAAGGCGGCTTTTGCTGAGCAGAAGAAGCCAAGTGCCTCAATTGCATCCTACAAGCAGGCTATGGAGGTTGTCAACTCAGGCAATGCAGAAGGCTGGGGCAAGATGGTTGATTTGCCCGTCAAAGAAGACAAATTCGGTATTGGTTATCAACCTCTGCAGGCAGAGCAAGGTGTTCAAGATCAGAAGGGGCCGAGTACTTTCACCAGCGCCGGGCTGATGAATCATGGCGACGTCTTTGCAGCCAGTAGTGAAGACGGGGACAGCGACTACGATGTGGACAACTGGGTGCGCCCGTGTGCTCCAGGGGAGTCAATCAACAATTGGACAACCGAAGAAGTGGTCCAAGTTACTCTTCAAACAGAGTAATTTTCTTTTGTTTTTTCATTTTGCACAAAACCCTACGTTCTGCCCAAGGCGTAGTGGTTCATTGTAGGGCCTTATCATGTTTTTCAATGATATCATTAATAAAGGATGTTTTGCAAACAATTTTGTGATCCGTGTCTTTCTGTTTTATTTTTCACTTTTCAAAACAATAAAAATGGCAATGTTTTTGTTTTTGTGACTTTCTTGAACTCTTTTTTCTAAAATAAAGCATTAAACATGCAAAATCGATCTTACGGACTCCACTGTAAACAGTTTTGTTATGGCTCAGTATGATTTCAATAATTCCATCTACCAAGCTGAAGAGGAGAGTGAGGAAGATTGTGAACTCCCCAAAGAACTGGTCAGATTATTGAAGCAGGAGGAAAGGATCATCCAACCTCATCAGGAGGAGTTGGAGATTATTAACCTTGGCACTGAAGGCGCCAGAAGAGAGATCAAAATCGGGGCTGCTTTGAAGGAAGACGTCAAGAGAGGGCTGATTGAAATGCTGAGAGAATATGTGGAGATATTCGCCTGGTCGTATCAAGATATGCCTAGGTTGGATACAGATATTGTGGTGCATAGACTACCTCTCAGAGAAGATTGTCCTTCAGTGAAGCAGAAGCTGCACAGAACTAGTCCTGATATGGCGGTCAGGATCAAGGAAGAGGTCCAGAAGCAGTTGGATGCGGGTTTTCTGGCAGTGACCAACTATCCCCCGTGGGTGGCCAACATCGTTCCCGTGCCGAAGAAGGACGGTAAAGTCAGGATGTGTGTCGATTACCGGGATTTAAATAGAGCCAGTCCGAAAGATGATTTCCCATTACCTCACATTGATGTATTGGTTGATAATACTGCTCAATCCTCGGTTTTCTCTTTCATGGACGGTTTTTCTGGCTATAATCAGATCAAGATGGTGCCAGAGGACATGGAAAAGACGACATTCATCACACCTTGGGGCACGTTCTGCTATAAGGTGATGCCATTTGGGATGAAGAATGTCGGTGCTACCTATCAGAGGGCTATGACGACTCTCTTTCATGACATGATGCACAAAGAAATTGAAGTGTACGTGGATGACATGATTGCGAAGTCTCAGACAGAAGAGGAGCACCTGGTAAACCTGCAGAAGTTGTTTGAAAGGCTGAGAAAGTTCAAACTGAGGCTGAATCCAAACAAGTGTACGTTTGGAGTGCGATCCGGGAAGCTGTTGGGTTTCATTGTCAGTGAGAAAGGGATTGAGGTTGATCCAACGAAAGTCAAAACTATTCAAGAAATGCCTGAACCGAGAACTGAAAAGCAGGTTCGTGGGTTTTTAGGGAGATTGAACTACATTGCACGGTTTGTATCTCACCTAACTGCCACGTGTGAACTGATATTCAAATTGCTAAGAAAAAAATCAAGCAATCAGGTGGAATGATGACTGTCATAAAGCTTTTGATAAGATAAAAGAGTATTTGCAGAAACCTCCAATCCTTATACCTCCAGTTCCTGGGAGACCTCTGATAATGTACCTGTTAGTGACTGAGAACTCGATGGGGTGTGTATTGGGACAGCATGACGAGTCTGGTCGAAAAGAGCATGCCATATACTACCTTAGCAAAAAGTTTACCGACTGTGAAATAAGATATTCGTAGCTCGAGAAAACTTGCTGTGCTTTAGCCTGGGCTGCTCGCTGACTAAGACAGTATATGTTGAACCATACTACCTTATTGATTTCTAAGATGGATCCAGTGAAATACATCTTTGAGAAGCCGGCTCTCACTGGACGTGTTGCCCGTTGGTAGATGATTTTAACAGAGTATGATATCTAATATACGTTACAGAAGGCCATCAAAGGTAGTATCCTGTCAGACTACCTTGCCGAGCAACCAATCCATGATTATCAGCCAATGATGTTTGAATTCCCTAATGAAGACATCATGTATCTGAAGATGAAAGATTGTGAAGAGCCTCTTGTCGAGGAAGGACCGGATCCTGATGACAAGTGGACATTGATTTTTGATGGGGCTGTGAATGTGAATGGCAACGGTGTTGGGGCAGTGCTTATCAATCCAAAAGGTGCTCATATACCTTTTTCTGCCAGACTGACTTTTGATGTAACCAACAATGACGCTGAGTATGAAGCTTGTATCATAGGGATAGAAGAAGCCATCGATCTAAGGATCAAAACTCTGGACATTTATGGAGATTCCGCTCTAGTGATTAACCAGGTCAATGGAGATTGGAATACTCATCAGCCGCATTTGATTCCTTACAGAGATTACACCAGAAGGATCCTGACTTTCTTCAAAAAGGTGAAGTTGTATCATGTCCCCCGAGATGAAAATCAGATGGCTGATGCCTTGGCTACTTTGTCTTCTATGATCAAAGTCCATTGGTGGAATCATGTGCCCCATGTTGCGATAAATCGACTCGAGAGGCCTGCGTATCTGTTTGCAGCCGAGTCTGTTGTTGATGAGAAGTCGTGGTACTATGATATCAAGAATTTCCTCAAGAGCCAGGAATATCCTGAAGGAGCATCTAAGAATGATAAGAAAACCCTGAGAAGGCTAGCTGGAAGCTTTTATTTGAATCGGGATGATGTGTTGTACAAGAGGAACTTTGACATGGTTCTGCTCAGATGCGTGGATAGACACGAAGCAGACGTGTTGATGCAGGAAGTGCACGAAGGTTCGTTCGGTACCCATGCTGGTGGTCATGCAATGTCCAAGAAATTGTTGAGAGCCGATTATTATTGGATGACTATGGAATCCGATTGTTTCAAATACGCTCGGAAGTGCCATAAGTGCAGATCTATGCTGATAAGGTGCATGTACCACCAAGCCCTCTGAATGTCATGAATTCACCTTGGCCGTTCGCGATGTGGGGCATTGATATGATTGGGAAGATTGAGCCTACTGCTTCTAATGGACATCGCTTCATCCTGGTTGCGATTGATTACTTCACCAAGTGGGTGGAAGCAGCTTCCTATGCTAATGTTACCAAACAAGTGGTTGCCCGGTTCATTAAGAAGGAAATCATCTGTCGTTATGGGGTTCCTGAGAGAATCATTACTGACAATGGTTTGAATCTCAATAACAAGATGATGAAGGAGCTTTGTAAAGATTTCAAGATTGAACATCACAATTCTTCTCCTTACAGACCAAAGATGAATGGTGTTGTAGAGGCGGCAAACAAGAACATCAAGAAGATTGTACAGAAGATGGTCGTGACGTACAAGGATTGGCATGAGATGCTGCCTTTCGCTTTGCATGGGTACCGTACCTCAGTACGTACGTCGACCGGGGCAACCCCTTACTCCCTTGTGTATGGTATGGAAGCAGTCCTACCTGTTGAAGTGGAGATTCCTTCTCTGAGAGTCCTGCTGGATGTCAAGCTGGATGAAGCTGAATGGATCCGAACAAGGTTTAATGAGCTGAGCCTTATCGAGGAGAGACGGTTAGCAGCTGTGTGCCATGGGCAGTTGTATCAGAGAAGGATGAAGAAGGCCTTTGATCAGAAAGTGTGTCCTCGAAGCTATCAGACTGGTGATTTAGTTTTGAAGAGGATCCTTCCTCCCGGTACCGATAACAGGGGCAAGTGGACTCCGAATTACGAAGGTCCATATGTTGTTAAAAAGGTTTTCTCTGGTGGAGCCTTGATGCTAACAACTATGGATGGTGAAGATTTTCCGTCCCCTGTTAACTCAGATGTAGTCAAAAAATACTTCGCATAAATTGACCCGCTGGACGAAAAGAACAAAATAATCAAGGCAAAAAAGGGCATCCCGGCGAACCAAGAAAAAAAAAGGTTCGGGCAAAAGTTAGGGATAAAAAATAAAAAGAATATGTACACCCGGTAAGTCGAAAACCCGCAAGGGCGGCTTAGGCAAAAATGGGTATCCCGGTGGATTGAAAACCTGAAAGGGCGATCCAGGCAAAAGAGGGATTAAAGCGAAGACTACAGCCTAAGTTATCTGTACTTCATCGCGCTTCAGCGTTTACCATCTCGAAGGATGTGATCGGTCCAATTATTCTTCTCAGAAAGCAAGGGATTTGGGAGGAAATTGATGATCTGTGAGTCATAACAGAATTGGAAAATGGTGGATGCCGTGTTCACATTGCCATTAGGATAGATTTTCCTTTTGTGCGCAATTACCTCTTCCTAGGAATTGCTTCCTGATGTATTCGCCTTTTCAGGCCCATTTTCAATCAATAAAAGTCGTTATTCAGATAAATTGCTCTCTTGTTTTTATTTTAATGTTTTGTTTGCAAAAATGTCCGATTTTTTTATAAACATTGCATATAAAAACATGAAGGTTGGACAATAACGTGCCGAAAGATAAAACATTTGAAAATCATTTTGAATGTTGGGTACACTTGGGTGTATCTTGTCCGTGCAATCCCCTGGGACGTGTAGGTCTTGTTGTTTTGCAGGTTATTGCCTTGGATTCCTGGCTAGAGCAGATAAGCCACGGTTTGTTCAGAACGTTTCAGCACTGTCCAGTAGTGTGAGAGGTTGGGTCATCTGAAGCAAGTTCAGGACTTGTCTCCCCAGCATAGTCAAGATCAGGGATTCCTCAGCAGGGTTGAGAATGTTTTGTAAGAACAAAAATTGTTCTACATCAGATTCCATGATTTTGATGATAACAAAGGATGAAACCAAAAATGGCACCCTAACGAAAAGTTTCTAAGTATGCAGGGTTCTAAGGAAAGAAGGAAGAATTGATCAGATACATAATCATATCAGATACAAATTATCAGAAGACCAGAAGCATCTGAAGAAGAAACACGTTCAAGAATATCTAACTCTGAGCAAAACAGCAAAATATCAGAAGCATCTGAACAAGAAATACGCTCTAGAAGTTCTGACTCTGAACAACGGTATGTCTAACTCCAGAAACTCTCAGCACTATCTGAAGAAATCATCAGAACTCAAAAGAGATCAACATTAGAAGCTAGATAGCAGATTCCAAGATCTCCGGAAACATGAAGACTCTGATTATGGAATTGCTAAATAAGGAAGAGTAACGTTAACTTCAAATAAAGTTACGGAAATGGATTTCCTAATACAGGAAGAGACGTTAACTCCAAAAATACAAATGATAAGGAACTATTTGTGGTAAGTAGTCATTCAAGAAGAGAAAGTTGCTTTGACAACAAGCAACATAAGATATGGCACTAATTATTATTCAAGAGTTATTATCTGCCATGATTTTTCAACGGATCCTTCTCTTCTATATAAAGGACTGCAAATCAACATTTAGTGCACAAGACATACAACAAGATTTTACTGAAACATCAACACACAAAAATACTGTTTATTCTCTCAATCTTCACGAAGCTTTTGCTTAGTACGTGAAATACTTTGTTCTTTTTGTTGTCATATTTGCTTATCTTAGAAGCACTCTAGATTACATAAGCTTTCATCTATTGTTCTATTTTCCTCAAGTGACTCTGTGTAGTCTGTAGACTTGAGAGGACTAAGAGATCTTTCTCTTAGACGTTGTTTGTAAACAATCTTTCAAGATTAGTGGATTAAGTCCTTGTTGAAGGCGAAATCACCTTGGCCGGGTGGACTGGAGTAGCTTTGTGTTATAAGCGAACCAGTATAAAATCCTTGTGTGATTTTCATTTTGAAAAAGCGCTTATTTTCCAAACAATTCAAACCCCCCCTTTCTTGTTTTTCTCACCTTCAATTGGTATCAGAGCTCCGGCTCTGTTATTGATTTTCTAATCAAACACTTAACAGTGTAGAGAGATCCAGAACGAGAAAAACTATGGCCCACACAAATGAAAAGGATAGTTACAATGCTAAGTCCCCACTGAGCCGAAGGGTTGTCATATCCCCAATGGGGAGTGAGTAGTTTGTTCCTCAGCAGTCGGGTATGAAGTACTGTAATCCTCAGCATGGTCGTGAATGCCTTTCCCCAGTAGGGTTGTGAATATTCTCCCCAGCAAGTCTGAAGTGGGTAGTCTTCCCAGCGGAGGTTTGTGTTGATGGTTTTCCCCAGCGAAATCCCCGAGCGGATCGGGTTCGGTGAAAATTATCCCCAGTGGAGTTTCTCCTACTCATGGGTTGGCAGTTATTCCCCAGTAGAGGTGAGCATTGGTTGTTTCCCCCAGCAGAGTCCCCAAGCGGATTAGATTCAGTGAGAGTTGTCCCCGGTGGGATTTATCCTTTCTCCAGCAGCAATGCCAGTCCCTAGCACGGTTGAGAAGTTGGTGTGTTCCCCAGACAGGGTCTCCCCAGTTGAGTTGTTTCCTCTACCGTCCCTAGAGTATCAGATCAGCAAACACCCCCAGCAGTGCGTCTCCCCACAGAGTTGGAGAATCTAATCAGAATTGTGTGCTCAGAGAAGCGATCAGTTGCTCCTCAGCAGGAGTTTTCATCATTTGCATCTTGCATGTAGTAATCATTGCATCCTCAAATAGCGTAGCATTTCCATTCAACATGGAGCATTACGCCATAGAAAAATTCAAACATATGCATCCATATGTCAAACCTAATTGGGCCATATCCCCAGTAGAGGCGAATCATTGTTCAACATCTGCACGACACGTTTGCTACAGTTGCTCTTGACAGACAACATTCAAGATTGATAATCCCCCCAGAGAGATTTATTTCCTCACCTGCAGGTGAGAGGAAAGCTTGACTCCCCAGTGAGATCCCCAGCAAGCGTTTGACTTTGCCTCGACATAGGTAGATGTCATCCTTGTGATACCGGTAAGTGTCATGTCAGCACCCGTGTGTGTTCCTTTCTTTGGTGTCGGTAAACACCATTCTTTCGGTGTCGGTAAACATCGAGTCTTCCCAGTCATCCATTGATGGCTGTTCACCTCTCCGTTGGTGTCGGTAAACGTCGAGCTTCTCCCATTCGTCCGTTGACGACTGGTTGCATCCTTTCCCATTCATCTGTTGATGTTTGTTCACCTCTCCGTTGGTGTCGGTAAACGTCGAGTTTTTCCCATTCGTCCGTTGACGTTTGGTTGCATCGCTTTCTTCCATTCATCCGTTGATGTCTGGTCACCTCTCCGTTGGTGTCGATAAACGTCGAGTTTCTCCCAGTCATTCGTTGATGTCTGGTCACCTCTCCGTTGGTGTCGGTAAACGTCGAGTTTTTCCCATTCGTCCGTTGACGTCTGGTTGCATCGCTTTCTTCCATTCATCCGTTGATGTCTGGTCACCTCTCCGTTGGTGTCGATAAACGTCGAGTTTCTCCCCAGTCATTGGTTGATGTCTGGTCACCTCTCCGTTGGTGTCGATAAACGTCGAGCTTCTCCCGTTCATCCGTTGACGTCTGGTCGAGTCTTTCCATTCATCCGTTGATGTCTGGTCACCTCTCCGTTGGTGTCGGTAAACGTCGAGCTTCTCCCATTCGTCCGTTGATGTCTGGTCGAGTCTTCCCATTCATCCGTTGATGTTTGGTCACCTCTCTGTTGGTGTCGATAAACGTCGAGCTTCTCCCGTTCGTCCGTTGACGTCTGGTTGAGTCTTCCCATTCATCCGTTTATGTCTGGTCACCTCTCCGTTGGTGTCGGTAAACGTTGAGTCTTCCCATTCATCCGTTGATGTCTGGTCACCTCTCCGTTGGTGTCGATAAACGTTGAGTTTTTCCCATTCGACCGTTGACGTCTGGCTGTATTTTTTTTTCATTGATAAAAATCAAAATCCCCAGTGGAGTCGTTGGTAAGCGTCTTGTCTGGTTTGGTGATAAATATCAGATCCCAGTGGAAGCTGCCATTGGTGAACCTTCTTTTCTTGGATCCCCGCAGAGTGCAAATTTCTACGGTTCTTTGGTATTCAATCCCTGTTTACCTTGAAGGTCTGACAACCGTTGCTCTCATCTGTTCAGGTTCCCAGTTGATTGAATAGGGGCAGCTGTAGCACCTCAAATTTGCACCTCCCATTTGTACATTCATTTCATTTTTAGGTCATTAACATTGCATGAACATTGCATAGTACCTTGCATTGCATCAGTCAAAGCTGGTTAGGAGGATTCATCTGTGCAAAGGAGAAAGGGTTTTTCCATGAGATAAAGGCCTATGGTTGTTTTAGAGAGCTTACATGACCCAAGGATCATTTTGATGCAATTTGGCCAAATGTTGAAGGCTCAAAGTCCACAGTGCATGACCAAATCATCTGAGGCCCATAAAAGTCAACAGAAAGTCAACTGAGGGCTAGGAGATGGAGAAATGGTTTGAGACACTTCATTCATGTCCCAAATAAGGTTCATTCAACATGTCAAACATCTACCTTGAAGATTTTGAATCCAGATCAAAAGTTTCCAAATATGGAAAGTGACCTGTAATTTGAAAGTTTCCAAAAATGGCAAGTTTTTGGACCAACTTCAACTCAACTTTCCAACATCAAAGAAGCTTCAAATGGAATTTTGTCTAACATGAAAGTTTAAGATCTTTCTCTCCCATTTCCAAACCAACCATCACATTGCTTGAAATGTTATCACATGAGCATTTGCATATCCAAGTCAATTTTGGAGGGAAAATTGGAAATTTAAAAAGGGTGCATTGTATGGACTTTCTACCATTGCCATTGTGTTTGAAATGTAATTTTGAGTGAATTTGGGCCTTGGTGTGTACTGTTCACGTGTGCATCTCATGCATGAGGTGAAAATACAAATTTGTGCATGCACCTTATATTCCTCTAATCCCAATTAAACATGGCTTAAGCTTAATTTCAGATTCATTAGCAAGGCATATATAAGCTTAATCACAAATGTTTCAGACACGATACACAAGTTCAGATCTAGAATTGGAGAATTGATCAAAATTTTCTCTCACAAAGATTTTCAAAATTCCTCACATAAACCTCATTTCTCTTGGTGAATTCATGATCATGGAGTGGTTTTGAGTGAGATTGAACGTGCATCTTGTGGATTTCTGCTCAAAATCGTGCATGCTTGAAGCTTGAAGGTGTTCATGGCAAATTCAAATTGAGCTGGATCTACACGTTTCTGAGCTTCAATTTCTTCATCAATCCTCTCTACAAGCATCCTGGAAGTGATCTGGATCGTTACAAGTGCTGGATTGTGCAAAACCATAACCTGCTCTTCAAGAGGTAGGATTTTCGACCTTCACAATTCTCCAATTCATGTACATATTTGTGTAGATCTTGTGTTGCTGATCATTCTGGTAGAAAAATCAATTGAAATGGTGTAGTATTCATTGAGTTATGCGCGTTTGAAGTTTGAGATGCAAAAATGTTCATGCTCGATTCTCACTTGTTATGATGAATTAAGATTAGGTGTTGATTGATATGTGTTCTACATTGCATAAGCTTTGATTTGGTATGCTTCTTGTTGAATTCTGGACATTTCTGGAATTTTCTGGAAAATGGATGCATGAAGTTCATCATCTTCATCTTCATCTTCATGAAGAAGATGAAGATCATCTTTAGCGACGAATTTTTCCTCATTAGCGACGGATTCTGGAATTTTACGCTGGCTTAGGGTTTTAGACAAAACGGTGCCGTTTTGTGTATTGGCGCGCGCACATTTCAAATGTGTACAGGGATCGATTCCCAGCGAGCACACTTTTTCAAATCTATTCAGTATTTTCATGTTTTCCCTCCTTATTTTCCATGTATATGTTCATGTTGATTTTCATTTTTATGCTAACTTCTAAAATCCATAACAAATTGAAAAATGCATCAATTCATTCCCAATTTTTTGCAAATTGATCCTTGAGATGTCTAGTTTTTAATGATGATGAATTTGGAAGTTGTGCATGGCTGGAATTTTATTTGCTCTAGGTTGATTGAACACATGTGCATTTGTGACATTGCCTTACTCTTTCTATCATGAAATGCTTGATTTTAATCCAATGGACATGAAATTTTACATGCTGATTCTAGACATGTTAATGTATGTTTTAGGATTGGTTTGGTATTTTTCCCATTCACCATTTCTGTTTTATGGACATGTTTGCAGGTGTGACAATTTGTGTCACACCTTTGGTTGTTCAACTTGTGCAATTTGATTTCCATGCCAAATGACCTCTAATGCTTCTGATTTTTTGTATGATGGATGTTTTGGATGTGTTGAATGCTCATAAATTTTTCGTGAATCATTTCTGTTGTGATTGGGAATTTTCATTCTTAATGATCAAATGCATGCCTTGAATTGGTCATTGACTTCTCTTGCCTATTACATGAACTTGCCTATTGATTTTGGTTTGGTCCTTTTTAGGACTTGTTCTTGATTGATTAAATATGATCCATGTTGAATATCAAGTTCTGTTTTGGATTGTTTCTTCACTTTTGACCCTAGGCTTTGACCTAGTGGTTTGGACTTACCATTTGAGTTGTGAGTTTCAGGTTCAAGAATGCATCTCCATGATTGATGTTGCTCCTTCATTTGAGCTTGATCATTTGTTGTTGTTGGATAACACTTGCTGTTTTGTAGGCTTTGAGGACAATTCACTTGTGTTTATGGCTTATGTGTTGCATATTGGGTTGTCTGTTTGATATTGACTGTTGTTGACTGTTTGTCTGAGTATTGTACTGATTGGTTTAGCTGTTTCCACAGGTACCTAAGTTGCTTTAAGTTCATTTGAACTTTGCTTTGCTTGCTTGTGGTTGGCATGCCACTGAGGTATAATTCCTTGATCTTCATGTAGTCTGAAAGACCTGTCATGTTACTTTGGCAGGCATCTGTCTGAAGCCCTCCTTAAGAGGCAATGTTTGTGGTTGTTTAATTTTGTGCCAAGCAGGTAAAGTCCTCTTAAGAGGAAATTGGCAGATAAAAGGGATGTGCAATCCATCCCCTGCTATTCAGTTGTGTCATTCACTTTGCTCACACCATGTGTTGATGCATTGTGAATAAGAACCCAAAATCTTGTCCATAGAGTCAGTCATTTGTGGAGAAGAGTTCCTGCATTCTGAACTCCCACACTTTCTATTTGGTTGAAGCTCTCCCAGGCCAGGGATAAGAGCTATGAGGCATAACCCTCATCTCCATTTCATTTGCTTCACCCTAACTCTCAATGTTAGGGTTAAGAGCTAAAAAACACCCCATTCCAGTTGGCTTGTTTCTACAGCCTAGCCTTGTATGAGCCAATTGTTTGCATATAGTGTGTGTGCTTGCTCTCTTGTGTTTGTGTTTGATGATGTGTGTTTAGGATAGCTTGCTTCCTGTGCAAGTTAGGATAGAGACCTCAACAGAGGGATTGTATGCATGACAACTTCTAGGCTCGAGTTGTAGTCTCCCTAGTAGTCTATTATCTCCCTTGTCTCTGGTTAGGATAGAATTTCTTTCCCTATTAAGGGGAACTACGTCGCCCTGATCCTCATACCAGATGAGGTACGTAGGTAGGAGATTGAGCTGATCTCTCCGGGCACTTTCTTTTCTTTTTGTGTGTGTTTGTTATCCTTTTCTGGTTGGAGTCTGATGTAAGTCCAGCGATTGGCAGTCGGTTTCCTGTGTGTTTGTGGTGTGTTGGAGTTTGACGTAAGACCAGCGATTGGCAGTCGGTTTCCTGTGTCTTGTTTGATTATGCGGAATCTGACGTAAGTCCAGCGGTTGGCAGTCGGTTTCCTGTTTGCGTTTTGTTTGGCGTGCGTTAGCCGAGCTACGAGTGCTCTGATTCTTTCTCTGGTTAGAGAAGATACGTATGCATAGGATGCGACATCTTAGCGAGCACATTTCCCCTGTCCTCGAACTACGTCGACTCTGATGTTTGTGTCTGACAGACTACGTAGGCCCAGGATGCGATATCCTGCCGAGTCCGTTTCTTCCGTCCTTTCTGTGTTTGTTTCCAGTTTTGTGTAGTTTTGAGCAGTATCTTTAGCAACCTTTCTTCTATTCTTTCTGAGCGTGGATCCCGTCGAGTACGACGGATGCGTAGGGGTGCTAATACCTTCCCTTCGCATAACCGACTCCCGATCCCATCAATCTCTGGTCGCAAGACCATGTCCTTTCCAGGTTTACTTCGAGCGTTTCCTTTCCCTCCTTTGGGATAAATAACGCACGGTGGCGGCTCTGTTTCTTTTCCCGCCGGTTTTCGCGTAATGCGACACCGCCATTTTCATTTCCGCTTTGCAATTTATTCAACCCTCCGATTGGAGCAGGTTTTTATTACTTGTCTTTATCTTATTTATTTTCTCGCACTCGCTTTACTTTTATTTATTTCCTCGCACTCGCTTTACTTTTATTTATTTCCTCGCACTCGCTTTACTTTTATTTATTTCCTCGCACTCGCTTTAGTTTTATTTATTTCCTCGCACTCGCTTTACTTTTATTTATTTCCTCGCACTCGCTTTACTTTTATTTATTTCCTCGCACTCGCTTTAAATTATTTATTTCCTCGCACTCGCTTTAAATTATTTATTTCCCGCACTCGCACTACTTTTATTTACTTTCCGCACTCGCACTACTTTTATTTAAATTAATGCACTTTTACTTTACCATGTCTAACTAAATCTATAAGGTTAGAATGTAAGGATCGTAATTGAACCGATAATACGTACAATTGTTCGTAGAAACACTTAAGGGCTATTTTAACTTTCAACTTAAGTTTTCCCGCGCTTCAATTCTGTTGGGTAAGATCGAAAGTCGTCCAACGTCTATCTAAACTTAATTGTTTTTAACTATTTCAAAAATAGCGAAAGCGCTTTGTTTAGTTCATTAGGAGATTTTAACTTAAGAAGAAAAGAGATTTTAAAACTATTCTCGGACGCATTTATAAGTTTAGAGTCTGGTTCGTAAGAACCTCTTTTGGTTAAGAAGTCCAGGTTATAATACTTTTAAACTTAGTCAAGATACTATATTTCTTAAAAATAGGTTTACTACTCTAACGCAATGCACGCCTTTTTATAAGTGACAATAAGAGGGTTTGATTAGGGAGTACAACTCGGTTCTGAATACGCGAAAGTGACAGTTCCCGTCAAATTAGTTCTTTTCAAAGTAGGAAACATTGCCCATAAGTAGTTCCATCAGCAAGTACTTGGATTATTAATTGATTATGTGAATTACATTCGACCCTGTCTTTATTAATTAAACTTTATTCAATACTTTACTTTTCATTGCACACTCTAAAAACACCTATTTTGATTGCCTTTGATAAACACCATAACAATAGATAACGATAGATTGACACTTGGTCTCTGTGGATTCGACAATCTTTTATATTACTCTGACGCGTTCGTATACTTGCGAAAAGCATGCATCAAGTTTTTGGCGCCGTTGCCGGGGACCAATTTCGTCAAATTTCATTTTCCTGTTGTTATATCGTTTAGACTTAGGCTATTTCCCGCCGGTCAATGCGAAGAACTCGTAGCACCGAAAGCTTAAGCTTAGTATATCCTCTGGCGGAACTTGAACGTTACACTCGCGCACGTTTATTCTTTCATAGAATTAAGAGAGCTATGGCCGAAGATCAAAACCAAAGACCTCTTAAAGATTTCGATCAACCATCAAATGAAGAACCTAGTTCTAGTATAGTAAACCCAACCATCCTAGCTAATAATTTTGAACTTAAACCATCCCTGTTGCAACTAGTGCAACAGAGACAATTCGCAGGTCTCACTACTGAGAACCCAAACCAACATTTAAAAATATTTCTTCAATTAGCAGACACTTTTAAAACTAATGGAGCTTCTCCTGAGGCAATACATTTAAGATTATTCCCTTTTTCTCTCAGAGATAAAGCCCTATCATGGTTAGATTCCCTTCCACCCAATTCCATTACGACTTGGGATAACCTTAGAAGAGTTTCTCTTGCTAGATATTTTCCCCCAAGTAAGACTGCCGTTCTTCGAAACCATATAACTAGATTTACCCAAAACCAAGGAGAATCGTTGTCCGAAGCTTGGGAGAGATATAAAGAATTGTTACGAGCATGCCCACATCATGGTTTAGAAAATTGGTTAATCATTCAAACCTTCTATAATGGACTTCACTATAACACGAAGATGACCATCGACGCTGCCGCAGGCGGTGCTCTGATGAACAAACCTTATACTGAAGCTAGTGCCCTCATCGAAGATATGACTCAAAACCATCAATCATGGGGAGTCGAACGAGCGACAGTTGAGAAGAAGGAAGCCCAAGGAGGAGTGCATGAACTAAGCTCTATAGACTTGATGCAAGCGAAAATGGACGCATTATCCCTTAAGGTCGAGCATATGTGCATAAACCCGAATACTATAGCCGCAGTTTCATCGGATTGTGAGATATGTGGAACCAAAGGACACCAATCTGCAAAATGCAGTCTATTAAACGAAACCCACTCTGAGCAAGTGAACTACACCCAAGGGAACCCATACTCGAATACCTATAACCCTGGATGGAGGAATCACCCGAACTTCTCCTATAAAAACAATAACCTTATCCAAAATAATGCACCCCCGAGACCTAGTTATCAAGCCCCAAGATCAAATCAACCTATGCAACCTGTACCACCAAAGTTGAGCCTTGAGAAAATTATGGAAAATTTTATCACTGCTCAAACCCAACAAAACAAGGAGTTCATGAACCAGAACATTCATGTTAACGAATTGATTACTCAGTTAGGAACCAAGGTTGATCAAATAGTTACTCATACTAAGATGCTTGAAACCCAGATCTCTCAGGTAGCTTTAAACCAAGCCCCTCAGACTACACCTGGAGAACAGTTCCATGGACAACCTCAACAAAATCCGAGAGGACAAGCCAATGCCATTACCCTACGAAGTGGGAACGCTTATGATGAGCCACCAAACCCTAGATTGAGTGAACCTAAAACTTCTAAGGAATATACCAAGCCCCTGGACGAAATAAAGGAACCAGAGGAATCTGAAAACCAGGAAGGTCGAGAAAAAGGAGAAGAACCTAAAGATAAAACTTACGTACCACCCCCGCCATATAAACCACCTATACCATATCCGCAAAGACTCAAACAAACCCAGATCAATAAACAGTATCAAAAATTTATTAAAGTTATAGAAAAACTTCACATAGAAATCCCTTTTACAAAAGACATCACCCAAATACCTTCTTATGCAAAGTTTCTCAAAGACATCCTTACCAACAAAAGTAGACTTGACGATTCGAAGCCTTTGGAATGTAATGCTATTTTCGAGGACAAATTAGCAAAGAAAGATAAAGATCCTGGAAATTTCTCCATTCCTTGCCTTTTAGGTAATCATGTCATGGAAAAAGCTTTTCTAGACCTAGGAGCTAGTGTGAGCTTAATGCCTTTAGCGGTTTGTGAGAGGTTAAACTTAGGAGAACTACAACCCACTAAGATGTCACTTCAGTTAGCCGATAGATCTGTTAAGTATCCGATAGGCATTTTAGAAGATGTCCCTGTTAGGATAGGTCAGTTATTTATCCCTACTGATTTTGTTGTCATGGACATCAAAGAGGACAATGATATACCAATCCTTCTAGGTAGACCACTCTTATCGACTGCAGGAGCCATAATAGATGTCAAGAAAGGAAAGTTGCATTTGAGGCAGGTGATGAGAAAATAGAATTTATACTTTCAAAATTTCTTATGGCACCTGTGATGGGAGACGCGTGTTATGCCTTAGATATCATTGATGAATGTGTTAGAGAACTAGAACAAGAAGAAATTATAAAAACAATTAAGTTACCATCAACTCTCATAAGGGAAGATGATGACTCTAAGAAACCTTACATCGATGATAACCTTTACGAATGTTTATCCCTTACCCCAGATCCTATGCCATGCCCTAAGAACCCAACCTTAGAACTTAAGGAACTACCTAAGAACCTGAGATATGAGTTCCTCGATGAAAAGATGAACCGTCCAGTTATAGTCAGTGCTACCTTGAGCCAAGAGGAAACGAACCAACTTTTAGACGTTTTACGAAGATATCCCTCAGCCTTAGGATATAATATCTCTGACGTGAAAGGTATAAGCCCATCCGTATGCATGCATCGGATTTTGCTCGAAGAAGATTCAAAACCCTCCAGGGAACATCAGAGAAGAATAAACCCTATAATGAGTGATGTTGTTAAAAAGGAAGTTCTTAAGTTACTTAAGGCAGGTATAATCTATCAGATCTCGGATAGTAAGTGGGTAAGCGTTGTGCATGTAGTACCTAAAAAGGGAGGCATCACAGTCGTATAAAACGATAAAGGCGAACATGTAGCAAAACGTTTAGAAGGAGGATGGCGGATGTGTATAGATTATAGAAAATTAAATAAAGCAACCAGGAAGGATCATTTCCCTTTACCATTTATAGACCAAATGTTGGAGCGTCTAGCCAGACACTCTTACTTCTGCTATCTAGATGGATACTCTGGATTCTTCCAAATACCTATCCACCCCGAAGATCAAGAAAAAACTACCTTTACATGCCCTTATGGAACTTTTGCCTACAGACGAATGCCATTCGGCCTCTGTAATGCCCCAGCTACTTTCCAACACTGCATGATGTCAATCTTTGCAGATTACCTAGATGGTATCATGGAAGTGTTTATGGATGATTTCTCGGTTTGCAGATTTGATTTCCACAATTGTCTTGCTAACCTTGAGAAAATCCTGGAGAGATGCGTGGAGGTGAACCTCGTGCTAAACTGAAAAAAGTGTCATTTCATGGTGACCGAAGGAATAGTTTTAGGACATATAGTTTCTGAAAAAGGTATAGAGGTAGATAGAGTTAAAATAGAAGTTATAGAAAACCTAAAACCACCAAAAACCATCAGAGAAATCCGAAGCTTTCTTGGACACACTGGATTCTACCGGCGTTTTATTAAGGACTTCTCCAAAATAACCAAACCTTTAACTGGACTTTTAAAGAAAGATGCTAAATTCATTTTTGATGAAAAATGTAATGACGCATTTAATCTTTTAAAGCAAGCATTAATCTCTGCACCTATTATGAAACCACCTGATTGGTCAGAACCTTTTGAGATAATGTGCGATGCTAGTATTTATGCAATTGGAGCCATTCTAGGACAAAGGAAAGATAAAAAATTACATGCCATTTATTACGCGAGTAGAACCCTAGATGCTGCCCAACTTAACTACGCAACAACTGAAAAAGAATTACTCGCTGTAGTTTTCGCTATAGACAAATTTAGATCTTATCTAGTAGGAGCAAAAATTATAGTTTATACTGATCATGCTGCCATTCGTTACCTATTAAGTAAAAAAGATGCCAAGCCCAGGTTACTCCGATGGATTCTATTACTACAAGAGTTTGATTTAGACATAAGAGATAAAAAAGGCACTGAAAATGTAGTAGTCGATCACCTTTCTAGGCTAGAACATCTAAAACCTGAACTAGTACCCATAAATGATGATTTCGCCTATGATAGACTGATAGCTAGAGTAGAAACCATTGAAGATGATAACCTAAGCCCTCATGAGCATCCCCAAAATTCCTTAGCAATAAGTAACATACCCTGGTATGCAGACTTCGCTAATTACCTAGCTGCTGATATAGTACCCCCTAATCTTGACTACCACCGCAAGAAGAAATTCTTCCACAATGTGAGAAACTTCTATTGGGACGAACCGCTCCTTTTCAAAAGGGGTAAAGATGGCATTTTTCGCCGTTGCATTCCGGAAGAAGAGGTAAATAATATTATCAAGCATTGTCATTCTGCACCTTATGGTGGACATGCGAGCACCTCTAAGACATACGCCAAGATTCTTCAAGCTGGCCTATTATGGCCTACCATGTGGCGTGATGTCTATGCTTGCATTGTCAAATGTGATAGATGCCAACACACTGGAAACATTTCAAGGCGTGATGAAATGCCTCTAAAAGACATTCAGGAAGTAGAACTCTTTGACGTATGGGGTATAGATTTCATGGGACCTTTCCCACCATCCCTAGGAAATAGGTACATCTTAGTAGCTGTAGACTATGTGTCTAAGTGGATTGAAGCTATAGCTGCACCCACAAACGACACTAGGGTAGTAATCAAACTGTTTAAAAACTATATATTCCCTAGATTTGGAACACCACGTTTAGTCATAAGCGATGGAGGATCACACTTTATATCGAGAATATTTGACAAACTTTTAAGAAAATATGGAGTTAGGCATAGAGTAGCAACACCATACCACCCACAGACTAGTGGCCAAGTAGAAGTGTCCAATAGGGAGATAAAACAAATCCTAGAGAAAACTGTTTCTATTTCTAGGAGAGACTGGTCTCAGAAGCTTCAAGAAGCATTATGGGCCTATAGAACCGCTTTCAAAACCCCTATAGGAACTACTCCTTACCAACTAGTCTATGGAAAATCCTGTCACTTACCGTTCGAATTAGAGCATAAGGCCTATTGGGCCATTAAAATTTTGAATTTAGACTACCTAGCCGCTGGAGAAAAGCGTACCCTAGACATTCATAAACTAGAAGAACTTAGGCAATCGGCCTACGAGAATGCAAAAATATATAAAGAGAGGACAAAAGCCTATCAGGACAAAAGAATAGTAAAGAAAAACTTCAAAGTAGGCGATCATGTTCTCCTTTTCAACTCTAGGTTACGACTCTTCCCGGGAAAGCTACGTTCAAGATGGACTGGTCCTTTCGAAGTATCCAAGATTCTGAGAGCCGGAGCCGTAGAAATCAAGAACGAAACTTGTAGTCCATTCATTGTAAATGGACAAAGACTGAAGCTCTACGAAGGAGGAGACATTCCAGCATACTACTCAAGCCACACCCTGATTGATCCACCAATCCCTACTACTACAGGTGTATAAATTCTAATCGTCAAGTTAATGACGTTAAACAAGCGCTGCGTGGGAGGCAACCCATGGTTTTTCTTTCATTTTACTTTTTCGCATTTATTTAATTTTATTTTTATTTTATTTTATCATATTCTGCATTGAGACTAAAAATTTGAATGGTTTGCATTTTCAGGATCACTTTCTTAATTTTACAAGATGCAGGATTTCAATGATATGCACGTGGCCTATATAGATGATGCTTAGAGAGAGCGCTACATCGCTCTGTATCATCGCCCTATGGCACCCACACGTTATCCTGATCAACACTGTATGGAGGCACTGGGTATCGAGCCGAGTATCCGATTCCTTAGCCACCAGCTTCACTGGGACGAGTTTGCCGACGACATGAGTAACACCTACAGGAACCTGACATTGGAGTTCCTGAGTTCATTCGACTATGACCCATACTCTTGACCAGATGGGTATGCTGCTTTCAGGCTCTTTGGAGTTGAGTACTCTTTCATCCAGAAAGAGTTCGGCGACCTATTGGGCTTCCAGACCACTCCTGATGCTATCTCGAAGACACCTATGGGATATTTTCTGGGTAAGGAGGTGCTGAAGTTTTGGAGTGATATATCAGGTGGCGGAAGCCAAGATCCATCTACGCAACTGTCTCAGGTTATACATAACCCCGCCTTTAGATACTTTCAGATGATATTGGCACATTCCTTCCTAGGAAGACCGGATGCAGAGACATTACTGAGTGAATAGGAGACCTTCCTACTATTTTGTGCATCCCAGTCTCGCCCAGTAGCATGTGGGAACTTTTTGTTATGTGGTATCAGCGGTGTCTCCAGATCTACCGAAGGAGTCATCCATGTGGGTGAGATCATCACACAGATTGTTGTCGCTTTAGGTCTGTCTCGCAAGTTGTCACATCTCTGGATCTACCGTGGGTACACTACCATGGACATCGACTTCTGTTTGACCAGAGGATTGATAAGGAGAGCCTCTTTCCACCCATGTCAGTTCTGATTGCTGGTCGACAACGAGGCTATCCATTATTTCACACTACCAGATCCTATGATGACCAGTGTGCATGATCCAGCGAATTGGAGTTATTCTCTAGAGGGCCAGGGAGAGACCGTCGAGGAGCCGAGATCACCACCCATTGTTGAGTACGCGCCTACACCACCTTCTCCCAGGATCACTGTTTTCTCTAATAATCTTTCATTGCAGACCCCCGACATCCGCACCCAGATTGCTGAGTGTCGTAGAGAGATCGCAAAGCTTAGACAGGAGGTGGCTGACCTCACTTTACAAATGGGAGTGTCTGATCTCACCCACGCTACCGAAGCCGATGTTTATATCAGGAGATCGCAGAGCTCAGGCAGGAGGTAGCCATGCTCCGTGGATCCACTCAGGAAGACGACACCCCTACTATATGATCTTACCATTTCATCTTATTTTATCTCTTTTTTATATTTCTCGTAATTATATAACTCATTTTATATCATCACATTTTGAATATTATATAAACTATGTCTAAACATTGATATTTCTACTTTTATATATATATGTCTTTTGTTTGTTTTAATTGCATTTTTTATTTTAGTTATTTATTTATTTATTAATCTAATGTTTAAATTTTATTTTTATTTTTACTTTTACTTTTATAAAAAATTATGCAAGCCAATGATACTAGGAAATCACAAGACAAATGCTATCCGGACCCCTCAAAGCCAAAAGACAAAGAGAAGCCCAAGCCAAAGGACCAAAATTCGGCCCAGCCAAATTTTGCCTTGTGGCGCCCGCCACAGCGTCTGTAAAAGGTCGGGGCAGAACCCCTTTCTTCACCATTTTCACACCTTACAACCTTCCAAACCCATTTCTCCACCTTGAACCCACAAAAAGCTCATACCTTTCTAATCACCACACCATACAAATCATTTTTTCGATTTCCATTTTCATTTTCATCCGTCGGATTTCGTAAAAATCCAACCTTTTCACATTCCACTTCATCTTCTTCGTCGCATTTCAAGATCTACACAATGGAGTTTAATGGATTCATTCTTCGAGGAGGGAAACCGGGGGATAGACAAAGAAAAATCATAGAACGGTTGCAAAATCGGGAGATCCTCCCGACAAGGTATGTTGACGAAAACTGTCTCTACACCTTAGGTATCTATCATAACATATTTCATTTATTAAATAACTTAGGTTTGCATAATTTCTTTTCCAACAAAGAACCTACCTATGAGCGATTGACAATCGAATTCTTGAGTTCTTTAATCTATATTGTCGATCCTAATACTGCTAGCACAGTTGGTACTGTCAGATTTAGAATGTTTGCTGTTGAATATGAATTCAGTACCGACGAACTAGCAGGCTTATTAGGAATCCCTCATGGGGACGGTGCTATTTCTGAGGCACCTTTGGATTCGGATTGGTCAGTTGAGGTATTTTCCTTCTGGGAGCGATTATCAAACACTTCCATAAACTCTTTTGAAGGAGTTCTTGCCTCGACTGTCCATAACCCGACCATCAGAGTTTTTAGATATCTGTTGGCATTTACTATTTTTAGCCGGGAGAATCCAAATAAGGTTAATGCTAGAGAGTTTCTATTTTTGCAACGAAGCCTCACAAATAGACAAATTAATTCGATCCCGTTCATGCTTGCTCATATGAATTTAACTTTAAATAAAGCGGGACCGATTTCTTTTGGTGGATTGATTACGTCTATTGCTCGGGCGCTTAACCTGGACAATAAGATGGCTACCCTAGACCCCTTACCTCCTCGCACAATTAACCTAAAATTTCTGAGAGATATGAAATTGTGCCATTTGAGGAGAGAAGGAGGCTATATTCGTATGGTTCATGGTGTAGCCATCCCATCTGTTGTTTTACCATGCACTAGACGTACAGACGTATGAGATGAAAGGAATTGGACCTACGTTTTAGATGCTCCATCTATTTTGGGTCCTCTTCTTCCTAACATTCCTGATGAGGCGGGACATGACACTGATGATGAATATGATCGGAGAGAGAGATCTCCCGTACCCCATGTGTCCCCCCATCATCCTTCACCACCACACACCACACCATTTTCTTCTTCTGCAGGTACCACTCTTGGCTTTTATATTATGGAGGAGATATGGCGTGACCACCTGGCTAGAGAGCAAAGACATGACGACCTACTCTCTACCATCCAACGACAACTGGCGAATAACATGAGCTTCATGCAAGAATCGCAACGGAGGATACACAGGTCCTATGAAACTGTTTTACAGTCCCTGCAAACGATTACAAATACGCAAGCCCGTCAGCAACAATACCACCAGCGACACATGGCACTCATAAAAAACACTCAGGGTTCCATTTTGGATAACCTTCGAGAGGTGAGGACCGCTCAGGATGCCCTGCAAGCAAGGCTGGATCAGAGAGATCGTCGTCGTACCCGATCCCGTCGTCCACCTCATGATGGCGAAGGCACCAGTGGTCAGCAATAGGTTGTCAGGTAACCCTTCCCTTATCTAATTTCGAAACATTGGGGACAATGTTCGACTTAAGTGTGGGAGGAGACTCTATCGTCTTTTCTTTATTACCTTTACTCGCTCTTCCTTTATCGCTTTTCTTTGCTGTTTTTAGATAGCTTGTTTATTTTTATTTCCTTTTAGTTATTTATTTTGCTTTTTAGTGTAATGCATGAGTCTGACGAGTCACCAAATATAGTATATCTTTAGTACAATCTAATCTCCTCATACCTTTAGCCCCACCGATTTTTTTTTGCAAAAGAAAACAGTGTTATTCCGAAAGTTTTCGGGTTCTAAAGACAGGTTTCGAGTAAGGATGCGGCGACTTGGGAGAACTTTGGGAAACATCAGTATTTGTTTTAGCACCATAAGCTTCGTAAATATAGGAATCATTCCCGAAACCCCATATGCCATGGTCTTAATCATCATTTCCGTATAAGTCCTCAGTAGTTTATCTCAGCAGTCAGCTCCGACCTACGCATCCTCTACGTAGGGGACCGATGCAAATAAGTGAATGATCCAGCAAAACAAAAAAATAAAAGAAATCAAAAAGGAAACTCCGGTATAGGTGACCCTCACAAAGTCATTTAAACCAAAGAATTGTAAAAATTTGCTACAAAAAGAAAAAGAAAAAGAAAAAGAAAAACTTACCCGCTGTTAGTTGGCTCAGAGGTATCTGGCGCTAAACTCGGTAGGGCGGATTACGATCCGATCCCCCACAACTACAGTTGGGTCCAATAAAGGGGTTTACACATATTTATGTGCCAGAAACCCCATGCTCAGATCATAATCACTAACAGGCCACTCTACTATGAAGCATGTACAGATAACGGGCTTAATGTGATTGCGCCTGAATGAAAAGGACACAAAAAGAGATGAAGAGGAAGGCCTGGGTATTGTGGGATAATATGGGTTGGTTAATATAGGAATGAAGTTTATGTCCGTATTTGCGGATTAGTGTCATCATGATACCCTTAGTTCACTCAGTTAGTACCTATCACTGCATCCCGACTTGAACTTAGAATTTTTACCTGAAGCACTCGTTTACACCAGTTTTTCTTTTATGAGCTTTTTAATGTCTTGCTTGAGGACAAGCAAAGGTTTAAGTGTGGGAGAGTTTGATAACACTGAAATTTACCGTATTTTCGACTCCGATTTCACATGCATTCCAGTTGTTTTATTGTTATTTTGTTGTGTTATTACTATGTTTTTCTTTGTTTTCAGGTTTTTACTTTAATCGGAGCCCCGATCGAGAGAAGGAGCGAAAAAGAGCTAAAAACCCTAAAATTCAGCATTTTGTACTTGTGGCTTCTACCATGGCTGGCGCCATAGACCCTGCCATGACGTGTCCAAGCTCAACCTCCCTCAACTGCCATGTTCCCCACTACTTCCACTAAGGCGCCTCAGATTGGCCTTGTGGCGGGCGCCATGGCCTTGTGGCGGGCGCCACAAGAGGAAAAGTTTTCCCTCCCATTTTCAAGTTGAAGGGCACCCTTGTCATTTCCATCCTTTTACTTGCTTATAAATAGAAACTCGAAATCACTTTTTCAATCATCCAAACTTAGAGCAGAGGCAAACTCATAGCAACTTTGTTTCACTTAGGCATATATTCAGTATTTTAAAGTGGTAATCGCTTCGCATTGGAGTGTTACCACAATTGTGTAATCAAGTCTGTGATCGAGTCTGTAATCGAGTTTGGAGCACTTTGGAAGGAAGTTAATCCTTCCGCCGTTTTCATTTCCGCTTTGCAATTTATTCAACCCTCCGATTGGAGCAGATTTTTATTACTTGTCTTTATCTTATTTATTTCCTCGCACTCGCTTTACTTTTATTTATTTCCTCGCACTCGCTTTACTTTTATTTATTTTCTTGCACTCGCTTTACTTTTATTTATTTCCTCGCACTCGCTTTACTTTTATTTATTTCCTCGCACTCTCTTTAAATTATTTATTTCCTCGCACTCGCTTTAAATTATTTATTTCCCGCACTCGCACTACGTTTATTTACTTTCCGCACTCGCACTACTTTTATTTAAATTAATGCACTTTTACTTTACCATGTCTAACTAAATCTATAAGGTTAGAATGTAAGGATCATAATTGAACCGATAATCCGTACAATTGTTCGTCGAAACACTTAAGGGCTATTTTAACTTTCAACTTAAGTTTTCCCGCACTTCAATTCCGTTGGGTAAGATCGAAAGCCGTCCAACGTCTATCTAAACTTAATTGTTTTTAACTATTTCAAAAACAACGAAAGCGCTTTGTTTAGTTCATTAGGAGATTTTAACTTAAGAAGAAAAGAGATTTTAAAACTATTTTCGGACGCGTTTATAAGTTTAGAGTCTGGTTCGTAAGAACCTCTTTTGGTTAAGAAATCCAGGTTATAATACTTTTCAACTTAGTCAAGATACTATATTTCTTAAAAATAGGTTTACTACTCTAACGCAATGCGCGCCTTTTTATAAGTGACAATAAGAGTGTTTGATTAGGGAGTACAACTCGGTTCTGAATACGCGAAAGCGATAGTTCCCGTTAAATTAGTTATTTTCAAAGTATGAAACATTGTGTAACGCCCAAAAATAATTATTTGTTATTTTTAATATTTACGTAATTATTGTGGTTAGTCGGAAATTAGTCGAAAGTCGTAGAAATTATTATAAGAAATAATAATATAATTGTGGTGTTATTTGAGTAAGTGGGCTTATCATTGTGTGTTATTTAGTAAAATGAGAGGTGTTATATTAGGCCATTAGAGATTAGGATATTTAGTTAATTTAATAAAGAGAAAATAAAAGAAGGGATAGAAAAAAAAAAGAAACAGTAGTGGAGAGAAGTTAGCAGAAGAGGAAATTGAGAACTGTGGTACGAACGAGAGGGAAGGAGAAGAAAACTTCCGGAATCCGATTCTTAGAGCAACCTTCGATCCAAAATAATAAGGTAAGGGGGTTTATCGTCGTTTAATGGGTATTATGGGTTAACATGTAATGGGTAGTGATAAACCGTCGAATTGACCCTAATTGGGATGATGAGTGCTGAAAAATTGTGATGAATAAACTATGTAAAAGCTGTAATTGAATCTGTAATTGGATGGGTAGTGAGTTCCGAACGTATAGCTTTTTACAGAATCGGAATCGGAGGTCCGAAAGTCCTCCAACGGCAGAAAATGCGGAGAATTCTGCATTCTGCTTCGTGTTAGCGCAGGAACAACTTTCTGTCTTGCGTTAACCGGTTAACCCAGGGTGTTAACCGGTTAACACTGTTGTGAGTTGTGAAAATTGCTGTTCTGCTTGCGTTAACCGGTTAACACTGTTGAGTTTTGCCAGAAAGCGTGTTCTGTGTTGCGTTAACCGGTTAACCCAGGGCGTTAACCGGTTAACACTGTTGGAAAAGTGAAAAAAAATCGAATTTGCTCAGAATTTAATGAAGTTCGTCGGGGTGAGTCGGGTAATATTATAGTTAATTTTGATGAGTAATTTTGTTGGGTTTATGTTATGAATGTCGATACAAGTATGACTGAGTTGTTAAGTTATTCCGTGTACGGAAAGTTGTTAAAGATACTGAGTTGTAAGCTTGGTGAGCCAAAGTTGATTATAAGTTGATTATGTTGAAAACATTGTTGTGTTGCTATTATTATTATGTTGTCGGAATTTTAAAGTCGTGTATGTCATGTAAATTCATATGCATTAAGTCAGAGCTTTGCTCACACCACGTTGGCCTGGATTGGCAAAAGTTGAAAGTTGAAGGCTTAAGCCTTGATGCCTCGTTAAATCGGCAAATTTTAAGTTGGGAGTTTTACTCCGAATGGTACCACATGCATGACGAGTCGAGTCTCATTAGAGTTGCATTTTTGTTGTTTCATTGTATGGGTATTTAATTTAATTGAGAAGTGGTGTTTGTGTACGATTCTTAATTACTGTATTGTTTTTCATATACTGGTTATAATTATTGTAACTCACCCCTTCTGTTGAATGTTGTCCTTATGTGACAACGTGCAGGTAATCCTGAGAAGTAGCCGGTTACCGTTAGTCGGGTCAGTGGTCAGTCGCTCTGATACGTAGCACTCGGGGGGATTGTCGCGTGTCTGCTTTGTGGATCTTTTAATTGTTACTAAAATTTAAATTGTTTGAAGGATTATAGTTGTTTACTCTTTAAGTTAAGTCGTATTTATGTTGCTTAAAGATGATAAGAATTTTTTTATGAATCCGCTGCGTAAGATTTTATGAAGTTGAATTATTGGAGTGAATGACATTATTTTGTCGAATTAAGAAAAGTGTTACATATTGTTATGATTCCTTAAAGTGGGAATTGTTTAAAGTTGAACATGTAATATTCCATTTATAGAAAATTTTACGACTCTGATTTTGTTGTTATAACTCGTGGGTAGAAAATGGGGTGTTACATTAGTGGTATCAGAGCAGGTCGGTCTGTCCGGCCAGTTGTCGTGTCGTTACTGTCTAACAATTGGGTATTGTTACTAATCTAACTTTTAAGTTGTGTTGTAGTGATAAGTTGAAATGGCTGGAAGGAATGACGCTGCAATGGCTGCCGCAATGCAAGCGATGGCACAAGCTGTGCAGAACTTGCCAAATGCTGGTGGAGATGCTGGATCACGTAGCTTGGCGACTTTTCAAAGAGAGAATCCGCCGGTGTTTAAAGGGAAGCATGATCCAGATGCAACTTTGGGATGGTTGAAAGAGATCGAGAGAATCTTCCGTGTTATGGATTGCACTCCAGCTCAGAAGGTTCGGTATGGTACTCACATGCTAGCAGTCGAAGCTGATGACTGGTGGCTAGAGACTCACGAGAGGTTGACCGTGGCAGGTGAAGTCATTACTTGGGATGTATTCCGTAGGGAATTCATGAGAAAGTATTATCCGGAAGATGTCCGTGGTAAGAAAGAAATTGAGTTCCTTGAGCTGAAGCAAGGAAACATGTATGTCACTGATTATGCTGCAAAATTTATGGAGTTGTCCAAATTTTATCCTCATTACACTGGTGCTGGTGCTGAATTTTCAAAGTGCATCAAGTTTGAAAACGGACTGCGCTCTGAAATTAAGAAGGCTGTTGGGTATCAGAAGATACGCATTTTTACTGAATTGGTTGATAGCTGCAGGATATTTGAAGAAGACAATAATGCTCATTACAAGAGTGTCAGTGACCGCAGGGGCAAGCAACATCAAAACCGTGGCAAGCCGTATGATGCTCCAGTGGAAAAAGGGAAACAAGGAGCTGCTCCGGCTCAGAGGACTAGTAGGGGAGGTGCTCCTGCTGGTATAGTTTGCTTCAAATGTGGTCAGGCTAGTCATAAGAGTAATGTATGCACTGCTGAAGTAAAGAGGTGTTTTCGCTGTGGTAAGACTGGCCATGCAATAGCTAATTGCAAGCACAAGGAAATGATTTGTTTTAATTGTGGCGAAGAAGGGCATATTGGAAGTCAGTGTCAGAAGCCAAAGAAATCTCAAACTGGAAAGGTTTTCGCATTGACCGGAACTCAAACCTCCAGTGAGGACAGACTTATCCGAGGTACATGTTTCATAAATGGTACTCCTTTAATTACTATTATTGATACCGGTGCTACACACTGTTTTATTTCTGCTAACTGTGCTCGAAGACTGGGTTTAAAATTGTCCGCTTTGGATGGTGAATTGATTGTTGAGACCCCAGCTAAGGGATCAATAACTACTTCTTTGGTATGTTTAAAATGTCCTTTGTCGATCTTCGATAAAGATTTCTATGTTGATTTAGTATGTTTGCCGTTGGATGGCATGGATGTAATTCTTGGTATGAACTGGTTAGAGTATAATTATGTTCATATAAATTGTCATCATAAGTCGGTGAGGTTTTCCACTCCTGAAGAGGAAGGAGTTGACTTATTACCTTTCAGAGAATTGCGAAAATTGATGAAAGAGGGAGCTCAGATGTTTTCTTTGATGGCGACGTTGTCGGTTGAGAGTAAAGCTAAGATTGAGGAACTGTTAGTGGTGAAAGAATTCCCTGAAGTTTTTCCTGATGAAATTCCTAGTGTGCCGCCAGAGAGGGAAGTTAAATTTACTATTGATCTGGTACCTGGTACTAGGCCTGTTTCGATGGCACCGTATAGAATGTCGGCATCTGAATTGTATGAATTAAAGAAGAAATTGGAAGACTTACTTGAGAAGAAGTTTATAAGACCAAGTGTGTCACCGTGGGGAGCTCCAGTGTTGCTAGTAAAGAAGAAAGATGGTAGTATGAGGCTTTGTATTGATTATAGACAATTGAATAAAGTAAGGATCAAGAATAAGTATCCACTACCGAGAATAGATGATTTGATGGATCAATTAGTGGGTGCCTGTGTGTTCAGTAAAATTGATTTGAGATCAGGCTATCATCAGATCAAAGTGAAAGATGAAGACATCCAGAAGACAGCGTTCAGAACTCGGTATGGACATTATGAGTATTCTGTGATGCCTTTCGGTGTGACTAATGCGCCGGGAGTATTTATGGAATACATGAATCGTATTTTCCATACTTATCTGGACCATTTTGTGGTAGTATTTATTGATGATATTTTGATTTACTCTAAGTCCTAAGAAGAGCACAAGGAACATTTGAGATTAGTGTTGGATGTTTTGAAAGATAAGAAATTGTATGCGAAGCTATCCAAGTGTGAGTTTTGGTTAAGAGAAGTCAGTTTTCTCGGCCATGTAATTTCAGGAAAAGGTATTGCTGTAGATCCTTCCAAGGTAGAAGCTGTATTGCAATGGGAGACTCCTAAGTCGGCTACCGAGATTAGAAGCTTTTTGGGATTAGCTGGATATTATAGAAGGTTTATTGAAGGATTTTCTAAGTTAGCATTTCCGTTAACTAAATTAACTTGTAAAGGTAAAGCTTTCGTGTGGGATGTTCAGTGCGAAGAGAGTTTTAATGAATTAAAAAGGAGATTGACGTCGGCGCCGGTTTTGACTTTGCCAAATCCGGAGGAACCGTTTATAATTTACTGTGATGCTTCATTGATGGGTTTAGGAGGTGTGCTCATGCAAAATAATAAAGTAATTGCTTATGCGTCGCGACAGTTAAGAATTCATGAAAAGAACTATCCTACGCATGATCTTGAACTTGCTGCTGTGGTGTTTGTGCTAAAAATCTGGAGGCATTACCTTTATGGTTCCAGATTTGAAGTTTTCAGCGATCATAAAAGTTTAAAGTATCTATTTGATCAGAAAGAGCTGAACATGAGACAACGTAGGTGGTTAGAATTGCTTAAGGATTATAATTTCGGTTTGAATTATCATCCAGGAAAAGCAAATGTTGTGGCCGATGCTTTAAGTAGAAAGACCTTGCATGTGTCGGCAATGATGATTAAGGAGTTGGAATTAATTGAGCAATTTCGTGATATGAGTTTGGTTTGCGAAGTAACCCCGCAGAGTGTAATGCTAGGAATGCTAAAGATTAATAATGATTTTATGGATAGTATCCGAGAGGCACAGAAATTGGATGTGAAATTAGTAAATATCCTTAATCGTTGTGGTCAATCAGAGAAGAGTGACTTTAAGATTGATGCGAGAGGTGTGTTGAAATTAGGGGAAAGAATTTGTATTCCTGATGACGCGATTTTGAAAAGAAGCATTCTAGAAGAGGGTCATAGAAGCAGTTTGAGTATTCATCCAGGAGCTACTAAAATGTATCAGGATTTAAAGAAAATATTTTGGTGGCCCGGAATGAAAGAAGATGTGGCTCGTTTTGTGTATGCGTGCTTAACTTGTCAGAAGTCGAAGATTGAGCATCAGAAGCCTGCTGGGTTGATGCAACCGTTGGAAGTTCCAGAATGGAAATGGGATAGCATTTCTATGGACTTTGTAACGGGGCTGCCTGCTACTTTAAGAGGGCATGATTCGATTTGGGTGATCGTTGATAGGCTCACGAAGTCGGCTCACTTCATACCTATTAACATCACTTACCCAATTGCGAAGTTGGCAGAGATTTACATCCGAGTAATTGTAAAGTTGCATGGTGTTCCTCTGTGTATTGTGTCGGACAGAGATCCGAGGTTTACATCGGGATTTTGGAAAAGTCTGCAAGATTCGTTGGGCTCTAAGTTGAGGTTGAGTTCGGAATATCATCCTCAAACTGATGGCCAAACTGAGAGAACTATTCAGTCATTGGAGGATTTACTGAGAGCTTGTGTTCTTGAACAAGGAGGTTCGTGGGACACTTATCTTCCATTGATCGAGTTCACATATAATAATAGTTACCATTCTAGTATCGGAATGGCGCCTTTTGAAGCATTGTATGGTCGTAGATGTAGAACTCCGTTGTGTTGGCACGAATCTGGTGAGGGTGTAGTACTTGGACCAGAGTTAGTTCGAGAAACTACCGAGAAAGTGAAGTTTATCCGAGAGAAGATGAAAGCTTCTCAGAGTAGGCAGAAGAGTTACCATGACAAGCGGAAGAAGGATTTAGAATTTCAAGCTGGTGACCATGTGTTTTTGAGAGTCACGCCTGTGACCGGTGTTGGGAGGGCTTTGAAGTCTAAAAAGCTCACTCCTCGCTTCATTGGTCCGTATCAAATCTTAGAACGAGTTGGAAAAGTTGCTTATCGGATGGCATTACCACCTAATCTTTCGAATTTGCATGATGTATTCCATGTGTCGCAGCTTCAGAAGTATGTCTCAGATCCGTCTCATGTGGTTAGTATGGATGATGTGCAAGTGCGGGATAATTTAACAATGGAGACAAAGCCTGTACGAGTTGAAGATCGTGAAACAAAGACTCTTCGAGGAAAAGAGATTGTGTTGGTTAAAGTCGTTTGGTTGGGAGTTGCGGGCGAAAGCGTGACATGGGAATTGGAGAGCAAGATGCGAGACTCCTATCCTGAGCTGTTTGAAGCAGGTAAATTTTCGAGGACGAAAATATTCTAAGTGGGGGAGAGTTGTAACGCCCAAAAATAATTATTTGTTATTTTTAATATTTACGTAATTATTGTGGTTAGTCGGAAATTAGTCGAAAGTCGTAGAAATTATTATAAGAAATAATAATATAATTGTGGTGTTATTTGAGTAAGTGGGCTTATCATTGTGTGCTATTTAGTAAAATGAGAGGTGTTATATTAGGCCATTAGAGATTAGGATATTTAGTTAATTTAATAAAGAGAAAATAAAAGAAGGGATAGAAAAAAAAAGAAACAGTAGTGGAGAGAAGTTAGCAGAAGAGGAAATTGAGAACTGTGGTACGAACGAGAGGGAAGGAGAAGAAAACTTCCAGAATCCGATTCTTAGAGCAACCTTCGATCCAAAATAATAAGGTAAGGGGGTTTATCGTCGTTTAATGGGTATTATGGGTTAACATGTAATGGGTAGTGATAAACCGTCGAATTGACCCTAATTGGGATGATGAGTGCTGAAAAATTGTGATGAATAAACTATGTAAAAGCTGTAATTGAATCTGTAATTGGATGGGTAGTGAGTTCCGAACGTATAGCTTTTTACGGAATCGGAATCGGAGGTCCGAAAGTCCTCCAACGGCGGAAAATGCGGAGAATTCTGCATTCTGCTTCGTGTTAGCGCAGGAACAACTTTCTGTCTTGCGTTAACCGGTTAACCCAGGGTGTTAACCGGTTAACACTGTTGTGAGTTGTGAAAATTGCTGTTCGGCTTGCGTTAACCGGTTAACCCAGGGCGTTAACCGGTTAACACTGTTGAGTTTTGCCAGAAAGCGTGTTCTGTGTTGCGTTAACCGGTTAACCCAGGGCGTTAACCGGTTAACACTGTTGGAAAAGTGAAAAAAAATCGAATTTGCTCAGAATTTAATGAAGTTCGTCGGGGTGAGTCGGGTAATATTATAGTTAATTTTGATGAGTAATTTTGTTGGATTTATGTTATGAATGTCGATACAAGTATGACTGAGTTGTTAAGTTATTCCGTGTACGAAAAGTTGTTCAAGATACTGAGTTGTAAGCTTGGTGAGCCAAAGTTGATTATAAGTTGATTATGTTGAAAACATTGTTGTGTTGCTATTATTATTATGTTGTCGGAATTTTAAAGTCGTGTATGTCATGTAAATTCATATGCATTAAGTCGGAGCTTTGCTCACACCACGTTGGCCTGGATTGGCAAAAGTTGAAAGTTGAAGGCTTAAGCCTTGATGCCTCGTTAAATCGGCAAATTTTAAGTTGGGAGTTTTACTCCGAATGGTACCACATGCATGACGAGTCGAGTCTCATTAGAGTTGCATTTTTGTTGTTTCATTGTATGGGTATTTAATTTAATTGAGAAGTGGTGTTTGTGTACGATTCTTAATTACTGTATTGTTTTTCATATACTGGTTATAATTATTGTAACTCACCCCTTCTGTTGAATGTTGTCCTTATGTGACAACGTGCAGGTAATCCTGAGAAGTAGCCGGTTACCGTTAGTCGGGTCAGTGGTCAGTCGCTCTGATACGTAGCACTCGGGGGGATTGTCGCGTGTCTGCTTTGTGGATCTTTTAATTGTTACTAAAATTTAAATTGTTTGAAGGATTATAGTTGTTTACTCTTTAAGTTAAGTCGTATTTATGTTGCTTAAAGATGATAAGAATTTTTTTATGAATCCGCTGCGTAAGATTTTATGAAGTTGAATTATTGGAGTGAATGACATTATTTTGTCGAATTAAGAAAAGTGTTACATATTGTTATGATTCCTTAAAGTGGGAATTGTTTAAAGTTGAACATGTAATATTCCATTTATAGAAAATTTTACGACTCTGATTTTGTTGTTATAACTCGTGGGTAGAAAATGGGGTGTTACACATTGCCCATAAGTAGTTCCATCAGCAAGTACTTGGATTATTAATTGATTATGTGAATTACATTCGACCCTGTCTTTATGAATTAAACTTTATTCAATACTTTACTTTTCATTGCACACTCTAAAAACACCTATTTTGATTGCCTTTGATAAACACCATAACAATAGATAACGATAGATTGACACTTGGTCTCTGTGGATTCGACAATCTTTTATATTACTCTGACGCGTTCGTATACTTACGAAAAGCATGCATCACATAGTGATCTATTTCTTCATCATTGTGATAATGTTTGAGTCTCTACCCATTTACAAGAACGGTCCTGTTGACTTACTCCATATTTCGATTGCTCCAAATTGCATAACTTTTACTACTTTGAATGGTCCCGACCATCGAGAATGAAGCTTTCCAAGAAATACTCTCAACCTGGAGTTGAAAAGGAGTACTAGCTCTCCTATTGAGAAATCTCACCTAGTGATGCGGTTATCATACCATATTTTGGTTATCTCTTTATAAATCTGAGCACTCTCATGGGCATCTAACCTTAGTTATCCCAGTAAATTAATATCTAGTATCCTCTTTCCCCCGACGACTTGATAATCCATGTTAAGGGTCTTTATGGCCAGATAGGCTTTATATTCCAACTCGACCGGTAGATGACATGACTTTCCACACACAAGCTTGAATGGTGTAGTCCCTATAGGCGTCTTATAGGCCGTCCTATACGCCCGCAAGGCTTCATTTAGTTTAGTCGACCAATATTTTCTAGAGGTTGCAACAGTCTTTTCTAGAATTTGTTTTATCTCTCTGTTAGAAACCTCTACTTGTCCACTTGTATGGGGATGGTAAGGCTAGCTACTCGATATCTTACCTCATACTTGTGTAGGAGTTTCTAAAATACTTTAGATATGAAATGAGATTCTCCATCACTTATTACCAAACTAGTGTCGCAACTGGTGCGAAAAAACAACCAACCGGCGAATAAAAGAAAATAGAAGAGTCGCCACCGTTCATTATTTATCCCGAAGGAAGGAAAGGAAATGATCGAAGAAAACCTGAAGAAAAAGAAAAAGACAAGGTCTCGCAACCAAATCTAGGGTTCGGGAGTCGATTATGCGAAGGGAAGGTATTAGCACCCCTACGCATCCGTAGTACTCTATGGGATCCACTCTTATTGTTCTTGTCTAAAGGGTGTAGGTATATCTAAGGTACTATCTGCTAAAAGAAAGTCAAAAGAAAATGACTCGCAACGATGTCGCATCCACTTCTTACATATCTCATTTGAGTATGAGAATCAGAGTCTTCGTAGCTCGGCTACCTATGGGCTAAAGAGAAGTGTGCTCGGTAAGACATCGTATCTTATGCCTACGTATCTCATCTGGAATGAGAATCAGAGCAAAATATAGTTCAACTAACTATGGGAACAAGGGTCTCGATTGCAACTAGGGAAAGAGAAAGGGAAGGTCTCGATCGCAACGAGGGCGGGAGAAAAGAATCGCAGCAAGGGCAAAAGCAAGCAAGGCTTAGTTGTTAGTCGTCAGTCAAACTCGGGAAGACATCGCATCTCGTGCCTACGTATCTCATTTGGAATGAGAATCAGAGTTGTCGTAGTTCGACTAACTAGGGGTTAAGGATTTCCATTTGAACATGGACTTACAAAAGAGGACACCAGCTGTGTCAAAGGAAAGTGGACAATGTGTTCAACGTCCTAGCAGTAGGTGTCGCAGCTCGCTGAATCGAGTCTTAGGCAGTTACCTCGTTGCAATAGAACAGATTGACATGCCACAAGATCGGAGACGCACAGAAGGTCTAAAAGTGGGGAAGCTCTGCCCTAGAGTTGTCATGTAATGTGGACCTATGTGTTAGGATTTACAAAGGGGAATATCTACCTAATGTTAGCATGCAAAGAATAAGGGAATTCTCCCTATGTTATCATACAAGGGGTTCTACCTAAAGGGTACTACCTAAACGGAACAAGAGTCGACGGATGGAGCAAGGAGAGGAACCACGAATAAGGGTAGATGACGATGCCTGAAGCAATCGACTTACAGGTAGATGGCGATTCCTGAAGCAATCGACATACAAGAGAAAAGGTGATGCATGAAGCAATCGACTTACAAAAGGATGGATGAATACGTGTTGGTTCTGTTAAGTTTTGAAAGTGATTACTCGACGTTGGATCGAGCTTTTGGTCTTATTTTGAAATGGTTTTTGAATGTTCATTTTAATTGTTGTATTAACAGATGAATAAAGAATGAAAGAATAAATATTATACACTTCATGGGAGAGGGATACATTTGTTATGAATGAGGATTGTTCATGGCAATCAAACAATAAGAATATATGCCTCATACATCATACAAGTAGGCAATAATTATCAAACAATAGATAAGTAAACAGGTGTATAATCAAATCAAAGAATCAAAGAATGAAATAATGAAGCATTAAACAATGCATGAGAGTATGAACATGTTAAACAATCAAGCAATAGAAAGCATGGATGAAAGAAACAAGTATAACAAATGACAGATGGATCAGACAGATGAAAATATGCACACAAGGGGTCCACTGAATACTTTAATCAGGAAATGTGGTAAGGACGAAATAAAATCAAAATGAAAGGCTTATAATACATGGCATATGAGATGGACAAGGGAGGATCAAAAGATCCCTTCAATTGCCATAAGCAATCCCTAAGTCAAACATCGATCATAAAGAAGTCAATTGAAAATTCAAGTCAACTTAAAAATCATCAAATAAATAGCAAATGAATCAATAAAATTATGAAAAATTAAACTAAATGAGGTGGGGTCAGGGCATCATCATCCCCCAAAAAGATTTCAAAAATAATGAAAATTAGTACATGAATTAATTGAAATAAAACAGAGGTCAAAACAAAAGTCAACCAACCAAACTAGGTCAAAAAATAAATCCAAAATAAATTGAAAATGGAAAATAAAATTCCAAGAAAAGGTCAGGTTGACCATGGGACAGTGGTCAACCTTCATCCCAAAAATCAAAAGCAAAAAAGAATTTTAAGTCATGAAAATAAAATCAAGAAAAAAATGAACCATTTGGAATAAATAATTAAAATAAAATATTAATATTAAATAAATACGAAAGTAAAAATTAAATAAAATTAAATAAGACAATAAGAAATATGGAAAATATTTTTGGGAATTTTTATGGACAAAGAAAATATTTTAAATTAATTAAAATCAAAACAGAAATTAAATTGGAATAAAAAAAGAATAATGAAAGTGGAAGGACTAGTGCTAATGGGCCATGAAGTGTGGGGTGTTGAAAGCAAAACGCAAAGGCCAAGATCTAAAACAAATAAGTCAGCATGTGACAAAATGAAATAACAATTTGTTTAAAAAAATCATGTGACATATGTATCAATTGGTCATGTTGTTTTAAGTGACTAGAAGACAAAAACGCATAGGCGGTCCAGATTAAAAGATGAGCAAGGGATCTAATGGTTATTCAAGCGCCACATCATCGTCTTCTTCATGAAGACAAAACCCTAGCCATGCAGCCATGAAAATACAGCCCATGCAATGAGTTTTTCAAAACTTCCACTCAAGATTGCAAGCGCTATAGTGCACCAAATGCCACGAAATAAAAACCAAAATTCAAGTACAAAATGTGTAGATTAATATGGTATCCTTGTTTGAGTAAAATGATGGCTTGATCATGGAGAAAAGTTGACCACAAGATGTCAATATGGGCACGACATAATGGAAAAAAAATCCAGCATGCATAAATTAATAACAAGAACACAAGCAAGTGATGACTAGCATGGTAATGATGAAACAAACATGAGCATGGTAAGCAAGCATAGATATATCAAAACATGGTCATGGAAGAAATGATTACCTAGTGGAAAATAGAAGTGGAATGGTGCTTCCTTCTTGGTATTTCAAGGCTTCAACTTGCTTACTTGTGATGCTATTGCCACGAAATTCCAATGCCTCTTTAGGTTTAGGGTTTGCATCTCTTAAATAGGGTGAAACGAATGTTCTCATGGGCTTTGAAACAATTGTTATCCATAAGAATAAAAATGCAAAGTGAGGTGTATTAGGTTTGTGTTATTTGGCAAAGTTTAAAGGAATGGACATATTGCTGCAAGGCCCAAAATGAGGTAGCAAAACGTGACTTGGTTTGTAGCATGACTTGGCAAGCAAGAAATCCATTCCAAGGTGGTGACTTTATGGCCATGTAACTTGATGATCAAGTCACCAAATGATGAAATAATGCAAACAGTAGCAAGATCTCATGGAGCTTAGCATCTTTCATGTTGATCACAAGTTGAAATGATGAATGGAAGAAGGTGAAAAATAGTCCTCAAGATCGTGTCTCACAACTGCAAAACTGATTGGGCCAGTTTGGCCTAAATGCTGCCTAGAAAATCAAGTCATGGTGCCCACTTTAGGTGAATGTATCTTTCAAACCATGAATCCAAATGAGATGATTCCAAAAGGAGGTGAAAGAGGACATGCCAAGGTACAATTGTTGTGAAGAAAACATTTTCAAATAATGCCTTGAAGTACAAGAAAACTTGCCAAGAAGTCTTGACAAACTTTGAAGATCTTTGGACTTAGAAATTTTTCTAAGTGTCCTAAAAATATGTCTCACTTTTACTAAGCATAACTTTCTCAATTTTGATCTAAATGAAGCAAACTTTATATCTCTAGAAAGCTTGGAACAAGAGGAACAACTTTCATGTTGGAGAAATTTTAAAATGGAGCTTTTATCTTGACAGAAAATGGGCTTAAAGTGAGTGCAACAATCATGAAAACTTGCTATAAATGGAAAGTCAACCATTTCCAAATTAAGTAACTTTTCCAATTCCTGATTAAATGATGACTCCATGATCCAACCTTGACCAAATTTCACATGTAGAATCCCCTAGGCATGAATTTTGAGATTCCACTCCCAAAATGTCAGGAGTTGACTTTTCTGGCCCTATCGTTGACTTTTCCCAAACTATCTGATTCTCGATTCCAGTATCAATTGAAGCACCTCTGGCTCAAATAAAGAGCTGATTTTTTGTATGTAGACCCTTGTGGACATATGGAGGGCCATGGAAAAGAGTTTCACCCAAATAGTAAAAAATAAACTAATTTTATACCAAACCCTAGTTTTAGGGCAAAGTGATCAGGAACTGATTACATTGATTGCCAATGGATCTTTCTGAGATAATTGTGGATCTTCCTAGGACAAGATGCCTCTCTAATCATGACATGGATGAGCCCCTATACTTCCAACCAAACATTGCCTGTTGCAAGTAACCATGAAACCCTAATTTTTTGATTAAATCCAGATGAATACTCTGATAGCTCTGAATCCTTCACTAATGAATTGAGGACCATAATGAGATACCTGGAGCCCTTTGAGACCCTTGAGGCTTGTACACTTATAGAATGAAGTCCAATTTCCAATATTTCTTTGTGTGGGTTCCTTCTGTTAAGGAGTGATCAATCAAAACCTGATTTCCATGTCACTAATACAGTATGCAATGAGTATGACCTAGTACGATGCCAATGAAGTGTGAAACAAAATCCCATGCTTCCAAGAAAAAATGAAGGGTAAATTTTGGGGTATTACAGTTGCCCCTATTCAATCAACTAGAGACCCGAAATGAAGATAGCAACGGCTTTCGCATTTTCGAGGTATCAAGGGATTGAATACAATAAAAGCTCGAAATTTACATTGAAGTAGGAAAGTGAAATAACAATGCCTGTCAGGATCGGCAGAGAGGTGGTCTTGAAAAAAAAATCCGTCTGGTACGGTGAGAGTCGGTCTGAACACCGAAAAAGAATGTTAGCCTGAATACTAAAATAAATGGTAACATAGAAATAACCATGGCTTAAATGCCGCTTATCAATATGAATATTGGAAGTGACTTCGATTTGAACATCGAAAGATATGAGATTATCAAACATCGGTCTGAACACCGGGAAATTGGCCTGAGCGCCACTTCGGTCTGAGTACCGGAAATTGGCCTGAATGCCACAAGTTGCATCGACCTGAACGTCGGAAACTTCTTCGATCTGAACATCGGAAAACTGGCCTGAATGCCACTTCGGTCTGAATACCGGAAACTGGCCTGAATACCACAAGTTGCGTCGACCTGAACGTCGGAAACTTCTTCGATCTGAATATCGGAAAACTGGCCTGAATGCCACTTCGGTCTGAATACCGGAAATTGGCCTGAATGCCACAAGTTGCATCGACCTGAACGTCGGAAACTTCTTCGATCTGAATATCGGAAAACTGGCCTGAATGCCACTTCGGTCTGAATACCGGAAACAGGCCTGAATGCCACAAGTTGCGTCGACCTGAACGTCGGAAACTTCTTCGATCTGAATATCGGAAAACTGGCCTGAATGCCACTTCGGTCTGAATATCGGAAATTGGCCTGAATGCCACAAGTTGCGTCGACCTGAACGTTGGAAACTTCTTCGATCTGAATATTGGAAAATTAACCTGAATGCCACTTCGGTTTGAATATCGGAAACTTGCCTGAATGCCACTTCGGTCTGAATACAGGAAAACTGGCCTGAATGCCACTTCGGTCTGAATACCGGGAAACTGGCCTGAATGCCACTTCGGTCTGAATATCGGAAAACTGGCCTGAATGCCACTTCGATCTGAATACCGGAAACTGGCCTGAATGCCACAAGTTGCGTCGACCTGAACGTCGGAAACTTCTTCGATCTGAATATCGGAAAACTGGCCTGAATGCCACTTCGGTCTGAATATCGGAAATTGGCCTGAATGCCACAAGTTGCGTCGACCTGAACGTTGGAAACTTCTTCGATCTGAATATTGGAAAATTAGCCTGAATGCCACTTCGGTTTGAATATCGGAAACTTGCCTGAATGCCACTTCGGTCTGAATACAGGAAAACTGGCCTGAATGCCACTTCGGTTTGAATACCGGAAAACTGGCCTGAATGCGACTTCGGTCTGAATACCGGAAAACTGGCCTGAATGCCACTTCGGTCTGAATACCGGAAACTTTCATGCCTGTCAGCATCGATAGAAATAGGGAAAATGATAATTGAGGCGGCACGTGGGCCAACAACCCCTACTGGGAATAATAAAGGATAAGTCATGAACAAACTTCAGTCTGAGTACTGGAAACAACTTCTGGCTTATCACTTGGGATACCGAGAATGTCTTATGCTTCACATGCGTATGTTTGAATTTTTCAATGGCGTAATGCTCCATGAAAATGGAAATGCTACGCAATTTGGGAGGATGTAATGCGATATGATTCTACATGCATGGATGTGAAATGCTAGGTTAGAGAGAACGCCAAGCCAAGGCAAGGAATTCTGTTGGGGAAATGATCACAATCTTCTGGACCTTGGCAATGCTATTGGATATACACAACACAATGAACTCTGTGGGGAAATGAACAACCACGCGGTGTTTTGTAAATAATAATAATATCGAGACTCTGACTGGGGAGAGAATGGCACTGAAAGCTTGCTGCTGAGGAAAACGACAGCGGTTCTGGAAACCATAATCTGCGAGAGAGACGAATCAGCCGGGGAAGAAAACACCGATACGATACCGAGATTCTGCTTCAAGGAAAGAGACCATGGATCTAGCGTCGAGATCATCGATCTGGCATCGAACTCTGAGGAGCAGCTGCTTCTGCTGGGAAGATACAGTACGACACTGTCGACTCCACTGGGGATATACAATCTGACACTATCGACTCTACTGGGGAGTGTATAATTTGAAACACATGCTTGGGGAAGTACAGTAGTGAGAACCTTCTAGGGATTGAAGAATTTAATGCTTGGATCAACTCTGTAGGGATAAGGTGCCAAGTACCCACTCTTGAAGAAAAACAATCGCGATCATCTGGGAACCTTAAGGAAATACCCCGAGTGTACCTGTTCTGAATAGACGATCTAAAGCACTTAAAATTTACAGCAATTTTAAATGTTTATTAAGCATGTACCTGTAGAGCTCTTATGTTTCATGATGCAATGTTTATCAAAAATTCGGACGTCATTTTTGCAAACAAAACAGTAAAATGAAAATGAACACAACGATATACTGAATAGCATGATTTTATTGACTGAATGACCTCTGAATAGGCATTTACATCAGGAAGCAATCCCTGGAAAGGGCAATTGCACAAAAGATAAAAACAGAAATTAATCTAATGGCAATGTGAAATGGATTTCTATCGGGTTCCAATTCTGCTATGACTCACTCGTCTTCAAGATCCTCCAAATGATCAGCTTTCTGAAAAAGGTAATTGGACTGTTTCCTATCCTTCGAAAGTTTCCAGTTATCGATACGAGATGGGATTCAGAACTACTCAGAACACGGTCATTCACTTAATCCCTAACTTTTGCCTGGATCGCCCTTTCGGGTTTTCAATCCACCGGGATACCCATTTTTGCCTAAGTTTCCTTTTTCAGGTTTTCAACTTACCGGGTGTACAATCTTTTCATTTTTAATCCCTAACTTTTTCCCGAACCTTTTTTCATTTTCTTGGTTCGCCGGGATGCCCATTTTTTTGCCTGGACTATTCTTTTTATTGTCCAGCGGGTCTATTTTATGCGAAGTATTTTTTAACTGCGTCCGAGTTCACAGTGGAAGTGAAGTCTTCACCATCCATAGTTGCAAGCATTAAGGCTCCACCATCGAAAATCTTGGTGACAATATAAGGTCCATCATAATTAGGAGTCCACTTGCCCCTGTGATCTGTCTGAGGAGGAAGGATCCTTTTCAACACCAAATCCCCGACTTGGAAGCATCGAGGACGCACTTTCCGATCAAAGGCTCTCTTCATCCGACTTTGATACAACTGCCCATGAAAAATGGCTGCCATTCGCTTCTCCTCGATAAGACTCAACTCATTGAACCTTGTCCGAATCCATTCAGCTTCATCTAACTTGACATCCAACAGGACTCTTAGAGAAGGAATCTCCACTTCAATAGGTAGGACTGCTTCCATACCATACACAAGGGAGTAAGGGGTTGCCCCGGTCGATGTACGTACTGAAGTACGGTACCCATGCAAGGAGAAGGGTAGCATCTCATGCCAATCTCTGTACGTAACGACCATCTTCTGCACAATCTTCTTTATATTCTTGTTTGCTGCCTCAACAACACCATTCATCTTAGGACGATAAGGGGAAGAATTATGATGCTGAATGTTAAAGTTCTTGCATAACTCCTTCATCATTTTGTTATTGAGATTAGAACCATTATCAGTAATGATTCTTTCGGGAATCCCATAACGACAAATGATTTCTTTCTTAATGAATCGGGAAACCACATGTCTGGTGACCTTCGCAAATGGCGCTACTTCGACCCACTTGGTGAAATAGTCGATGGCAACAAGGATGAAGCGATGCCCATTGGAAGAAGTCGGCTCAACCTTTCCAATCATATCAATTCGCCACATAGCAAACGGCCACGGCGAAGACATCACATTCAAAGGATTTTGCGGCACATGCACCTTATCAGCATAAATCTGGCATCTATGACACTTCCGAGCGTATTTGAAACAATCAGATTCCATGCTCATCCAGTAATAACCCGCTCTCAACAATTTCTTAGCCATCGCATGTCCGCCGGCGTGAGTACCGAAGGAGCCTTCATGAACTTCCTGCATTAACATGTCTGCTTCGTGTCTATCCACGCATCTGAGCAAAACCATGTCGAAGTTCCTCTTATACAGCACATCGTCTTTCTTCAAGAAGAAATTGCCTGCCAATCTTCTCAAAGTCTTTCTATCATTGTTGGATGCCCCTGCAGGGTACTCTTGGTTCTTCAGAAAGCACTTGATGTCGTGATACCAAGGCTTGTCATCAACTACCAGTTCAGCAGCAAACATATACGCGGCCCTATCAAGGCGTATAACATCGATCCTGGGGACATGATTCCACCGAATCACCTTGATCGTGGAGGATAGAGTAGCCAGAGCATCTGCCATCTGGTTCTCATCACGAGGTATATGATACAGCTTTACTATTTTGAAGAAAGTCAACAGTTTTCTCGTGTAATCTCTGTAGGGGACCAGATTAGGCTGGAAAGTATTCCAATCACCGTTCACTTGATTAATTACTAGAGCTGAATCTCCGAAGATGTCTAGAGTCTTGATT